>NW_028094767.1:3199316-3799316 GCF_014824575.4 Sturnira hondurensis
TTTGATTGTGGTTGTGGTTACTGTAGAGATCAAATCCAGAAGAAATGACATCTTGACAATACTGACTTTCTATCCACAGACATGGAATATCTCTCCACTTATTTAGTTCTTCCATGGTATCTCATCCAAACTGCAGTTTGCATCACACAGATCTTGTACATATGCTGTTAGAAATATACCTAGTTTTTAGTGTTAATGTAAATGATAATGCAGGGTTTTTTGGTGTTTAGCATTTATTAATGTAATGCCATGTATTAATAGAAATAGCAAATAACCAAAGAATTACAATCCCAATACAATGGGAATACAGTTAAAATCCCAACCAAAACCCAAAGTATCTAATGTGCTCATTCATGAGCTAACTAAAAAGCCCAAGAAAAGTAAGATACTCAATATAATAAAATACTGCAAAACATTTGGGAATTTTTAGCTATCAAAATGTTGTGTTTTTTATTTTGTATCCTTTTCTTAATCAAGACAAAAGTTGTTTGTAAAATGTTATATAACATACAAGAAAAGAGAAGAATATATTATACACTTGTAACAATGGCTGTAAATACATGATCTTACATGTTACTCATAAGCAATATGTTGGTTACGGTACATATCAACACACAGTATGAAACTACTAAAATAATAAAGGATAGATAAAAATATATGTCAGCTATATGGTAACATATGAACAACATCCCATCTACCCATGCTAAAAATATATATAATATTGTTAAAAATGTCTTAAATGCTACATATTTCCATAAGAAATAAATCCAACCAACAATGATCATACAGAAGACTAAAGGCATTTAGAAATTTCAAAAATCATGCTTATTTTCAGTTCATACAAAATGATGTCAAATATGTTTTCAAAAGTTTGTTCAGAGCCAACATTACTCATGTCACGCATTTATGTCACACATTTACTTTCTCTTTCATAAAGGACTTCGATAAACATCTAAAATGAACGGTAATGTGTTTTTCACTTATATTCCATTTGTTCATTGCTGGTATATAGAGAAGCAATGGAGGTATATAGGAGGTGATCGACTTTTTAATAATATTAGCTTTGTATCCTGCAACCTTGCTTATTAGGTTCAGGATTTTTTGTTATTGATTCAGATTTTCTACTGCATAATCAATCTCATTGCAAACAAAGACAGTTTTATTTCTTCCTTCCCAATCTGCATATTTTTAATGTCTTCTTCTTGTCTTACTAGACTAACTGGGACTTCTGGTACGATGTTGAAAAGCAGTGTTGAGAGGGAACGGCTTCGTCTTTGTCTCTGATCCCACTGGGAAAGCTTCGAGTTTCTTACTGTTAAATACGATGTGAGCTGTAGGGTTTTTGTACACATTCTTTATGAAATTGAAGAAGCTCCTCTCTATTCTAATTTTCTGAGAGACTGTTTTGTATCATGAGTGGGTGTTGGATTTTGCATCTTTTCATATGCAATATTTCCTCTTTAGCCTGTTGATGATATATTACATTAATTGATTTTCAAATGTTGAATGAGACTTGCATACCTGCATTAAATCCCACTTGGTTGTGGTGAATAATCCTTTTTACATATTGTTGAATTTGATTTTCTAATATTTTATTGAAGATTTTTACTTTGTGGTCTTGAGAGACATTGGTCTGTATTTTTCTTTGTAATGCCTTTTCTGGTTTTGGTGTTAGGGTAATGTTGGTCTTATGGAATGAGTTAAGAAGTATGCTCTCTACTTATCTCTTCTGAAGAAGACTGTAGAAAATTGGTATAATTTCTTACTGAAATGTTTGATAGGATTTACCAGTGGAATTCATTCCATCTGGGTCTGTTGCTTTCTGTTTTGTAAGGTTATTATTAATTTAATTTCTTTAATATGTATAGTTGTATTCAGATTATTTATTCCTTCTAGTGCATTTTAAAAGATTATGATATCTAAGGAACTGGTCTCCTAACTTCTACTTTTTCAACTGTTAACTTGTTCTATTATCTGATTATTTTGTTTATGTATTGATGAGAAATTGCATTTACGAGTGGAGTGATCTTCTTTTTCTAAATCTGAAGAGATGAGATCTACTGTCTTTGTATAGTTATTTGATTTGTTTTAATGAATTTTATTTTCTCAAAATTCCTCCAAAAATCCCATTTATATAAACAAAGTGTTTTTTGATTAAATGGCAAGATCATGAGTAATTTTTAAATAACTGATTTTATAAAAGATGAAGTTTGTGATATTTTTATATATCCAGCAAGTGTGAATTAATACTCAAATTGATATCACTAATGGCACTTACCTCAGAAGACTATGATTACCATGAATTATTCAGTTTTCATTTTTCTTATATTTTAGAAATATAAGCTGGATTTTGAATTACAGCTGTGTCTTGAGAATTTTAGAAATGGAACAAAACCACATTATCATTATTGTTGAAGTTTTGAGTAGTTGATAATCTTTAAAAACTAAACATATATCTCTTATGTTTGAGGAAAAAATACATAATGAAAAGAGCATTTACTGATATTTCAAACTCTGCTGTGCATAGTCTCTAGACTGAAATATAAGGCACTGATATGGGTCCTAAAACAGCGCTCAGAACCTTCTGCTTCGAAATGTGACACCCCAGGGGCTCTCAAATGCCTTGTCACTGTTCACTGTGGCATTTATTATAGAAAATTGAACAGAATGTCTGGCTGTACTTTCTCATCCCTGGTGGCTCTCCAAATGCCAAATGACACTGCTGGCCAAGATGCTTCTCAGCACTCGTTTCTCCTGAGCGTGTGTGTTAAAGCTGTTTCACACCATTAAGTTCAGTAAGGACAAGTGAGCCACGGTCTCTGCCTTCAAGAAGCTTACATGCTGTCGAGGGAGATACATAGAAAACGAACCAAAAAGCCTCAAGTAAATACTGTGCTATTTGTGGGAACACAGGGGAGGAAGTTAGTAACTCTTTGGAACAGATTAGAAAATCTTTTAGAGATGAGGTGAGATTATAGTTTGTCCTTGAGCACTGAATTTATTCCACAGAAACTGTGTCTAAGGGAAATGGGGAGAGATTAAAGAAGTATGCTTACTCAAATTTTGAACATATAAGATTGTACAATTGATTATTAAAAATGACCTCTAATATGGTTATCAGAAAATCAAGAAATGTCCAGCACTGGATAAAATGGAGCTATAAGGCTCTTAATGGAGCATTAAGGAAGAAGGATGCACTTCTTCTTTCTAAACTTGTTCACTGTCTAATGAGTATAAAAAGTCTAAGCATATGAAGATGCTTGCACTCTACCACCCATCTGAGTATTTATTATAGGCAAGACGTAGTGCTAATTTCATTGCACAGGATGTTCCAATTGATTCTGTCAGTAACTCTCACAGGTAGGTATTATTTCCACTTTATAGCTGGAAAAAATGCAAAGTTTAGTAAAGGTTTAATAAACTTCCAGAGGTCACTTGGCCAGTAGGTGGTATTAGAGGGATTCAAATCCACAGTAACTCCAAAGTTCATCCATGTTCTTAGGCAGTATATTGCACTATCTCCATTGGGCAAGAGGTGTGCTGAAAAGAATAGTGGGAATCCCAGAAGTACCTGGTCGCTAACTTCTAGAAGGAAGCACACAGGGTGGGGACTTATTCTGGAAGGAATCTGCAGAGACCGAGTTCAGAGGACTCACCATGCCATTTTTGAAAAATTGATAGATGACTTTAGCAATCAATCCCAGTAGTTGGTTTTATAATTCAGGAGCACATCACTCATTGTATTTTACGGTTAGAGCTAGAGGTTAGTCTGTTGACATTCTACCTCCTTGGCACATGTCTGCAAAATCCTACCCTTAAAATTTGTTTGACACAGTTATTTAATTTTTCTATTTTTAATGCTAAGCCTCTATATCAAATTAGGAATCCTCCACTGTTAATAAATTCAGATTGCACTGCCGGGGAAATGCGAGATGGGGGATGGAGATGGAAGACTGTTCATTTTGGCTGAGGGTTCCTAGATAGATACCCCAAAACAGAATTTGTGCTGGCAGCATTCCTGTCTCAGTTTGCAATGCTGTGGTCCGCAGGCTGCAGGAGAAAGCATCTGGCAGACTTCCTAGTAACTGATGTTAATGTGTGTGGGTCGGAGAAGGCCAAGTGGATGTTGGTTAAATGCCTGACTTCTGAGATTGACCAAAGCTAGTCTATAATAGGCAGTTCTTCCTAGAGGTATTACTCAGGAATACATCAATCGGTCATATTTCCAATCACCTTTTTGTTTTACAGATAAGATAGTGCTTCCATGTTGTAAGGACAAGTGAAGTCCAACCTTAATTCACCTGTTTCATACCTAATTGAACACCATCACAAACATTTCTGATGGTGAGTTACCCATGAAAACTGCTTGAGTTTCTTCTCTCTATTAATTACCTATTAAAAGTTTGTATTAAAAAAAGGCATTATATTCCAGCTCTTGATTCAAACTTTTCTGTAGAACCATAGAAACCGTCTTCTCTAAACTTCTCAGTTTAGAGATATGCCTGAGGTGGGAACTGAAAATTAAAATACCTTAGAGAAATTTTGTGTTCCTAGGCAAGTTTCAGCAAGTGTTACTTAGAGCACAGTGAAAATAATGTTTTAAAAAATATATTATTAAGCTCGTGAAGCAAAAGGAGAGAATTCCCTGAATGTGTTTGTGTCCACTGTGCACAGGAGGCATGGTAGCTAACTTCTGAGCAAATGGAAATTATTACAGAAATGATTTAAAAATGTAACACTGAAAAGATTATTTTAATATGACAAAGTTAATATATTCAGCAACAGAATTATTATGTTTGCAAACCTCTTAATTGCATTTCTGTTTTTATACAAATTGCAAAGCACTTGTACCTTATTATAGATGAAGTGGCACATCGGCCCAGATAATTACCATTTGATGTTGAGCAGACACCTTTGAGCTTGCCATTCATACAAATTTGGACTTCAGTTGTTGAAATAAGTGCTTTGAATTCATATCTTTATGTTATTACTCACTTGTAATTCTAGTAAAATGAAGAATGAACTGCTGTAATATTTTTCTGTTCTGATATATTAGAGAAAAAACCTAAGATGAATAATCTAACAATAGGCATAAATTATAAAAATTTTATTAGAATATCACTTATCCTTTAGTTATAAAGGTACTAGTTATTAGTGACAATGACTGAGTTATTGTCATGAATATTACCAGTATTGTGACTGTTAAGAATAATACTATAAAAATTTAAAATAATTAATAATAAAGTATTTTTAGAGTATTATTACCTTACACAGTAAA
Source organism: Sturnira hondurensis (assembly GCF_014824575.4). NCBI lineage: Eukaryota > Metazoa > Chordata > Mammalia > Chiroptera > Phyllostomidae > Sturnira > Sturnira hondurensis. The sequence continues at coordinate 3,204,595 of NW_028094767.1, forward strand.
ATTAATGAACATTTTCAAAAACTGAGACATATAAATAACAATTCAGAATTATTGAAGGCAGCAAGTTTTAACAAATGTGATCTCAGAAATGAGAAAAAATCAGAAAAAATACATCAACTATATATAATTAAATAACTAGGAAATAATTTATATTTCTTTACTTAAATATCTGAAGTAAAAAATAGGATGAAAACATCAATATTTTAGTTCTAGTTATACAAAGAGTGGTACAAAGAGTCAGAATAAAGAAATTTGAGAAATAGCAAATTAACTATGAGCGTGAGCAATTCCTCCTTTGGCTTGAGAGCAGGTAGAGGAGCTGGCTACAGGGGAACCTGGAAATAGGCACAGTAACACAGAGTGTACTTCTGATTTCTGTTTTCTCACCATTACATTAAAATAATGTTCTCAGGAAGGTTTTCCTTGCTGTCATTAGTACAATGTCCTCTGAGGCTAAAGAGATGGCTTGGAAGCCTCACTTACTTGAAGTAAGTGACTTACTGGAAGTCGCTTACTTCACCCCCAGGAGCTGAGGGGTAAGTGACTCCCCTGCCCCAACACGATGTGTAAAACAACAGGCCCTGCATAAAATGAGAGACTCCGGGCTCCTGGGTTGTGACTCTCCCAGGGGTTTGCAATGAAGCAGGTGGAGACATTCAGAATATGCAGCTGAATGCGTGGAACTGAATCCAAGAGAGAGACTGGACAGAGATAGTTTGGGTAGTTAATAATGTGGGAGTGGGTGATGTAACTGCAGGAATGCAAATACGCTCAGTGAAAAAGGTAGAGAGTGAAGGTGGAAGACTAGGAAACAAAAGTTACAGGGATGAGCCACAGCAGAAGGTCCACGGGGAACGGCCGGGGAGTAAGATAGATAGCATATTTTACAAAATGGAAAATAAGCACAGTTTCAAGTGTGATGCTTTAAGTATAGTGTCAAATGATGCAGGAAGACTGTATTTAAAGGACTGTGGATTTGTAGAAGTGAATTGGTAGCATTAGCATGTGTAGAGCAAAAGGATGGTGAGTGCGGAAAACAGAATGCTACTTTCTGAGGTGAATTAGAGGAGGCAGAGTGGGGGAAAGCCAGCATTGTCTCTGCTGGCATTGATTTATGCTATTGTTTCCACCACAGAAATGGTAGAAGAAGAAACAGAATAGCATAGTGCCATAGTTCACACGCTTACAGTCACCTTGAGAAGAATTTGTTTGTTTTATTTTTTTATACTGTCTGGGCCTTACCCCAAACCAATCGAATCTAAATCTCTGGGGATGGGACCTAGATATTGATATTTAAAAATAGCACTCCAGGTAATTCTAATGTTTAGCTAGAACTGCAGATACGGGATGAATTAGATACGAACATGGGTTCCAGAATCAGCGTTAGTTTAAACGTCAGCCTCGCTGTCTGCTGGCTGCAGGACTTCTCTGAGCCTCAATTTGTTTATCAAAGAAGAAAAAATAATAATAGTATCTTCCTTGTTGGAAGAAGGATTAAACACCACGAGTCATATCAAACATTTGGCATGGCACTGTTTATTATTGGTGGTTGCTGCTGTGTGTGTGCAAAGAGAGAGAGAAAGAGAGAGAGAGAGAGAGAGAACCCCTCCACCATTCCTTCGATGACCATATACTGCTCCGGAGATGACAGATGAGGGGCAGGCTTTGCAATTCTTCCCACCACTTATATTTCATGTCACCCACTCAACCACTCTACTATGCTTTTGTCATAAGTCTTCTCAAAATTTTTTTGCTTTATTCTTGTTGTTGCTAGACTTCTACATTTGCATCTTGGGCCTTTCTTCTCTAAAACCAACCATAGAAATTTGACTCTTTCCTAGAACTTTATAGGCCCCCTCGAGCCACTGTTTATTTTCAATTCTGCCCTAAAATCATTTGTGACCCTGCCTTATTGGGCTAGCTATCTACAAATACTATATTCCTAGAGCTAATTGTCATTGGAAAATGTTTATTGGGTGGTGGTTCCTGAATAATGCCTGATTTCTTGTCTGGCTTTCTACCCTTGGACCTTACCTTGGTTGCCATTGTCAAAACAAAAAATCAAACTGGAGAAGTTAAACAGGCAAAGGAGCTTTTATTTAAGGCTAATGCAATATGGGAGCCAGACCTCAGTCTGAACTAAATTCTGCTGAAACAAAAGACAGGGAGGTCTTCAAGTACTGGAGTGAGCTACTAGAAAGTAGTAGAGTCTACTAAGTAGAGGAAGTTAGGGGAATGTTGAACAATGGGATGTGTTGTAACTTCGAGCAATTTCTGAGTTTGCAAATGTTCTTCTCTGTCGTTTGCTAATTGGTGCCCATTGAGTTGGGCTCCTCTCCTCCCACAGAGACTGAGTGACAGAGGCCCTAGCTTCCTTGATTTTATTTCAATGAGGTGGCTCCCAGGTCCTCCAAAAAATATTGCTGAATTGTTAAAACCAGACAGACTGGGAAAATGTGCATCTGAAAGGGGCAGAAGGAGAGTTTACACATTTTCTAAAGTAAGTACTCCAAGAAAAGGGAGGTCAGGGGCTGGAATCAGGAAGAAACCTGGGTGAAGTTCAGTCAAGCTGAGGGGAAAGTTAAGGCTGTCTTAGTTACCATGTTGAATTTTCTTCGGTTTAAATTTTTCTTAATTTGTATGTTTATTGATTTGAGAGAGAGAGAAACATGGAGAAACATCAGTTGGTTGCCTCTCATACATGCCCTGACGAGATAGAACCCGTGGTCTAGGTATCCGCCCTAACTAGGAATTAAAGGCCCAACCTTTTGGTGTGGGATGACGATGCTCCAACCTTCTGAGCCACACCAGCCAGGAATAATCTTTTTGCTTAGCATCAGCTCTCTGACTTCATGCTATGGTTTAAGTCAAAATTTTATGAAGCTAATAAATTTTTTAAAAATCTTTTAAAAACTGTATTAATTCAGAAAAGTACATATGATTAAAATTACATATACACACTTTAGATCTGGAAGTAATCTTAAAAGTAGCCTAACATCACCCTGCGTCAAATGTTTGAGTGTCTTCCATAGCACTCTACCTCTGTCTGATTGTGTTTAGGGAAGATGTGTTAGATATTCTTCCTCTCTTTGGCCATGTCCTTACCCTCAAGAACAAAAATGTGCAAATGAAATTATTCACAAGAGTGTTCCTGCAGTAATCGTACGTAGTGTTGAACTTTAACATTTCCTTCCTTGCTATGTATGTGTTTCCCTTCTTTGGTTTAGACACCCACCATTGCATATATGATGTTGATTTAAAGCAACTCATTTTTGTGGTCATTTTCTTCAACATTTCTTTGAAGATGGGGTGCTCAGAAATAAACACAAAACTTCCTGAGTGGACATTGACCAGTCCAGGGTAGAATATGACCACCTGATTTCTGTACAATCTACTGCTATTGAAACAGAGACCAAATTCACTTGTAATAACTATTCTTTTCTTACTTTTCTTACTATTCTTTTCATATACTTTCTTACTATATTTTTAAAAAGCAACCGTCAGACTTTACAAATACTCCTATTAAATATATTTTGTTGGATTTGATCCACTATTCTAGCTTGTGAAGAACACTGGGAGAGCCTATACTTTATTAGCTAATTTTCTCATTCTCACGTAATCTCCTATGCAGATAAAGATTTGCTGCCTGAGGCTAAGAAGAGCCTCCTTGCCTGCCATTTCACCAATGAGTCAGCACTTTTAGGGCACGGTCATTCAGCAAGTTGTAAATTCACCTCACTGTGCCCAATCTCCATTTATATCCATATCCTAAGATACTTCTATGTACTGGTGAACCTTCTTTTCAACAGTCCTTATTGTATTCTGATTGTTCTCATAAATTTAACTTTTAAAAATCAAAAGCATTTTAAAAATTAGGGTAGATACTTCCACCCTCTTGTAGCACTTACAGATATTTATTTAAACTAAAACATAATTATGCTAGTATTTAAAAAGACATTCCATTTTAAAACTCATCCTGGTCTATCTGCAAAACTTTGAGTTTCTCCAGGAAACATTAGTTGCAATAATTTTTGGAAAAAATGAATGTATCATCCTTATATTCATGAACAACTGTGAGACAGGAGGTCCGGGTGTCCTTTGCTCAGCTTCTCCAGCAGAGAGATGTCTTCTCCACTTTCCACTCCATCAGAAAACATTCCAAGGTGCAAACCTCATTTAACTGCCACACAATCAGTCTTTAAACACGAACTTTCATAACTGTGTTTTTTTCCCCTGAATTTGCATTCTGTGGCTTTGGCGACATACTAAAATTTTAGGTGACTTATTTAAATTTTTATCATAAAATATTTTATGCATATAAAGACACGTAACAAATAAGGTATGATGACTAGTAAAAAAATGAACATTCGTCCCCAATTTGAGAACTAGAAAAAAGAAGAATGAGATCATCACCATTGTGCTTTCCCTTACTGCTTTTTACTACCTTCCTTCTGGGAGGTAACTTCCATCCTGAATTTTATATTTAGCATTTCTTTTCTTTTAAAATGTTATCACAGATACCACTTTACACCAGTCAGAATGGCTATCATAAACAAAGCAACAAACATCAAGTGCTGGAGAGGTTGTGGGGAAAAGGGGACCCTAGTTCACTGTTGGTGGGATTGCAGGCTGGTACAACCACTATGGAAAACAGTATGGAATTTTCTAAGAAAATTGTAAGAAAATTTTTAGTTTTCTAAGAAAACTAAAAATGAATGTGCCTTTTGACCCAGCAATTCCATTATTAAGAGTATATCCTAAGAACCCTGAAACACCAATCCAAAAGAACCTATGCACCCCAATGTTCATAGCAGCACAATTTACAATAGCCAAGAGTTGGAAGCAACCTAGATGCCCATCGGTAAATGACTGGATCAAAAAGCTATGGTACATTTACACAATGGAATTCTATGCTGCAGAAAGGAAGAAGGAGCTCCTACCTTTTGCATATACCTTTTGCATATCTACCTCCTCCTATCATGAATGGAACTGGAGAGCATTATGCTGAGCAAAATAAGCCAGGCGGTGAAAGACAAATACCATATGATCTCACCTTTAACAGGAATCTAAACAACAAAACAAACAAGCAAGCAAAATATGACCAATGACATTCAAATACGGAACAGGCTGACAGGGTCCAGAGGGGAGAGGGCAGAGAATCATAGGGGAAAAGGGGATGGACTCACATGAATAAGTATAAAGGACACATGAACAATAATTAAGGTGGGAACAGAAATGGGAGGGAGGTGGGGAGCACTGGAGGGGCAGGGCTGGGTATATAAAACAGAAAACTGTACTTGAATAAGAATTAAATAAAAAAATAAAATAAAATATTATCACATATATAAGTATCCCTAAACAATGTATTTAGTTATCTTTGATTTTATACTTTGTTTTTCAAATATGAGGTAAAGTTCAAAATGTTTAGATATCCGTAAGGACCAAAGCAGAGCTTTGCAGGCAGGGTGTTATTAGCCAACCAGCTGGCTGCACACTGGGCACTCTGCGCTGTTCGGATCCCCCCTTAGACCAGGAGATGCTTTTGAAAACTGCATTACAGACTATGTCTGCAATGTTGCTCACTCGCCAAAGCGCTTCTTTACCTCTTTGTTTTTAAAGGTCATATACAGTACACACAATCATTTTGCAGTTGTTAACAGAATATTAGAAAACAAAAACATGTGTAACTCAAACTTTGATATAACAATTTTGATTATTCCACCTGTAGGAATAGTCAAGTATATTCACAATTGAAGTGTAATTGTGCTATTTAATTTATATAATGGTTACGTTGGCTGTACATACAAGTACTAAATTTCAGATATGCAGATACCCAGGCAAGGGTCTTCCGTCTAGATATTGAATGCCGTGGTGCTTTTTTCCTCCTTGATTGTCTGCCTAGCTGCTTATGTGTTTATTGAGACATCTCTCTTCCACCTGAATTTTGCCACCCTTGACATCCGTCTTTTCTTAACCCCCTCTTCTTTGGCATCTGCCTTCTCGTCATTTCTCTCTCTACAAGTCTCTCACTCTTTCTTTGTCCAGGATGCAGTATAAATGTGAAGTCTGGGTTAAGAGTCCAGATTGAAACTTCTGAAGAAACTCTGGCCAGATCTAAAATAAGTTGTGTGATCACAAGGAGACAGATGCAAAAACTTCAAGAGTAGGGTACAGATACAGAGATAGATAAAGAGGAAGTGAGATGTGCAGATAGGTGGGAATGAATTTTAGTATAAGATGAAAAATAGGAGGAAAGTCAATTTTAAACTGAAGGGAAATCTACACAAACCACTTTTGAAAAACTAAGATTTTTAATTGTTTGTCTTGTTTACAATCTGCACTGAAGACTCCTAGGTTCTGGATGATTGTAATACGAGTTTAGTTTTCTTATTTTATCATGTATTGTTTGGTAGGGCTTGCTTATCAATAAAGCAACCAGGTTCTATTTCAATAGAGCTTCCATCCATCCTGCAATATAAATAATTGGGGATTTTGTTTGCAACTTCTTGTTGTGTTTGTATTATCCTTTTATAATTTATACACCCATGGCATCCCTTCAAGTAGACTATAAACCTTTCTAGCACTAAACGCTTACTCAAAATTAATCTCTTGATATTAAGTAAACATTCAGGGAAAGGTGACTGCTGAGTCAGCCAGGAATAAAGGGAAGAATGGTGGGCAGGAGCGGTGATTCTTGATCACAGATCTGCCACTAAACGTTCACCGTCAGCTGCCATGATTTCCACAATCTTACACTGAACTGAGTGAAGTCTACGTGCATTTCAGTCTCAGCCCTGAGAGCTTTCATGTAGTGAGGCACACCAGAGCCAAGGGGTAACTGAGAGATGTGACAGGTCTCTCTCCAGGCTGAAGCTTTTGTGTCCCTGACTTCCATGGGAACCTGAGAAGTAGGGCTCCAAGAAAAACATACAATTTACAATCTATGAGCAAGAGACATTGTCAAGTGTGGTTACAAGTGTCTTCTACTATCTCCACCCAGGAAATCTCCAGGCAGCTGAGAGTGACCACTTTGGGTCCTGGGGTGCTGAAAGGTGCTGCTGTTACATAGCCATGGATATTCTCAGTATGAGGAAATGTGATGGCAGTAGGACATCCCCAAAGTTGATGTTTCTCCAACTTTAATGTGCTTGCAACTCACCTGGGGATCTTAACAAGATGCGGATTCCAAAGACATTGATAAAGCCTGTCCTGAGTAGGGCCTGAGAATCTGTCTTTCTGGCAAGCTCCTAGGTGCTTCTATTCTGCTGTGTGAAGGACCACACTTTGACAAAACTGCTCTCAACAGTCACTGCACAGTGATCATTTCCATCAGGAATTTGGAAAGGCCTCTATGAGTATCCACAACCCCAAAACAGACCTCTGGAGGGCCTAGTCAGTCAGGTCAGCAGAATCAATGCTGGAAGTTGGTGTGATGACTGAGGACACCTTTGGATCAGCTTCCCAGGCAGGAGTCACTACCATGAGTAAGGAGATGAGCCATGGTTGTGACCCAGAATGGTGAACCTTCCCCATAGAACCCAGGTGCAAACAATACTAATTAAAGAGGCCCACACTGGCTGCTGCTTGCAGTGGCGAGTGACCACCTGTCTGGGTGTGCAGAAAACCCTGTAATATAGTGATCAAGACTCAGGCTTTTGGGTGGGACAGTCTACTATAGACATGCACCATCCCTTAGTTATATTTTTTTAGAAAGTTACTTAACTTTTCTGGGCCTAATTTTTTCCATATGTTGAGATATTTAGAATGCCTTCTTCCCAGGATTGTTATAAGACATATCGAAGGACTTACCACCACGCTATATACTTTAAAAGTGCTCAGTAAAGATCAGTTACTATGCTTCCAGCAAAATAAATTTTGCCTTTGATGTTATCTAGTGGCATCATCAGAATAAAGATTTTCTTATAATTTTAATGTGACAAATGCAAAATATTTACAGAGGAGCAAGAAATTGTTTTAGAAAGTTAATTTGATCAGAGTATGTAAATTCTCTTAAGGTTACCTCATTTAATTTTTTATAATAACTATGCTTGGCTAAAGGGTTCCTGAGCCATTTCCTCTAAGTTTGAATTCTAACTTGGGACAAATTCTATCTTACCAATTAGCAAATTCTAACCAAATTACAATGTCGATCATTTTTGATAACACAACAAATGGTGTTTTTCTGGGACACTCTCAATTGTCAGCTTAATTCTGAGTTCTCACAGAATATGTGTTGTGTTTATTCATTATTCATTCATTTTTTCCAACTATTTATTGCACACGATCTATTCCTATTGCCATGGGGATAGCTATTTAATGACAATAATGTTTTTTACTTCATTTTAGTCATTTCCAGTTACTGTTGTGTAAGGTTGATTCTGGCTTTGATGTTCATGAAAAGGAAAAAAAAACGATTTAATAAAGTGATTTTTTTCTACTTAATTTGCTTTTGCATCTCTTTATCTGTGCCTCAAATTTAGCAAGTAGAACATTTGTTCCAAGGGATCTTTTGAAATACGTCACATGCATGATTGATTTTAAACGTATGCTTGAATCCTTCCTCCCAGACTAAACCTCTTGGACAGCAAAACATACTGTAAAAAGGCTTCCCTGTCATTGTCAGGTACTCCTGTCATCTTTGACTTAACCCTTGTACTGTAAACAAGTAGTTGCTGGCAAGAGATAAAAAATAAAACCAATTTCTGTGTCTATATTTTCCACATGTCTCACCAGGAAGGGTATCTCTCTAAGACATCAGCACATTTTATCCTCTTTGTCCCTGACTCTTTTCGTCCTTCTTCTTGCACGCCACATCCACTTTTCCACATCCATTTTGCTTCAGTCTGCACTTCTCTGGTTACTGAGGCTCAGCAATGATTCCTGGAAACTGCTCAAGACTTTCACTCGATTTATCCCACCAGCCATATCGTTATTCGTCTGCCTTTCAGCTGCCCTTGTGTAACAAGATGCTTTTTCACTTGCCTTCTTCATTGTTATTTCTCATTTAAATTCTTTACCTTCTTGACCTGCGATTTCTATCCTCATTTTTAATTTTAAATACTTCTATTAATCTTTTTTTGAGTAGTAATTTGGCTAAGTGACAGTGTCTTTCTATATTATGAACTAAGTAACAGTACAATGTGCTAAATTTAATTAGTTCTAATTAGTGTTTCAAACCCAAGTGATCATATGATTATTCTCATTTCCCTTCAATAGCAGAAGGACATAATACAAAATTTCAGAGTGTATGTGCAAAAGCTTGATTTCTGTTTCCCTTAAAGTCTTACTATTTTTATAATTTTTGAGACTCCAGCTTTATGATTTTTGAGATTCCAGCTATCAATCATTGGGCTGATTTTAATGTCACTGGATCACTGGCTAAGTGCTAGTTCAATTGTAACAGGATTTGGAAAACTACAGCCTATGGGTCAAATCTGATCTGACACCTATTTTTATAAATATAATTTTAATGGAATACACTCACACTCATTTGCTTATATAACATCTGTGATTGTTTTTACACTACAAAGTAGGAGTTGAGACAGAGATTGTATGGACTGCAAAACCTAAAGTATTTATTATCTGACTTTAAAAGGAAATGTTTGCCCATTTGTGAACTATCCAATACATCAAATTTAGCAAATTTCCCTAGTTAGGACTTGAGGCGAATTTTATAAGACATGCAACCACCGAATAGTTCTTTCCTCCAAACTTGCGAAAATCACATACTAATTCATAGGGAAAGCCAGATTATCTTCAGAGATAGCTCAAAGATATTTGCATACAAATAGGGTTGCTCTGTGCACAAAACACAGTTAACTTTCAATCTCAGATGAACTACAAAGAATTTTTTGGTATCAGTATGTTCCAAACATTTTATTTTTTTGTTGTTCTTCAAGTGCAGATGTCTCCATTTTCCCACCACCACTTTCCCCTGCCCCACCCACCTCCACTTCCCACCCTGGATCCCATCCATTTGGCTTTTTCCATGGGTCCTTTATTCATGTTCCTTGACAACTCTTCCCCTTCTTTCTTCTGTTATTCCACTCCCTCTACCCTCTGGCTACTGTCAGTTTATTCTTTATACCCAATGCCTCTGGTTATATTTTACTTGCTTGTTTGTTTTGTTGCTTAGGTTCCACTTATAGGTGAGATCATAGGGAATTTGTCTTTCACCTCCTGGCTTATTTCAATCAGCATAATGCTCTCCAGATCCATCCATGCTGTCGCAAAGGGTAGGAGCTCCATCTTTCCTTTTACTGTGTGGTGTTCCATCGTGTAAATGTACCATAGTTTTTTAAATATTAAAACTCTATTTGGTGTTTGTCTGAAATTCAAATTTAATTGGACATATTGTACTTTTATTTGCTAAATCTGGCAGGCCTCTATATAACAAGATGAAAAGAAGAAAAGCTGAAAGAGAAGTTGAAGCAACATCTACAGGGCAAAGGGTTAAGTTTTTAGTTTATTAGCACCTTCTGGTATATTGCCTGGAATGATTCCAGAGTTTTCCAATTTATATTCATGTTTTGAATCAATAAGAGGCTTCAATCTTTATGCCCAGGTGTTTGGCACACAGATGGTCTGCTTTCTGACCCAGGAATACATGCTGTTTGAAAATTTCAGTTGTGCGTCAGATTGCAGGGGGAAGGGCACTTTTCAATACAAGATAAAGGGCAATTACGCAGCAGGACTTCATAGGTTTGATTTAGTCACAAGAAGAAAGCCAAAAATAGAGTTTACAAAATGAGTGGGGAAAAGGCAAGAGTCAACTTGTTCTGATACGGCTCTCTCTGTGAGGAACGGTGTCAGGAATTTAATTGTAATTAGGAAGCTCTGGGCAATAAAGGATATTAACTGAGAGGAAGCAGTTTGTTAAATAGAAGAATGATATATTTTAAAATTTTTATTAGAGGCAAGCTTTTCCTTAGGCATACCTTAGAATATCAAGTGAACTCCCTGGGTTGGCATGTTTGTCCCAACTTAAGTTATTACTAAGTTGTTGAACAATTTTAAGTCAGTATTTTCACCTTTTGGTTCTCAGTTTCTCATCTGAAGAAGCTGAATTAGAAGATTTTGGTGGTTCTTACCACGTCTAAAACACTACTTCTATTACATGCCTACTATGCACATTATATTAGAATGTGATACTAACAGTATACCCAAAATATCAATATGATGAGAATCTAAATGTGCACAGTAGCCCTATATTTCATCAACCTGACAGCTGCAGAAGCCAGCCGCTGCAGATAAGGCTGGCCCTCATCAAACAGTGGCAGGCCTGTTTACATTAGGTAAGCAGGCCCATTACATGGAGGGTTTGGGGTCTTGGGTTTGTCTAGTCCTAGTATGTTCTCATGAAGTATTTGTATGTCTACAATTCTATTCTTTTTATTCTCTACAAGTAGTTTGGCTACCTGGTAATTTGTAAAATTTGCAGACCAAGTTTTAATTGGTAGTAACTTCTATTATAGCATACCTGATTTGGTAGTAAGTATCATAGACAGAAAATCTGTCTTTTGTGTGGTTTGTGATACAATAGTCTATCAATTAAATAGAAAAAGTACACAAGAGATTATAGTAAAAATTTAAGGGGAAAGAACGGACACTTGATATGCTTATTCAGAAATAATTATTTTAAAAAATGCAACTAGAATTGTGAGATGATAATATGTATTCTCTGTCTTAACCATTTTTAACCATCTTAACCATTCTCTGTCTTAACCATATTTTTAAAAATATGAATTTGAGAAAGTAAAAGAGTATGTAAGTATGCTATAATTAACTCATGTATGTACTAAAACATTATTTTTAGATTGATTTTTTATTTACACAAATAGCATATGAAGGCATTCTCTTTGCCTAAAATTAAAACATTACAATGTGGCTCCGATCACCTTTGACCATCACCTTAATTTTTCTTCCTTTACCCCCTCCTTTGGGATAAATACTGTTGCTAGTTTTATGTGTGTCCTTTTAGATCATTTTCAATGCATTTTCTCACAGAGATTTAACTCTTTGCTGTATTACACGTGTGCTAACAAGATTAGCTTGATGTGTTTGGTGATACTAGACAAGAAAACAATGATGCTTATGGAAGACCTTTTGCATTGGGATTAATTACCTAAGTGAAGAAAGCTACATTGGTAGAGGGTGAGTCACGTAAGTGGAAAGGTATGTGTGTGTTCCTACATGTGCACACGCACACACAAATATGGTTCACAAGCCACTCTACCTCGATTTCCTTATCTGCGATCCAGAATGTGATGATCCAAAGCATCACTAAGGTTTTGTTCAGCTCTAGGGGTTTTTTTTTTTGGTCTATTATTTCCTGTGCTAATATAACAGAAAAGATGGCTACATGACAGGACTTTTTTTTTTTTATTTCCGCCATGGTGTTTATTTATAGCATCTGTTTGTGCAACCAAACAGGGTTTGCAAAAGCTGGATACATACTCCTTTGCTCAAAATATATTCACCTTATTCCTGGTTCCCAGTGACCAGGAAGGAAGATCCAGCAATCTTGGTGATCCTTTCACAGCATCTAATGATCACTCCTTAAAAGTTTTGTCCAATTAATTTAGAGTTGATCCCACTAGATTCACCCTCCCATTTACCCCTCACTGTAATTCCCTCACCACACCGAACTTGGTGAACAATGCTGTTAAGTCACGTGAGGTACTCTGCAATCTCTTATTTCAGAGCTATAAGCTCAGCTTAACTTTTATACCCCCTTTTCTGTCTCACTTTATGTTACCCATAATCACTGCTACCCACACTAAAGCATCAAAAAGTAGTTTTTTAAAAAATATAAGTTTGCATGTTCTACACATAGGTGAAAGTGATTTCTAATCAGCCGGTGTTCCTTCTTTCTCAAACAGATGATTACAATATGACCTGCTGCCAGCATTTATTTATAAGCTCTGCGTCTTGGTCCTGCATTCAGGGCATTAGGATTTTGTTATTAGAATGCTTTCTCACATTTTAAAAATCTCCCTCATCAGCCACATTCCCTGTTATTCTCCATAGCAAATGAAGCTAGTTACCCATGAACTGTCTGGTAGAGTGAAGCCAAGAATTTGGGTGGCCCGCTGAGTGAGCACAGGGGAACAACACCTTAAGAATTCCTTGGTGTTTTTCTGAAGCTTTAGAACAAAACAAACACAATAAACTTAATGAAAACATACACCTTTGTAATTTCAGGGTTTACTGAAATTACAATTCCAATTACAATTTACCTTTTGCAAATTTGTAACCTCTTTATAAATATGTCTTCATTAACGATCATGAGTAGTTCAATTGTCAGTCTGAGGTCTTCGAAATAGGCCAGAAAGATATTACACCCTAAAAATAGCACTCAGTTGTAACCACTAACCGTTTCTCCTGGGTTAAGGTATTTGCAATATCACAGGTGTGAGTATCCAGCTTGCTTCAGCCTGCTTCTTCGCCAGTCTTATCACCTGTGATTTCCGGATAAAACTTTATCACACTTAGGTGATTGAAAAGCAGTATAGACATGTGGGGAAGAGATTCAACTTCAGAGACTCCAACATTGTTTAATATTTACAGGCGTTCCTCATTTCATCCTACTTTGTTTTATTGTGCTTCACAGATATTATATATTTTACAAATTGAAGTTTTGTGGCAATCCAGTGTCGAGCAAGTCGATCAGTGCTATTTTCCCAACAGCATTTGCTCACTTTATGTCTCGTTGTCACAGTTTGGTAATTATTGCAATATTTCAAATGTTTTCATTATGATATTTGTTATGATGATCTGTGGTCAGTGAGCTTTGATGTCACCAGTGGGATTGTGATGGGGTGCCAACAACTGTGCCCAAGAGGATGAATTCAGTAAATGTGGTGTGTGTTCTGAATGTTCCACCGACTAGCTGTTTCCACATCTCTCTCTCCCCGCTCAGGCCTCCCTACTGCCTAAAACATAGCAATATTAAAATTAGGCCAGTGAATAACCCTATAGTGGCCTCTCAGTGAAAAGAGGAGTTCCATGATTCTCAGTTTAAATCAAAAACTACGAATGATTAAGTGAGGAAGGCATGTCAAGAGTCAAGATAGGCTGAAAGCTAGGCCTCTTGCACCAAATAGTTAGCCAAGTTGTGAATCCAAATAAAACGTTCTTCAAGGAAATTCAAAGTGCTATGCTGTGAACAAATGAATGATAATAAAGTGAAATAACCTTATTGTTGGTATGAAGAAAGTTTTAGTGGTCTGGGTAGGGGAGACTGGTTCGTGAGGTTTAAGGAAAGAAGCCGTGTCCAGAACACAACAGTGCGAGGTGAAGCAGCGAGTGCTGATGTAGGGGCTGCAGCAAGTCATCCAGAAGATTTAGCTAAGACACGAATGAGGGCGGCTACTCTGAAAAGCAGATTTTCAATGTAAATGAAACAGCCTTATGTTAGAAGATGCTGTTTATATTCTCATAGCTAGAGAGGAGGAGTTGGTGCCTGGCTTTAAAGCTTTTAGGGACAAACTGACTCTTTCTTTGGGTTAATGGCTGGTGACTTTAGGTTGAAGCCAATACTCACTGACATTTCCAAAAATCCTAGGGCCATTAAGAATGATTCCAACTCTTCTCTGCCTGTGCTCTTTAAAGGTAAAAACAAAGCCTGGATGACAGCACATCTGTTTACAACTTGGTTGACGGAATATTTTAAGCCCACTGTTGAGATCTTCTGCTCAAAAAAATTCCTTTCAAAGTATTACTGCCCATTGACAAGGCCCCTGGTCACCCAAGAGCTCTGAAGGTGATGTACAGTGCGATTGATGTTTTCATGCCTGCTAACACAACACCCACTCTGCAGCCCATGGACTGAGAATAGTGTTGACTTTCAAGCCTAACATTTAAAGAAATACATTCCATAAGGCTACACCTGACACACACAGTGATTCCTCCAACGGATCTTGCCAAAGACAATTGAAAACCTTCTGAAAAGCATTAACCATTCTAAATTCCATGTTTATAATTCATGAGGAAAATTTCAAAATATAAACATTAGTATGAGTTTGGAAGAAGCTGATTTCAACCCTCATGGTGACTTTGAGGGGTTCAAGACTTTACTGAAGGAAGTAACTGAAAGTGTACTGGAAATAGCAAGAGAAATAGAATTACAAGTGGACCATGAAGACGTGACTAAATGTTTTCAATATTATGATTAAACTTTAATGGATGAGGAGTTGCTTCTTACAGATGAGCCAAGAAAGTACTTTCTTGAGACAGAATCTACTCCTGCTGGAGATATTCTGCAGTTTGTTGAAATGACAACACAGTTTATATTATTCCATAAATTTAGTTGATAAAGCAGGATCAGGGTTTGACAGGGTTGACTCCAAGTTTTAAAGAAGTTATACTGTGGGTGAAATGTTAAGGGAGAATCAATTCATGCAGCAAACTTCACTGTTGTTTTATTTTAAGAAATTGCCACAGCCACCCCAGCCTTCAGCAACCACCACCCTGATCAGTCAGCAGCCATAAACATGGGGGTGAGACCCTCCACCAACAAAAAATGATTGCTTGCTGAAGGCTCAGATGATGGTTAGCATTTTTAGCAATACAGTATTTGTTTAAATCTTTTATTTTTTGAAAAAGATTTTATTTATTTATTTATCTTTAGAGGGGAAGGGAAGGAGAGAAGGAGAGAAATGTCAATGTATGGTTGCCTCTCGTGAGTCCCCTGCTGGGAACTGGCCTGCAACCCAGGCATGTGCCCTGACTGGGAATTGAACCGCGATCATGTGGTCTGCAGGCCAGCACTCAATCCACTGAGCTACACCAGCCAGGGCAGCAATAAAGTATTATAAATTAAGGTAGGTACATTATTTTTTAGACATAATGCTATTGCATACCTAATAGATGATAGTACAGTATAAGCATAGCATTTATGGGTACTGGGAAACAAAAAATTGTGTGACTTGTGTTATTGTAATATTTGCTTTATTGAGGTGGCCTGGAGCTGAATTTGTCACATACCTAAGGTATGCCTGTACCAGAAAAATATCCACATTTAAAAACATAAACTAAAATGTTTCAACACAATGAACGTTTAATGTATACATCTTCAGTTTATTCTCAAGGTGTGTAAAAGGGCAAAGTTAAGGTGGTATATTTAGTGTTCACAAATAATGGAAAAATTGACAAAAAACTGCCAGAATCAAGAACAGAACTCTGTTTAATCAAGAAAAAGTTGCAGAATATAAAGTTAATGTACAGAAAGTGGTTGCATTTCTAAACACTAATAATGAACTATCAGAAGGAGATCAAGAAAACAATTCCACTTGTAATTGTATAAAAATATACCTAGGAATAAATTTAACCTAGGGGGGTTAAATTAACCCCAGATAATTAATTCCATTCCCTCAGACAATCCCCACCCCATTGTCCTTGTCCATGGGTCATTCATATATATTCTTTGGCTACTATATTCCCTATGCCGTACTTTATATCTCCATGAGTATTTTGTGCAAACCAATTTATACTTCTTAATCCCTTCACCTTTTGCACCCCACTCCCCAACCTCCCTCCCATCTGGGAACCATCAAAATATTCTCTGTATCTACAATTCTGTTTCTATTCTTGTTTGTTTAGTTTGTTTTTTAGATTCAATTGTTGATAAATATGTATTTATGACCATTTTATTATTCATATTTTTTATTTTCTTCTTAAAAAACTTCTAAAATTTCATACAATACTGGTGTGGTGACAATGAACTCTTTTAGTTTTTTCTTGTCCTGGGAAGCGCTTCACCAGTCCTTCAATTCTAAATCATAGCTCTTCTGGGTGGAGTAATCTTGGTTGTAGATCCTTGCTTTTCACGACTTTGAATATTTCTTCCCAATCCCTTCTAGCCCGCAAAATTTCTTTTGAGAAATAAGCTGACATTTCAACACAATGAACGTTTAATGTACAGGGAGCTCCCTGTAGATAATTAACTGCTTTTCTCTTGCTGCTTTCAAGATTCTCTCTTTGTCCTTAACCTTTGGCATTTTAATTATGATGTGCCTTAGTGGGTTAAGAATAATGTTCTCTGCCAGCACTTCTATCTAAAAAAAGATACCTCCCAGCTCTCACCTTGTTGCCAGACCCCTCAGTTCTTCCCTTTATGCCTCTGGTGCTTTTCAAGCAGGTGCTTCTATGCTGGAACTCAGAGGGACTGAGTCCAAGTAAGTCTATGTGTGGGCTCCTTAAGAGGAACTGCCTGAACCCAGCAGTTTCTGTGTGCCACAGCCTCAATCCTCACTAGTTTTTACTACTGGAAGTTATGGGAACTTACCTTTCTGGCTCTGGAACCCTGGGCTAGGGTGGCCTGGTGTGGGACGGAGAACCCTTGTTCCTGAGATATCCTTCCCAATTTTTAGCCAGCACATGTGGGTATGAGGTCAGTCCATTCCATGAGTTCGTCCCTCCCACCAGTCTTTAATTCTGTAGTTGTAGGATTTCATATCAGCTCCATTTCTGGCATTCCGAATAATGGTTATTCTGTGGTTTAGTTGCAATTTTAATGTGGTTGTGCAAGGAGGCGAGCCATATTTATCTATGCCACCATCTTGAATGGAAGTTCATTATACTTTAACTTTAAATAACTATAGTAAAGCAGAAAAATCTAGTAAAGCAAGTAATGACTGAAGTTGTGGATGCTCTGAGTATCTTTTAATACTCAGTTATGTAGAAATATATCCCATATATGGTACTGATGATGGGAAAGAAGTGAAGTCAGAAAATAATATTTAGTGCCGATATTAAAAATTTTGACCTGGCTGGTGTAGCTCTGTGGATTGAGCGTGAGCCTGCAAACCACACGATCATGGTTTGATTCCCAGTCAGGGCACATGCCTGGGTTGCAGGCCAGTTCCCAGCAGGGGATGCGTGAGAGGCAACCATACATTGATATTTCTCTCCCTCTCTTCTTCCCTTCCCCTCTAAAGATAAATAAATAAAATCTTTAAAAATTGATTAGAGATCCTATTACAAAGCCAAAACCCTTGAAGTGTAACACCCATGGCTTAAAGAGTGAGCAAATAAATAAAGAAACTTGCTTCCCACAGATTTTTCTCTAGAAGGATGAGGGGAGGGTAATCTCACGCAGGTTTGCAGCCAGAATTCTCACTGCCTAGTTCTTTCTCAAAAAAGAATTTAGTTAAAAAGATCCTAAATAGATGTTCCATTTCCATGACTAATGAAAATAAGCAAACCAAAAACTGAAAGTGAAACAAAAACAATGATACATTCCAAAAAATAAGAACACTAAATGCATACCACAAAATGTGAAAAAGTACCCAAAACTATAAACCCATGATTTGAAAAAAATCACAAATACATAAAGAACAAAAGTCAGCATAAGAGAAAAAAGATATAATGGACTTGTAAAATATTAAAAATGAGCATTATTAGATACTAAATATAAAATGAGTTTGTTTGATAAGTTTAATAGAATAAGAGAGAAAAGGATCCTTGAGAGATTTTCAAAAATGAACAGACAGAGGTACTGATCTGGTGATGATGGATAATCTTGATTTGAGCTGATCCTGCTGCAAATCACAGTTACAAGACTGGGACAAATTATTACTTACATAAGCAATACTTCAAGGTATGTGAGTATAATAAAAGCAGGCAGAAACTTGAGGGGGATCATCTTTGACAAAATAGGCCTGAGAGAGATTACCATTTATGTGAATTTTTTCCAGTCTACAGTGGACCAGGAAAGTCCTGTCTTGCTGACTAAAGGAATCAGCTGATGGATGAAGTTAGGTCCTGCCACAATGAATGCAAAGTTAGTGAAACATGAGAGAGAAGGGGGGGTTTACAGAGTGGAAGCCCTAAAAGTCTATTAAAAGTTATATCCATACCCTTGGGTGACCCTGAATTATGCAAGCATTAGAGAGATTACAAGGAAACTAAAAAGCTTGAGCTAGAAAGATGAGGGAACTAAGATGCAATTTTAGCTGCTTCCAAATGCAAGGGAAACAAAGATGGTTGCTTGTGTCCAGCTGAATGAACTACTTCCTTAAACAAAAATCAATACTTTTCAGAAGCTAATATAATGGGTTGTCCACAAAGCTCAGGATAAATTTTAAAAATTACTAAATGTACGTTGGCTGGTGTGGCTCAATTGGTTGGAACACTATCTCATTTGGAAGGTTGCGAGATCATTTCCCCGTCAGGACACATACCTAGTTTGTAGGATCTCTCTCAAGTCTGGCACATACAGGAGGCGACCAATTGATGTTTGTCTCTCACATAAGTGTTTTGCTCTCTCCCTTCCTCTCTCTATGAAAAAAAAAGCAATGGAAAAAAGTTCTCAGGTAAGAATTAAAAAACAAAGAGCTAGACTGAAGCACAAACCTTGGACAGCTTTTATAAACAAACAAATAAAATTACTAAATATGGAAAGAAAATATGTAAAGAACTAGGAAAATGTGTTTATAGTTAAGAGAGAAAGAATCCGATAGAAACAGATTCTAGTACAATGGAGATGTTAGTAGACGAGGCCTTGGAAAACTTATAATAAACATAGTCAAGAACTAAAAGGTTAATAGTTATACTGGATGAACAGATAGGAAATCTCTACATGGAAGTGAAAAAAGATGAAATGGAAAGTTAACTTAAAAGGTAAATATCTGGAAAAAGCTTACTTAAAAACAAATTGGAGTGGACAGAGGGTTAACAAACTTGGTGTTAGAGCAATAGAAATGGTAATATGATAAATGGAGAGGAACTATAGGGAGGAAAGGACCTACGGAGCAATGCCATGTAGCTTTAATGTATGCACAATTAGAGTCTCAAAGAAGAAGGAGATAACAAAGCTGAAAGTGTATTTTAAAAGAAAATTAAAGCTGAAAATGTCCTGTACTTGTTGACAACATAAATTTTCAGATTTAAAATTTCAGTATATTCTAAGCATCATAAATAAAAGAAAATGACACCTATGCATACCACGGTAAAATGACTGAAAACCGAAGATAAAAAGAAAATCTTAAAAGCAATCAGAATAATGTCACACAGTGGAACACAGTGTATATATGACACTACACCTCACAGAAACAATTCAGTTCAAAAGAAATGAGATGTTTCTTAAATATCCATAAAAAAGCAAAACAAAACAAAACTGGTCGACTTATATTTCTCTATCCAACAAAAATATCTTTAAAAAATGAAGGCAAAATAAGCGTGTTTTAAGGCAAGAGTTTTATTAATAGCTTAATTCTAGGTCAACAATCCTGAAACTACTTTCTTTGTATTCTCTCCTTGTGTAAATGAGTAAATATTTTGGAATAATGGGAGCCAAGTTTATCATTAGAGAAGAAATTTATAAATAGAAAGGAAAACATTCTGTGAGAAGCCCAGTGGCACTGAATTGAGAAATTGCAGTAAATTCATTCTACACACACACACACACACACACACACTTTAAAGCTCTGTAGTTGAGAAGCTGTAGAATCAATGACACACTAGTGGAAACAAATACAGTAAGTGTTGTGCTATTGGTTTATAAATACCATTCTTTCCAAAAAGAACCAGTGCTTCTTGGAGAAAGGGCTGTGTTTAAGACTGGGACAGGGAAAGTCCTAGATGACTTTGGAACATTTTATTTCAGCAAAAAGTATGAAAGTATCAAAAATGATGGGGACGTATCAAAAAAGCATAAGGACCAGCTGTAACGGGCTCCTTTTAGAAATCTGGAATTTGATCTTTTCAAATAATTAAATTTCTATTTAATTGATTTTATCTATTTTTTATTTTCAATTTTAGTAATTTGTCTTTATTATTTCATTCTTTCTCTTTTCTTTACATTTATTTTGCCCCTCTGTGTCTAGGTTCTTGATGTTGGAGCCCAGAAATTTTCCTGTCTGCAATGGCAATTGTCAGACCACTGTGGCAGCACTTCTGGCCTCATCCCTGCCCGGGTCTCTGGGTTTAGCCCCTGCGGCCCCTTCCCACCGCAACAAGAGTGCTCGTATCTCTTTGCTCCTCCTGCAACAGCCAGATTCCTCCCCTCTCTGTGGCCTTTGAGATCTCTTTCAGATGTCTGTGCTCCTATGTTAGTTTCCTAGAGCGTGTGCAGCAAAGCACCGAGAACTTGGCAGCTGCAGACAAAGGAACTGTGTTCTCTCACTGTCTGGAAGCCAGAAGTTTGAAATTAAAGGGTCAGTGAGGGCATGTTCCCCCTGAAAGCCTTTGAGAGAATTCTCTTTGTCTCTTTCATCTTTTCATGGTTGCTGGCAATCCCTGGTATTCCTCGGCTTGTTGACTCATCAATCCTGTTTTTTCTTCCCACAGCGTTCTCCTCTCTGCATCTCTGTGTGCCTTGTTGTCTCAGAAAGACACTAGTCATGGGACTCAGAGGTCAACCTATTGCAGTGTCACCTCATCTTAAGTATTTTCAAATCTGAAAACCTCATTTCCAAATGAGGTCACATAAATCGTGTGTAAACATGAATTTTGGTGGCCCATTAACAAATATGCCAAGATTGCAGTGATGAAGTATGATGACATGAAGACATTTTCTGCAACATTTGGGGAAACCTAATTAAATTTTCAGGAGTAGTGAGAATATGTCCTGTAGGTACAAGAACAGACTTTATTTGAGATCGGAAATAGCAAAGAGGTGTCAGAGAATTTCAAATCTTCCATACTGAAGAGTAATGCAAGCCTAGTTATAGTTATTAAAGTTCAAATGTATTGGTTCCAGAGGAGAGATGTTCAATTCAGAAGTTTTCTGTGATCATCAAAAACTCTCAAGGCAAACATTTACAACTTTTATGCTAATTAAGCTCATGAAACACATGCACATACCCAACACAATTAATTGTATTGCCATGCAGATTCAGGGCAGAGAAAAAATAGAAAGAAAAAAACCAAGATCGTGCACTTGTTTGCACTCTAATCAACAACCCAAACAGTGAAAAATCCAATGCTAGATTCAAGCTGTCTGTAAGTAGTTTACAAGATGATGTTGAAATCCATACCAAGAAAATCTATCTATGTACCCACTTTGAGAGAAATATAGTGGTTACTAAAGAAAGTATGCATTGCAAGCTTACACTTTCAAAGTCAGAGGTACTATGGTGGGTTCCAAAAGTTCTTAGTTTGGGGACCAAGAGCCAAGGAATCAGGATCCTTCCTTATACTCCCAGGTGTAAAGTGGAGAGCTATGGGCCACACCTAGGTCATTTATTAGCCACATTTGCTCAGTTACATTAACCATTTGATTAGTCCTCAGTATGTGCCTCTCTCCTCCACACCTTTTGCCATTTCTGCACTATCAAACCTTGAAGAGACTTAGGCAGGAAGATTGATTGTCTTGTTAGGACAAAAATTTTGAATCCAGTTTTGCCTTTTCAATATGCCTACGAAAGGAAGTTTTGGCTTTGCCCATCAGTGATCTTCCTTCCTCCATTCCTGAGAAATTATCTGAAAATGCCCAACTAGCTTTTTTGGAATCATGTGATTTAAAAAAGACACCAAGAAGCAGAAGAAAGAACCAGAGAGGTAAGAAAAGTGGAGGGTTACAAAGATCAAACAGTAGGGCCAGTGCTCAGGAAAAAGAGGAGAAGGAAAGGGTTTGGGGGAGTTCGGAGAGAGAGAGTGGAGCAGGGCAACAAGGTGTGAGGGAGAAGGAGGCAGGAGGCATGCTGGGTCTAAATATGCTATTTTAACTCTATATATCTGGATTCTCTTCGTAATTTTTGAAGATGCAAGTAAACACTTTGAGTGAAAAATTAAAATTTAAGAAATTTTTGCTGGTTGTTTTGATTTTTTTTAATTAAAATATTGCTCTGAGATTAACCTGGTGGATCTTCAGGTTCATCAACTAGTACTGGAGACAGATAACAAAGACCTGAGTTTGGTGAGTGGTTTGCAAAAACAATTTAGACCCACATCCAGATGTCTCCTCAATGTCACTCCATTCTCACAGCCTCAGCTTTTGTTTTCTTCCTGCCACACTTAGTATATTGCCATATCTCCCTAATATTACCACCATGAAAAGTGCTCTAAGATTATAGATTTTTAAGATCATGCCAATTAGTTTTTTCTTTCAAAGACCATTATATGTGTTAGATTCAAACACAATTTGTAATTTTATTTTTTTAAAAATGTACTTCTGAATTGCAGCTTTAAAACAGCACTGAATTTGTTAGCATTAAATAGAATGTGTACAAAAATGTAGATAACCTTATATATTTGTATAACAAATATTTGAACATGGAAGAAGTACAAAATTAAATTAAACTTTTAAAAAATTAGTCATACTCAGAACTTGCAGTCGGAACTGTTAGCAGTACACAAAGTTGGGAAGCGTCTGCATCACTGCAGCGATTTGCCCTTGCATACAGTATTTGGGGACAACAGTTGGGAACATTCTTTTCCCTCCTCAACAGTGGCAAATCTCAGAGTTTTAAAGAGGGTTTGATTGTGAGAAAGTCATGCAGCTTTGACAACCAAATTTGATGGTGCAAGTTGTCCAATTAATACCAATTTTTCTAATAAAACAAAATATAAGTGAAAAAATTATTTTACTCGTCTTGTCAATCCATTTTCCTTCTTATCCTATAACATGACTTTACTGAAGACTCTGCCATTCAATGTCCAGCTTTTCTTACTGAGTAGCTCCATGGACCTAAACGTAAGATGGCAACGTTATTTGAGCTGATTTCCTGAGCAATCTTCGTGCCTGCCCTCGTAGCTCTCTGGGGAGACACGTCAGACTAGAGTTTGGCTGAGTGGTGAAAAGCAGGGGTAGGAATGAACGTCAGCCTTTTCCTAAGAATGGTCTTTAAGCTCAAAGGGACATCTGGGAATTCTAACCAAACGGGCAAAATAACGAGTTGATAAAATAGTAGAAAAAAAGCGGTGGAAGTTGGAAAACAACATTTCTATTGAAAATTGCTTTGTTAAGTTCACTAAGGGGTATAAAGCTGCCTCTGGCAGGACACACACAGTTAAAAGCTGTGAAGGACTCTTCAGGGTAAGGGAGCCATCCTGTCCAGGTCTGGTCCTGAGAAGCTTCCTGGCAGACGGTGCAGGCTGTCCTTCAAGGGGGTATTTCTTCGCTCTGCGTCTCACTTGACAGAACCTCACCTCTCACAGATCAGAAGCTGAGCTGTTGCCCCTGAGAGACAACCTACAGTCAGGGAAGCACAAGTCAAGTCCGCTGCTCAAGCTGGTTCTCTTTTCCTCTCTCTTCCCTCTCCACACAAAACCACACATACTCAACTTCGCCTCTCATTGTTATAGAGTGGATATAAAGAATTTTAAAGTACTGAAAACATTTTTTTTCAAATGTTTCTGTTTGGTTGTAATTTTGACAGATCTTTTTTTTTTAAGATTTTATTTATTTATTTATCTTTAGATGGGAAGGAGAGAGGGAGAGAAACATCAATGTATGGTTGCCTTTTGTGTGTCCCCTGCTGGTAGTTAGCCTGCAAGGAACCAGCCTGCAACCCAGTCTTGTGCCCTGACTGGGAATTGAACCACGATCGTCTGGTTCGCAGACCCGCGCTCAATCCACTGAGCTACGCCAGCCAGGGCTTGACAGATCTTTCTTTACATAAAGGTCAAGAAAATAGAATGATGGCTAAAACCCGGGAATACTTTGAGTCAATCAAGCACCTATGTAGTCACTCAACAAATATTGAGAGTACAGTAGGTGTTAGGGAGTTAGGCATTTTGCTGGATGGTACAGATACAGCTATGAATAAGGCACAGGTAGAGATGCTCTGCCCTCACATCGGGCACACCCCAGTGAAGGGTTTGGGTAGGGTAATAGGCAAATATGGTAAATACCTTTACTGTAAGCCTTAAGAACAGGGTACTGAGGGAACACAAATAAGGGACATGGAACTGAGCCAGGGTGGGGAGCACGATGCTATTCAGGGACTGACCAAATTTCAGGAATGAAGTGTGACTCAGGAATGTATTGGTGTTGGGGGAAGCATGGCAATTTGAGGTGTACTTTATTATGTAAACAGCTCTTAATACAGTTCTTTACCCAAGTATATTTCATTATATTTTTACATATCTCTCTTTGCCCTCATGTACATTTATTTCAAATAAAAGTTTGTATTTATTCATTTATTCATTCAGTACTTATTGAGTGCCTCTTAAGGGCCAGGCACTATGCTGGCATGCTGGTGATTCTGCAGTGACAAAGGCAGTTGAGATTTTCATGGGACATTGACCGTACGGATCTAAAATTCAGATTGTGCAAATAAGTGAAGTCAGCAAAGTGTACTGCAAAAGGGAATAGTGAAGACATTAAACTTGACAAAACCTTCTGTCTATTGGCATTAAAGTTCAGATTTATAAAGCAACACTGAGTCACTCACAGGATGCCAATTGAAGACTTCTGCAAGATCAAAAGATATAGTTGCTTCCCAGCTAACATACAGAGGAGGATGTTCTGTAATACAGCTCCTGGAGGCCATTTGAGTGATACGGTAGAACACTGGGGTAGAGAGAAGGCAGACATGGGCCCTGGGGACCACGTGAGCCAGCACTTCCACGCTCAGCTACAGAGTCTTCGTTGTGAACCCTAAAGCAAGCATCACTGTACCACTCCTTCTCATTTATCACTTTTTTCTTCTTATTTGTTAACGTGGGTTTGAATGAAAGAAATAAATACATAAGCAAAACATCAAGAACAATTGGACATATGATACTGATAGCTGCAGGAAGAAATAATAAGATAACAAAAGGTTATTTTCCAGGGAGAAGTAAAAGGAAAACCAGCCACTTCCAATTTTAAGGGAGTGTTGAAGGAGGGCTCCTCCTAGCTCCTGTGAATAGAAAGGAGGCACAACTTCTAAAATGTGGGTAGGGGAACGCCATGTGACTTTCTTAAGGGTCTACATTCACTTGGGAGCTGTCTCAAGGAGAAGAGGCACCTCAGTGAGTCAGCCTCAGGGCAAAACTCATGTCTACCCCTGGGCAGCAGCCCCACAGTGGGCCACAAACAAGCTGACAGGAAAATAGCTTGGCAGCTATGCAGCTGGGTGTCAGCAGCGTGACAGGTGGAGATGGGGGAGCCACAGGTGGACGGCAGAGCTCTGGGTTGGGGGATTAAGGTGGCCCCCAGCACCACTCACCTTGGCCACTGTGAGAATCAGAAACTGTGTGGCTAGAAAGCGAAGAACCCTGGGAGCAGATGTGGGAGGCTTCTTAGATTATGATCATGGCAAGGATGGCTGGCAGGGCCAACAGCAAGGTAGGGTACCGTTTGGTTTGCCATGGAATCCTACATATGAGAGGGGGAATGGCATGGCAGTGATGCCGCATGTTGTTCAGGGGCAGCACCCCGGGCAATGTTGCTTATATACGTTGTCCCCTATAATATCCCCATCCAAAAGACAAAACAAGTAGAGTGAGCACTTTTCTCTACTTTCAGAGAGTTTGGGGGGAACTTTTCTATCCCTGATGCCAGTACTACCCAGTCTGAGCATTTATTTCCCACTCCATCTGGTGGTTATATACTTCCAACTGCCCGCTACTCGCGAAGAGGAGGAGCCAATAGAGGTCTCAATGAGTAACTGGTTTAACAGAGCATCTTAAAATGTAGCGACACATTCTGTTAGAATAGTTACAATACATTTGAACAAGAGCAACATTTTGGGTGAATACATAAAGCTTTAAAGCAAGTAAATAATCACTTTATACAGCATTGGCAAAGGATGTCATTTTTCCTAAAAATATCTAGGCTTAAAATGAAACTTTATACAGTAATGCTTTGAGGAGATGACGTTGTTGCTGCTGTATGTTTATGTTTGTATTTGAACAAAAAACTCTTGGGTGGCTTTGTAGTCCAAGTTCAGACTTTCAAAGGAGGCGCATTCCTCCTGCCAGCTGTAATATCAGCACTCTGGTAAGTAATGTTGAAGTTAAGTAAACACATGTCTACTTGTCCTCCCCCCCAAAGCCTAAGTGTCTCTTTAATTTGCTTCCATATCTTGTTCATTCTGCTTCTAATGCACTTAACAGTGTTTCCATTTCTTTGCAATCATAATCGCAATGTACGAAAGCATTTCCCATAAGAAATGACAGCATCATCCTTCTTCCATGGCCTTGTTGCAAATTCTTAAATACTGACTGAAACAATTTCTAGCCATGATTTCTTTCGTGGTTGAACAAGGGGAACTGTACACTGAGTTGAGAATCTTTCTCTGTACATTTTAATAGCTTCTATTGATGGTACTGACTTTCTGTTTTCCTGTAGTTCCCTTAGCAGATCCCTCAGTTTGAACACTTGCCAACTGAGGAATTACCCAGCATACCTATTGACCGATCAGTAGTCTCACGCAAGAGCAGAGAATCTCACTACGTATATTCATCGCAGCACAGATGCATTCCCCCTTCACTCTGTTTTTTTAAGTGCATTGAATATTAATAAATGCACTCGTGAATGTTCTTACATACGTCTTTAAGATGATGTGGTTTTATACTAAAACCCGTCTTCACTAGGCTTACAAAATCTTTAAATAGGCAAATCTTTTGTAATCCAAAATTTCTCATGAGGTACAGTACTGTAAACACAGGTTGCTGAAGAGAAGCAAAAAGATTGATCAGTGCGGTTTAGATTCAACCAGCCACGTTGAAAGGCATGTAGCCAGTGTTACCACTTAGGAAACTGACAATCAGAGCCAAGACTGCTAGTATGGGATGCTGGCTAAAACGACGCTGGGACTGCATATCCTGTTAATAAGCAGCTGGATCCACTGTGATCAACAGTAGGGCCAATGTTAATAAAGCCAGTTAGAACCTGCTAAAAAAAACCCCTCATGTGTAGCATAAAAATCAAAAGTCTCTCTTTCATTTGGAGTTGGGAAATGATTTTCAATTAATAATGTTCTACATGTGTACGGGCTTCCTGTGAGAAATGTAATGAACCAGTCTTACTGAGCAGGGTCAACCAACTATGTGCACAACAAGAGAAATGAAGTGAGGCTTCGATTAAATAAGTTGTGGTAAGAAATAAGGGTAATACGGGTTTGTAGAAGTTGCAAGCTGAAAGCTTGAGACCTGACTTTGGGTCCCAAGCTTATATTCAGCAGCTCTGTGATCTGAGTAAACGTTGCCTTCTCCGAACCTGTGATCAGAGGTAGTGGTGTGGGCCTGGTCTGATGCACAGGGTACTGTGAAGGTAAGACAGGAAGTTGCATGATTAGAGATTTAAGGTTCTCCGATGTGGTTGAAGAAACAATGACTTGGAAACATTTATGCTAGAATCACGTAACTAGAGCTTGCTGGTTCTTGATAAGTGTGCTTTTTACATTCTGGTTCCTAGCGATTTTTTATTTATTTTGTCTTCTGTTCTTTGCTTATGTAGTTCACGCTATATGTAAAGGAGACAGCATGGTTTGAGAAAAACCTGGGAGTTAGAGTCAGGTGGTCCGGCTTAAACTTTCACTCTACGACCCAGAGTAAGTTATTTAATTAAGCTATGAGGATAATAATGATGACGATGACGCATAAACTGACCTTTCTGAAATGCTTGCGCATGCTCAGGACTAAGGCATCTATATCTCGGTGGTAATTCCTCAAATCAGCCTTCTTATCATCTTCATTTTAGGAATGGGGAAACAGAAACTAAAAAAGTTTATATAACTTGTGAGATTAATCAGTATCATAAACAGTTAACAATTTGGACCCGCACGGTCTGATTCCGAAATCCTTGCTATTACCTGCCACAAAGTGGGGATAGTGACACACTTGCAGTGACTGGGAAAGAGAAATCGTTTCCGCCACTGTGGAACGCATTCGGTGGTTCCTTTGAGAGGTGCTGGGCCTACAGAAACAAAATTTGGGGATGTAAAAATTGTAAAAATGTGTTCTCTTACTCCGGGATCCCTACTGAATAGGAGTTTGAAAAAAAGTCAGGTCACAATAACCCGAGAAGAGGTACGTTGTGCACCGTTCACATACACTATGCATTGGAATAGAGGGAGTTATTCTTCCTCTATCCCGATCAAAGTTTCAGAAAGTAAAGGTGGTTGTGATCTCGCTGGGTGACCAGGCTGTTACTTTAACAGGAATGATGACACACTGTGGGGGCTGTTGGTGGTGAAATCTTTTTTGTAAGTCTCCATAAAAAATAAATGCTCCTCATTTCTCTGAGTTTAGCTTTGGCTTAATCCGATGGAGTTAAAAGTTTAAGATAACTTTTCAAAATCCCTTCTAAATCCTATGAAAATGTGATTTGTACATGTTAATGATATTTATATATTTTTTAACAAATCACCCGATACAAACGTTTGAAAACAAATCCTTTCATTGGTAACCTGGCTAGGATCGCCAGAGATAAGAGACTAATAAAGTTTTGACTGAAATTTCTTTTAAACAATCTAAAAACGTGGCTATGTTTCCATGCACGTGAACTGGTTTAATTTCAATTAAATTGGGTGAAAAGTATCATAGAACACTCCAGAACTGGTAAATTGTTTTTTGGGAGCAGATGTTGTTATGACAGTTTTAAAATTTTGATTACGTTTTAATGTGAAGCCGGGAAGCAGATTCGGTGGCGGTGTTTGGGATCCTCTATAATGAAAGCTGACATTCCAGGGCTGGTGGCTGCGATGCCTTGATGATGTTTTAAAGATTTTTTATTTATTTATCTTTAGAGGGGAAGGGGAGGAGAGAGAGAGAAATATCAATGTCTGGTTGCCTCCTGTGTGTCCCCTGCTGGGAACAGGCCTGCAACCCAGGCATGTGCCTTGACTGGGAATCGAACCACGACCCTCTGGTTCACAGGCCAGCGCTCAATCCACTGAGCTATGCCAGCCAGGTTGGATGTTTTAAATATATAGAAAACTGAACTTTGGAGCAAGAGCTCTCTATTCACCGGACAGATTTTAACTAGGGAAGATTAACAGGGCTGGTCACTAATGTATCAAGTAAAAATAAAAGTAGTAATTGATTCTCTTTGGAGGTGTGCCTACACAGAGGGCAATGGCGGTCTCAGGCCTGGCTAGCCTGTCAGTGGAGGAGGGCAGTTCCTTCCTGACTCTGATGCAAACACCCACAATATAGACAGTATGTACTTCTCTGCTTCAGGGCATTGTCAACTTTTATTAAAATGCAAATATTAATTGATGTGTTGATATTTTAATTATTGTAGTATTAACACCTTCACTCCAATGTATATGTAAGATTGACTTAGTAATGTGCTCAGCTTTCAAGAGAACTTCCAACACAGGATGTACGATCTCAGTTCCTTGTGGGTGCGATAGAGAAAGATCTGGGCTATGAGAGAGTTCCTGGTGTTGGAAGGTTCAAGCTAGACACAGTGGCAGAAGGATGGTGGGTAGGGTGAGGTACTGGCTCATTTTCCTGAACATGGGATAGACACTGGAATGATACAATCCATAGAGGTAATGCAATGAAACTAACCCTTAACTTTTTCCCCTGGAGTAACTCAGTTTCTTTAAGTGTGAACATGTCAGATACCTACTGCCTCTACCCAGGAAATTGCCTCCACACTATCCGCAGTCATTACTCATAGTGAGCCATTATCTTTCTTCCTAAAAGTTAGAGTCACTGATTTCTAATGTTGCCCTCTGTTACCACACAGCATTTGTTTTAAGGTCAAAGAGTAGCTTTTTTTTTTTTTTTTTGTAGAGTATAGCACAGCTGGGACAATGTACGTACCAGATATGCTATGCAAAGCACCCTGGAACAAAATCGAATCCCCATATGTATATCATCCTGATACTCATAGTTAATAACAATCTCAGTTGTACTCACCACATTGTTTGGCTTTGTATACAGGGGAGAAGTGATTGTGGATGGCCTGTAAAAACTTGGTGGTATTAATAAACTTTCCTATTTCTCCCACTGTATAAATGAAACAGTAGAGAGAGGTGATTATTTCTGAAATTCAGGCTGGAATAGTTGGACCAGTGTGGTCATTCCCAAAAGAGAATGGGAAAGGTTATTAGATTAATGTCAATCTTGGCATATTTCTGCTGGGAATAGAATGAAAGACTCTGTTTTCTCCTGTTTTATTCAACAGCTTCAATGAATGAACTAAGAAAAAATATCAATGGTTTATTAATAAAATTCAGAGATAGAAAATTAGGAAGAATAATTAATGTTGGATAAAAAGCAGGAGTCAAATATAACATTAAAGGCTAGAATATTTAGGTAAGTATAATAAAGACACGTGAGAAGTCTAAATGCAAAGTTATATGTTTGGGTTTAGAAGTCAAATCACACAATTCTAGAATAGAGGGTATTTGGTTTAGCCAACTGTCAGCTCAATGAGTGAGGAGCAGATGCGTCCCCTGAGAAAGCTCCTGGGATGCAGGCGAGGTTTGGGGAAGGAGTCTAAGTAGTCATGCTGGACTGTGTGTGGGTTAGACACCACCAGGACTCATCTGTTCCAGGGCCGTCAAAGAGATTCCTGAAGGGCACCTCGAGGGAGGTGTTTGGAATAGTTAGTGATCTAGAAACCACATCCCATGGTTGTAGGAGAACAGGATGTTTACTTGATAGGAATGAAGACTTGAGGGAGGGCACATGATGTGTGGTCTTTGAGGATAGTGTTTTTGCACAGAAGGTGGATTAGATTTCTTCTGTGTGGTATAAGAAGGCAACACGTGCACCGGCCCGCAGTGTCCGAAGCATCATGGATGAGATATGAAACAAATTCACACAGGCTACTGAGTCCTGTGGAGGAAAAAGGACAGCATGGCTACTCTCTCAAGTGGGGAGCACCTCAGAACAGCCTGGCCACTCTCTCAAGAAGAGAGCGTGCTGACCCTTGCCTAGACAGGCTTTTATTGGGTTTAATTTGCGCAGGAATACAGGTACAGCTCATTAATCATTGTCAGGCAGTAAGGATCAAATGGTAGATTGCATACAAAGAACTCTTATGGCTTCTTCTGAGTCAGGGTCTATCAGTTAAAAGGCTACAAAACTTTGGGAAACAAACTCATTTCCTGCTTGGGCCTTTATCATGTAACTAAGAGCATTCTTAGCAAAGCAGCCTTCAAAGGATTTTACAGATCCTTTCTCAGGCCTGATCACCTGGGGAGCCTGCCCTTTCCAGGCACAGGGCTGCACCACCCTCTGTCATTGTTTCAGGCTTAAGTCAGGCAGAGGAGGCAGATAGCCAAGGAATTTTCGGAGACTTCTCCCGAACTCAGGGGACTCAGGCTTTGTCAAGGCCAAGGGGCAAGGGTCCATCACCCCCTTTATCCAAAGCCCCGCAAGTCCTTCCCTGGGGCCTCCACATAATCATGCCTGTCTTAGGTCGTTCCCCTCTTGGAGAATCTTACCTGTCATTGGCTAACTGATCAAGCATTGGGGGCCAGTCAGGGTGAAGAAAAAGGAGCAGAAGCAGTGCTCCTTCCAGGAAGATAAGCTTTGTCTCCTTAGTGGCTTATGGTCCAAAGGTCACTCACTCAGCCTTAGCTATGGGGGTTACAGCTCCTGAAACCAGGCAGGGCAGTTCCCAACAAGAAGGCAGAGCTAAAACCAATGGCTCCAAGATTTAGGAATAAAAATCTTGGCTCACTATGAAGAATGAATATCGATGATGAGGAAGCAGCTTTCTGGGGTGGGAGCAGTACTTATTTGATGTACAATACTTATACTTAAAAGCACTGAGTAATTCCAGCCAAGCCAGAAATCCAAGGAAAAAGCAGTCTTTGGAAATGGTGACTTCTGTTGCTAGTGGTGATTAGGAATAGGCCCAAAGTTCACCTTTTAGGACTGTGGTTATATCTGTGGGTCGTTTAAGTCCTCCCATCCTGGTTTTCTGTCTGGTTCCTCAAGGGAGAATCTGAAAAAATAATTGCTAACCTTCATTTAAGGAGAAGATGTCCATTTCATGTAATTTGTTCATATGATTATTCTTCTCATTTTAATCTAGTTAGTTACCTAGATCTTCCTTCTTTGTAAATAAACTTTCCTGGACATTTGCAATGCAGACTTATATTTCTCTAAATACTTAGAGATACTTTAACAGTTGCAAAACTCCTGCAGTTTTTTGTGCCAGAGCACTGAGCTCTCCCCCCACTATCCAAACACAATTTGTTCCTTGGGAGCTACACACAAATTGGAACCGTTTTGAAAGGTGCATCATAAGAATAAAGTGAAGTTTACAAATTAGTAGGGGTCTATAAACTATATGGTTGGTGATAATGGCTGAAGTTCTGTCAACAGCATTCATTACAGGGTAAAAAGACCTCACCACTGCACAATGAAATACTCTACTCTCATAGAAAAGTAAAAAAATGACAGTGAGGGTGATGTTTCTTTCAGACAAGAAAAGAAAACACAAAGAAGGAGGAATAAACAAAATGTTTTTTGTTAATTAACAGAACTGAACAAGTGAGAAATAGGAGACCATTCCAGGAGCTGAAAAGCACTTAAGCCAGGAGATGAGTGAAGCTTTCTCTGCAGTCTTTCAGGGCTCCCTTCCAAGAGGGACATAGGTTGACTCCAAAGTTTTTCTAGTTTTTGTACTATGTGACTACTTAGGTGAATGAAGTGATCATAAGATCTCATATATATATTATGTATGTATATATAAATATATATATTTCACCATATATATGGTGAAAAAGAAGCTTTGGTTTTAGGAATTTTATATAAAATGGACTGAACTTAAAGGCTATTAGCAATCTATTTCTTCTGAGAAGTCATATTTCAGAATGTTCTTCTCTCTTCTGGTTACTAATAGCTTCCTCTTCATAATTGACTTCATAACTTTTTCAAGAAGCTAAAGAAAGTGCAAGGCAAAGTACGTGGGAACTCTAGATTCTTCTAGGAAGGTTTGTCTGGCTGCTATGAATCACAGTCCCATCTCTAATTGCACTGCACCTTGTTCAGTTCTCAGCATATGTGAACTTGGTGAAATGCTTTTGTTGACCATTTCCGAGGAAAATAAAAGCCAATTGTTGGGACAGCTTATTCACATTCAGACCTTTCCCTCAAAATAAAGTCTTTGATTAAATGCACTGGGAAAATTGTGTGCAACAGTCTAGCCAAAGACAAAGGTAACTTGTCACCTGCCTGAGTTCCAACATGGACTGTGTTTTTCATTGTGAGGGGAATGAGTTTGCCACTCCCAAATGTACCATTTTAGATATTGATTTTAAGTTGGTTATTAAGAGATGAAAGATGCAGAACCTTTGACATTCCATCTTAACTGCCTGAAGGAATTCAGATATAAAAACCTGCTTAAAGAAAGGGAACTAGCTATTCGTTTTCACTGTTCACCTAGCACAAATGAGTGAAGTGTGGCAGACAGGGTGAAATCTAACCAGCCCTCTTTATTAGACTCCTTCTCTGTCTCGTGGTTCTGGGCATCCCAGTGAGAATGTGCTCATCACACATTCGTTCTTCCTCATGAACCTGTGAATTCCCTACTTCCCTGTTGAAATCCCAGACCCCTGCTTCCTTCTCCCTGGTCCAGAAGGCATTCACACGTTAACTTGAGGATTTAAAAAACTTACGCTCACACAAAAACTTGGAAACAGATGTTTACAGCAGCTTTATTTCTAATAGCTGAAAACTTAAAACAGCTCATATTTCTTTACAAATGTTAAAAGAGCTGAGTCACCTCCATATCCTGGAATACTATCCAGCAATAAAAAGGAAGCAAACTATAGCTAAACACAATGGCTTGGGTGGAGCTTGAGAGCACGCTGCTGAACATAAAAGGCTAGTCTTAAAAGGTTACAAACTATGTAATTCCATGTATACGCCATCCTGGAAATAATGAAAGTATGGAGATAAAAGGGCAGATTATTTGCTAGTCAGAAGGCAGGCATGACAAGTGAGCAAAGCAGATGAGGTTAGTGTGAGGTGAAACAGGCTGCATCTTGATTGCTTTGATTATACAGATCTACACATATAATAAAACTCCATAGACTACATACACAAACACACACAAGCACAAATACATGCCCACACTCAGCAAAAACTGAATAAACTGTGGATTTTACCAATAACGGTTTTCTGATTGTATTATTGCATAATATTTATGCAGAATATTACCAACAAGGGGACCTGGTTGATGGATACACAAGCCCAGAGTTACAGTGTAGAATCTCTGCTTGTGATGTGCAGTGAGAACTAGACATCATCTGTTTGGGAATGGGTGACATCAATAGATGACAATTATCAAGCACTCACTGAATGTCAGTTACTCTTATGATCTCTATATGTAGTTTCTTATATAATCCTCAAAATTTTGAGGTAGGTAATATTTTAATTCATTTTCCAGATGACAAAAGAGAAGCTCAGAAAGGTTAAACTAATTTCCCATGTTTTTACAAATAATATGCCATATTTCACAGAGCAAGATGAAACTTAAAATGCTTTTAGGGGTCATGAGAAAGCCTGCCTATCTATTATTTCTTGCTC
Source organism: Sturnira hondurensis (assembly GCF_014824575.4). Classification (NCBI taxonomy): domain Eukaryota; kingdom Metazoa; phylum Chordata; class Mammalia; order Chiroptera; family Phyllostomidae; genus Sturnira; species Sturnira hondurensis. Next base: position 3,239,974 of record NW_028094767.1, read on the forward strand.
TTGTCATTGAAGCCTACACCTCTTATGTAAGAGAAAGACCTTTCAATTCAAATTAAAAATGTGTCTGGTCCCATGAGGAAGGAAAAGAGACATGATACAGAGAGAAAATGTAAAAGACACAGATGTGAGGCTATCTGGGACATACTGGATCTACTTCGTGATTTTGCCCAAGAAATGTTTTAGTCTTACCTGAAGGTTAGGAATTTCCTGAAGATAAACTTTGTGCACTGGAAGAAGTCTTCTAAGATTGCCCTTAATCTTGATGTGCAAAACTGAAGTGGAGCAAATGCGATAAAAAAAATCAGTCAACCCATTTGAAAGTTAGTAGGAAAAAAACAGGTATAAAACATGAAAAGGTCTAACTGATTTCATTGTGTTCAATCAATATTATTTTCATTTCCAATTCAGCAGGCAGCCTCTTTTAAAAACATCCATGTAAGCCAAGAATGATTGTGAAAGTATTTGATTGTACCACATACTGTTAACTGAAAATTAGCAACAGGGAGTAGAGCAGAAGGCAGCACACTCAATAACCAATCTACTTCTCTCTTCTGTATGAAAAAAGTCTCTTTATGTAAATCATGTTTAAAAAACTTTGTAATTTATATATTAAGAGCACAGATATATTCTGTTTGCTTTTTATTCTATCCCCTCTTCCAATTAATAATTCCTTTCTTGGATTACAGAGATTTGGGGATAGAATTTAAAACAATAGAATGCCTGTAACCACTAATTTAACATGCTTAAATGACTTAAATGATGACAGTTTAGTTTCTAATTTTTAAATACCAAATATTTGATCTTATCCTCTAAAAATGAAGGCTTTCTTGTTTTACTCCTAAACTATGCAGATGAATCTCAAACCCAGATGTCAAGAGAAATTTTTCCCTCCCAATAATGTTAAAAATTTATTCATTCTTTCAATAAAACTTTATCTAAAATTCATTAAGTGCTGGATATTGCGGTAAGTGCTGGGGTATATCAAATTAAATTACATGAAGTTGCTAATAATGTATGACCTAGGGGATATATGACTTACAAACAACACTGTTATACTTTTAAATGCAATAAAAACAAAGAATGCAGTTCTTTCTTATTAACGCAACACAATTTAATAGAAGAAACCCTTACAAACAAAAATTATAAGTTGGGGGCATTCTGAGAGATGTCCCTGAGGAAATGTTCAGGCTCATTCCAGGAGGATGAGCAAGAGGATCCAGATGAAGAAGGTGTGTGGGAAAGAAGGTCTTTTCTGAGAAAGGAGAAATGTTCATAGAGAGCCCTCGAATCTAGGAGGCAATGGGAAATGCGAGTCTTTACTGTAAAGAAAGGATCAAACCCCCCAAAAGTCTCTATGTGGTAAGATTTTTACCGACAGTAATTGGGAAACATTTAATAATGAGGAGAAGAATGGAAGGGAGGTTTTGTATTTTAGGAAGATCACTCTATCAGCAGAGTGCATTGTGGGTGGAGTTGTGTAGAAGAAGCTGGATAGGACTGGGGGCTGGGAGATCACTTAGAAGTTACTGTATCACTGCAGAGAAGCATTCAGTGAGGGGAGGCTCTACCCCAAAACAATGGTAGCAGAAATGGTGAGGAGGAGCCAACCCAAGAGAACTGAGTCCTAGACTGACCTCATGTACAATAGAATGAAGCAGAGGCAGAAGTCAAGATGGTGATTTCTTCTTGTGAAAATGATATGTAAAAACTGAGATAGAAAATACAGAAGAATCAGGTTTGCATGGAGTGAAGAAGGAAGACAATTAGCCTGGCTTCACACATCCAAGCGGACATATTTTCCAATGGCAGCTTGACATTAGGATTTTGAAAACCCAAGAGAAATCTGAACTAGAAACATAGGTGGGCAGAGTCAACGGCATGGAAGATAGTAGTTGAACTCATGGGTATATACAAGGTCATTCAGGCAAAGAATGGAGAGAACAACCAAAAGCCACAGGCAGAGTGCTGGCAACCCTAACGTTGAAGGGGAGCCCCAGAAAAGAGACAGGGAAGGGTACTGAGTGGTAAGAAGGAAACTAGGAGTGTACAAAGTTAAGAAAGTCAAAGGAAGTATGAATTTAAAGGAGAGGAGAGTTAAACGTGGATGTTTTTCTCTCTTCCTTCCTCTCTCTCCTAATGCAATGAAAAAATGTCCTCAGGTGAGTACATAAAGAAAAGAACAGAAACAAAAACATAACAGCAAAGAACAAATGCTTCTTTATAGTTTTATCATAAAATTAATATATATTCATTTGGGGTATGAAATTCAGATATTAAGAAAAGCATCTGTAACTCCAGAGAAAAACACCATTAAAAATCACTTCTCAAACTCAAAGACTGTAACAACACTAAGAGTGAATACTCTTGTAAACTATGGACTTTAGTTAACAATACCGATAATATTGGCTCACCACTTGTAACAAGTGTAGCACGCTAATACAAGATGTTAATAATAAGGACAATTGAGGAGGGAGGGAAAAAAGTTGTATGGGACCTCTGTATTTTCAGCTCAATTATTTTGTAAACTTAAATTGCCTTAAAAGTTTTCAGAATAAAATTATTTTAAATTGAAAAATTATTCCCCCCATATACTCATACAAGGTAGGCAAAAGTAGGTCTACAGTTGTGAATATACAAAACAGAGTTTATTCTGATATTATTTCTTAATTATTGTATTATTTCCCATACAAACAACTATGAACCTACTTTCATTCACCCCTTCTGTGTATATATATACATACATACATCATTTGCTTTTTAATGCATATATGGTATATGTATGTATACATTATTAGCAGATTGCTGTCTAGGGATCTGTTTATATTACTTAACATACAATGAACAAGTCAACAGATAGCCTGTGTGACATTTATTGACCAGGCTCTAGGGATGGACCACAATTATTTACTTGTCCCATATGGTCGGATACTTTCATTATCTTCATTCATAGCTACATGTTTGTCCCCTCACCTGCTCCTATCAGAACTTGTTCTTTTCTAAACCTGATCACAGTTGGTATCTCAAGAGTTCCCTTCAACCTGCCAGGTTGGGAAGGTAACTTTTCTTATTCCCCGCATGTCCAAAACATTCTTTAAAAATTCTGTTGACTCATTTAATAATGGCTGTAGGCTGAAAATAATTGTCTCTTAGAACTCCCATGACATTGCCTTATTATCTCTCAGTATTCACTGTGGCTGATAAAACAAAGAATCAAAGAAATAAAAATATTTATGCTTATGATTCTCTTTACATGTTCTGCCTTTTCTGTGAAGGTTTTGAAACCCTTGCCTACATATTTGGTGCTGAAGAATTTCAGAATTGAGGAATCCAGATGTGGTCTACTAGCATTCATTGTTTTAGTTGTTCTGTGGCCTCTTTTAATTTGGGGATCTTGAATCTTTCAACTGTGGAGATTTATCTTCAACTGTTTATTTGATTACTTCTCTCCTATTTTATCTGTTCTTTATTTCTAAAGATTCTATTCTATTAATCAGATGTTTGAAGCTTCTGAAATGTTTCTCCATGCTTCCATTTTTTTCGAATCTTCAGTCTTTCTTTTTTTGTTGTTTTTTTGAATTTTTTTCTTACTATATATTTAAGGAACATCCCTCCTTTCTATCTGTCAATCCATCTATGATACTTTGGCAACAATGTATATTATAAGCAAGAGCTCTTTTTGATTCTTTATTTGTTTCTTTTATAGCTCCTTATTCTTGTTTGGTGGATGCAACTTCTCTTTAAGTCTCTGAAGACAACAATTATAAGTATGTTGTTACTGTTTTCTTATTTTTTAATCTGGTTTCTATGCTACTTTATTTTAGTCACTCATATTGAAAAGTTTCTGCAGGCTTCTGGTGCATCTTGTTTTTTAAATGTATAAACTGGTAAAAAAAAAGCTGATTGGTGTCTCTATATATGTGGACAGGACTAATTTACTGGTAAGCACTCTTTAGAGTAATGACAGTGGGGCCAGGGTGAGGGTCCTGCTGAGGGAACCCTGCATTTAAGTTTCCTGTGCTGGTCCCACTTTAAATAAATTATTTTCTTATTATTTTCTAGGACTGTTCAGCATCTTTAGAGAAATACCTTGTTGCCTGGTAAATAGAAACCTGCTTTTGAGTGTGCTTTACTTGGCGGTGAGGAAGATATTGAATATATTTTTGTGGGGAAGGCAACTGCTCCACATACACACATTGTATTTTTGCTCTTGTTCTTATTCTGATTTTGCCCTGAATTGAATGCGGCATTTTTCAGGCCCAAGTGTTGCCTAGATCCTGCACTAACATGAGATCAGACTATAAGCCTTTCTGTGTATTCTAGATTGGAGATCTCTTCTGACCTAGTTTACCAGTTACCAGTTCTCTATCTCTTTTATGTATTCCATAAATGTTCTAAAACCTCTCATCTGTTTATATCTTCTCCTTTTTACAAATTAGTGAGTTCTTAAAATTTTCATGGGGGTGCTTGGTTGGAGATGAGATAAATGAATTTTTAACCAAATGTTCCCTCAAGTACAGGTTAATTTTGTCTCTTCCTCTGGTGAATAAACTCATGAAAGCAGGAATTTCAAATGTTTTCACTGCTGTATTCCTAATGCTTCTTGTACTGTCTGATGTCTTGAAATATAGTTGCTGAAAGAGCAAATAGGACTTGTGAAAACATCATAAGAGAATGTGCAAATGCAAAATAAAACCATTAAATTTTAATCCAGTTGGATCCAATTTTAAAATGTTAAGGGGGGATACAATCTGTATTATGAAAAGTTAGCATAATAAATCATTTTACATTCATTGGGAATCTCTACCTTAGCTACCTGTTTCTGAACAATGAAAAGGGTGATAGCAGAGCAAGCAAGCACAGCAAAGAGTTGGGCTAGTTCTGGGACCGGCTGCCATTTGGAGTCCATATCTGCGTGTGTAAGTGCTTGTGCACATTTGTATGATTGTTATTGTTATTTGTTAACATTATTTTTCTCAGAATCCTCTTTACTCACTAGGCTTTGAAATTGTCAATTATAATTTTGCAACTTGAGTGCTTAAGCAAAGCAATGCCTGAAGCTGGTGTGGAGTAGCTGTACTGAAGATGCTCAGCTATCACAGCTGCCGTCTGCCTGGCTCCTGAGTATTCATGCCCTGAAAGGTAGGTTAACAACATTTCTTGAGTGTTGGACACCTACTTTCTCCTGCGCATTCTCATTAGTTCATTCATCCCTTCGTCAAATAACTATGAAACACTATTTAAAAAGCAAAAGAGTAAGGATTTGTCTGTATTCAACCACTTAATAGATTGTAGATAGATATAGATATAGACAGATATAGATATAAATAAAGATACAGACCTGAGCACCTGTGTCTATGTCTATGTCTGTGACATAGGCATATGTCACAGACATAGACATAAATATAGATATGTCACAGGCAGAGAATACAACATCCACAGGTGCTCAGCAGTGCCGGTGTAACAGTGATGGCCGTGAGGACAGAGGAAAGAAGTACTGTGGCTTGTAGCTACGCAATCACTTAAGCATCAGTTCAGGGGACCAGAATTTGGACATAGAGTAGCAATATAGACCTCCAGAAAAAGTGGCAGGTCTGGACAGAGCAAGTATATCAGTTGCACAAACAAATACAGGGTTGCCCAGAGGATCACAATACACCTTTGAAATAAGGCAGAATTAATTTTGAACTTGGCTTTCCTAAAAGTGGTGGTATTGGTGGACCAAATGCCAAAGAAGTGGGGAAAGGAAAATAGTTCAGTGGCTGGCATAGGTTGCAAACTGTATTGAATAACAAAACAGGCCTTTTTGGTGTGTATTCTTTTTTTAAGTATATTTTATCCCTTATATTATTATGGTGTCCATTCTTTTCTCTTTATTCCCCTCCACCCTGTATCTACCCTCTCACCAGCATTTCACCACCTTAGTACGTGTCCATGGGTCATACATATAAGTTCATACAAGTATTTCCTGTACTATTCTTAACCTCCCCCTGTCTATTTTCTACCTACCATTTATGCTCCTTATTCCCTGTACCTTTCCCTATATTCTCTCCCCCACCTCCCCACTGATAATCCTCCATGTGATCTCTATTTCTGTGAATCCGTTCCTATTCTAGTTGTTCACTTAGTTATTTTTGTTTTTGTTTTTTTTAGGTTCGGTTGTTGACAGTTGTAAGTTTGTTGTCATTTTACTGTTTGTATTTTTTATATTCATTTTCTAGATAAGTCCCTTTAACATTTTATATAATAAGAGCTTAGTGATGATGAACTCTTTTAACATGACCTAATCTGGGAAGTACTTTATTTGTTCTTCCATTCTAAATTATTGCTTTGCTGGATAGAGTAATCTCGGATGTAGGTTGTTGCCTTTCATGACTTTGAATAATTCTTTTCATACCCTTCTTGCCTGCAAGGTTTCTTTTTGAGAAATCAGCTGATAGTCTTATGGGAATGTCTTTGTAGGTAATTGTTTGCTTTTCTCTTGTTGCTTTTAAGATTCCTTATCTTTCATCTTGGGTAATGCATTTATGATGTGCTTTGGTATGTTCCTCCTTGGGTCCCACTTCTTTGGGACTCTCTGAGCTTCCTGGACTTCCTGAAAGTCTATTTCCTTTGCCAGATTAGGGATCTTCTCCTTAATTATTTTTTCAAATAAGTTTTCAATTTCTTACTCTTCTTCTCCTTCTACCACCCCTATGATTCAAATGTTGGAATGTTTAAAGTTGTTTTGGAGGTTCCTAACCTGTCCTTATTTTTTTGAATTCTTGTTTCTTCATTCTGTTCTGGTTGAATGTTTATTTCTTCCTCTGAGTCCCAATTTCCTTCCCTTCAGTGTTGGTTCCCTGTACATTTTGCTTTATTTCAGTTTTCATAGTCTTCACTTTTTCCTCTATTTTGCAGCCATAGTCAACCAATTCTGTGAGCATCCTGATTGACAATGTTTTGAACTCTGCATCTGATAGGTTGGCTATTTGTTCATTGCTTAGTTGTATTTTTTCTGGAGCTTTGATCAATGGATCAAATTAGGCCATATTTTTTTTTTGTCTCAGCACGCCTGTTATGTAGTAATGGGTAGAGCCTTAGGTGTTCAGCAGGGTGGGGCAACCCACATCACTGTGTTGTGATGTTGTATGTGGGGGAGGGGTCCAAGAGGGAGCAGTGTCACTTGCTCAGCTCTCAGCTGGCTTTCAGTCACTTCCTCTGCTACCCAGAAGCAAATTGGGCCCTTCTGTGCTGATTCCCAGGTGGGTGTACATTCCCAGGTTTTGTGTACATTCTAGGACCCTGTAGGTATCTCCAACAAACTCTCTTGTGAGGCTAGGAGTTTATTCTGCTGCCTCAACCCCCACAGGTTTTTTCAGTCAGAGTTTTTGAAGCTTTATTTCCTTACACTGGAACCCTGGGTTGTGTGGTCTGTCTCACTTCCCAGTTGTTCCTCCCGGTTTATCTGCACACAAACATGCAGTCCACCAGCTGCAGACTTGACCACCCCAGTCCTCCAGCCATTGCCTTGATTGATACGAGTCCTCTCCACCCTGACTACCCATCTCTACCCCAACTACCACTCCAGATAAATGTTTCTTCTTTAATTCCTTGGTTGTCAGACTTTCATACAGTTTGATTTTCTGGCAGTTCTGGTTAGTTTTTGTTTTTAAATTTGTTGTTGTCCTTCTGTTGGTTGTGCGAGGAGGCACAGTATGTCTACCTATGCCTCCATCTTGGCTGGAAGTCCTGGTCTATATTCTTAATAGAAAGGCTGTTTAAGCCTATTTGTTTATTACTTCTGATAATAGGAACTACCTACCACTCAGTAGTGCTGGTTTTTGGGTCTCTAGAAAAATGAGTTGAATTCAAATTCAAGCGTGGTTTAAGGATGGCTGGGATTATTAACTGTGGGGTTTCAGCTAGCAATAGCGACAACTCATGCTCAGGCTAAAGGATTAAATTCAGACTGAGACACCTTGTATGAGGTTATTATGGGACCTTCAATACAGTAATAAACGGGGAGCCTAGGTGCCAAATTTAAGGAGGCACTCACTCCCAAAGTCATGCAGGTGCTAGTCTGCCCTTGCAAGACCCTGAGAGTGAGTGCCTCCTTACATGTTCTGTCTTTGGCCTCTCATTCGCCTTAGACTAGCCCTGGCTCCAAGACATTAAAATATTTTTAAAGCCTCTACCCATTATAGGCCTCATTCCCTCACCAGAGCAACCCGTGTCTCAAAATAAATAGTGAAGGAATTATCAGGAAAAATGGGACACATGTGCTGAACATGAGCCCTTCACTCCCTGTCTAAAGGTATTTGTCTTTAGATGTCTCATTTGGTGATTGTTATTGTCCTTTAGTTCTTAGCATCCTATAATGAAACAGCACATAAAACAGCACATACCTATTAGCCATTCTTTTGGTGGCTTCTGTGAAGATAGAGACACACGAAAGTTATATTTGACATGAAGTTGGCAGGGATAGAGAATATATTGCATACCCGAACCAAGATGCTAAAAGATCTTGACAGGTTGAAGTGATGGGCCAAATATAACAAGATGAAATTTAACAGGAAAAGAAGTCTGTACTTTTTTTTGCTCTGTTTGAACAGAGTCACTCATCCATCGAGGGGAGTGAATAGCTCTTTTATTTAAGAAAAATCTGTTAGTGGTCCCTTTGTGAATGTGATATGTGGACCTATTGAGGTAATAAAGTAATGGGAATTTTCTAGGGGATGATCTCTGTGGTGGAGGTAGAGTCTAATAATGCAGTGGCAGATTGGAGACTACGGAGAAGGAAGGCTAGTGAGAACTTTCTTGTTTGGGAAAAATCTGTGAGTATTTGGAACTGCTATTTAATAGTAGTACTTGGGGGTTTTTTGTTTTGAATTATAATTTCCCCTTAAAATCTCAAATCTTTATTACAGGTCAGTTACATACAACAAGTTTGTGTTTGGTGGAATAAAGGAGGGACATTCTTTTGTGGAGGGATAATGGGCAACATCCATAGGAATTAAGACAGCATGAAGTCATCAAGAATGGAGCTTGGGGAATGGATTTGGAGCAAGAGGTAACCAATAGCTTCTGAAACTAATCAAACTCCACTCCCTGATGAATTCTTAGCAATATCAACAAAGGTGTTAGATTTCACTTGGTTGGGTTTTGAGTTATTTTATATTCTGTGATTAAAGTAAAAGATGATTTGGGTTGTTTGGAGAACTCAGGAGAATTGGATTTCATTTGCATACTTGGAGTCTTTCCTAGTGGATTGTGAGCTTTTGAAACTGGACTGTGTTTTTCTCACTTGGATCCATTGCCCAGTGACTTGGACTATATATAGAAATAACAAATATCTGTTGAATGAATTAGGGAGATTACTGCCTTTAATATGCTAAGGACAATGTCACATAGAGATTATTAAGATAAAGTCTGTTCTCAAGAAGCCTGTAGTCTCGCAGGGAAGTCATCTATTTAACTAATTAGTTATTGAGGTGTTTTCTGGGCATTAGAAATATGTAAAAAAAAGCAGACAAGGTCTGTGTTTTCATGGAGCTTACCTTCTGGCTGAGGACACACAGTTAAGAAATAAACAAATTAATAATTTAGAAAAATATTCAGCAGGGATGAGTGCTATGCAGAGAACTCAAATGTTATAAAGTAGCAGAGATAAGCAAAGCCATTGAAGGATTTTAAGCTTGATTATGGCTGTGAGAGTGAAGAAAAAAATGGTAATACAGTATGATAAGTGCTGTGATAGAAACTAGAGATAATCACAGGATTCAGAGGGAAAATCCAGTTGCTGAGGGGCTATCAGGGTAGTCTTCTTGGAAGACACAGTGCCTCTTTATTATGCCCCGATGAAGAAAGAGAAAAGAAATGGGGTGCGAAGTGTTTTCCAGTTTGGAAGTTGGAGGAAGTATGACTATGTGACAGAACTATAGGAGCATGCTAATAAAAGATGAAGCTGGAGAGATGAGGGGTGACCAGACTGAAAAGGACCATGCATACCTTGCTGAAGAGTTTACATATGTGTCCAAAGACAAAGGGAAGGCAACACAGAATTTCCATCGAAGGGCTTTTTGGCCAGGTTTGTGCTTTAGCATGCGTGTCCTGGCATCATAATAACAAATGAGAGAAGAACAAAACTTCCATCCAGGATACCAGCTCCAAGGTCAATATCCAGAGAAGATAGAACTGTGGCCTGACCAAGATAATGGAAGGGGAGAAAAAGAAACGGATGAATTTGATAAATAATAAGGATGTTAAGTGATATTTTGTTGGTTGTTTGGCAACTAGGTATATGGTTATATGATTCACTAAGGGAGGAATATAAAAAAATCACTAAGCCTAGTGGAGGAGATTTAAAGAAGAATGGGATATGGTGATAAATTCAGTTTGCACTTAGTCGCTTTCAGATACCCCAGGGATAGAAATGTGGATGCTCTTAGTAGACAGTGGACTATTCAGGTCTATGATTAAGAGTAATGTCTGGCTGCAATATGGATTTGGACCCATCAGCAAGCACATGGGTGGCGATCAAGGCTTTGAAGAAATGATTATGGAGAAGTGTGTGTTAAGGGAAGAGATGAGACATAGGAACAGAACCTGGAGGCGCAGCAGTCTTCCAGGGACTAGGAGAAGGAAAGAAGTCTAAGAACACCTCTGTGAAGGGGTTCCTGGGGAGGCAAGATGGAGGTGAGGAGATCGAGAATCAAGTGACTTGAGAGTTTCAAGAAGAGAAAGGCCAAGCGTATCACATGTGTCAGAGACAGATAGAAAGGATAAGTAAGTTCCTCAGAGTTTAATAATGAGAAAAAGATAGATGATGACAGCTGTTAAAACAGTTTTATTGAAGTGCCAAGAGGGCTTACTACATCGGGAAAGTCTCTACAAAAAGAGAGAGAGATACAAGAATGAAATAGGAGAATGTCCTACCTATGACTAGAGGTATCCAAGTATTACTACTTCATAAGGTTTCACATAATAAAAATCCAAATGCAAGAATTTATTTAAGATTTTAAAAATCATAATTAGTAATTTATAACATGAAGAGTATGGTAATGACTACCTTTTCATACCCAACTATTGGCATCTGAGTTAAGGGAATGTAGCAAAAGCAGTATTGTTGAGAAAACAAGCAGTATTTCGGATTTCCAACACAATCAATTCAAACACAGGAAACGTTGCAAAAACAGAACATAAAGTTTTTCCCCCAAATTTAAGAGTAAGTTGGTGATGTGATGCCCCAATAACCCCCAGAACTTCAATGAATATTTCTTATAAAGACATTACCTTGCATTCCTACAAACCATGAACATGAGGAAATTAATATAGATATGCCACTCCTATAAAAACTCAGACCCCACTTACATTTTATTAGTTATTAAAATCATGCCATCCATAGCAGCAGGACCCGGTTCCAAATCACACATTGCATTTAGCTGCCACATCTCTTTTTCTCCAATGCGGGACAGATCCCGTCAGTCTTCCCCAGCTTCCTGACCTCATCACTTTTGAAGATAAAGGTCAGCTACTTTGTAGAATGTTCCTCAATTTGGGTTTGTCTTGTGTTTCTTCATAATTAGATTCAGAAGATGCATTTTGCTTTTTTTCAGGAACACCGCAAAAGTGATGTTGCATTTGTCTCATTGCATCATATCAGTTTTGGTTTCATTGGTCCTATTCCTGTTAATGTTAATGTCGATCATTCATGTAAAATGGTATCTGCCAGGATTCTGCAATGAAAAGTTCCTATTTTGTCTTTAGTAATTGATAATATATTTAGTGTGTATGTACTTTACCATTATGTAAATATGAGAGATTGTCTCATCAAACTTTCAATGAATTAATTTGAGTACAAGCTCATGGATGTTTACTTCATTTGCTGTTGTGAACTGTTGCTATCATTACTAATTTTGAGGCTAAGTTTCTTGGCTTTGGCCAGTGGAAACTTCTCACACTGGTTCCTGTGTGCTGTGTGAGATGTCCTCATCATTCTCTGAGCACTCTGTCATGACACAACAAGATGTTCTAGAATCATCTCACCCTCTTCCTTCCCAGACTTGGATTTAGCCATTTCTTAAAAGGAGCCATTTTAAAGGAGAATAGTATTTAGTAATTGAGTTCTGGGTACTAGGTACTTAAAACACAGGCACACAAGCACACATATTATGATATGTGTGATATTATGCTAATATTCTGTGTCAATGTGATTGGAGTGCCTGGAAATTTTGTCAGACGTTATTCCGGATGTGCCTGTGAGGGTATTGGGTGTTCCTGGATGAGATTAACATCTGAAACAGTAGACTGAGGAAAACTGTATAAAGGGTTACTTTCATGTTGATGAGGCTCATCCAATCAATGGAAGGCCTGAATAACACCACTATTCTCTCACAGAGAAAATGCCTTCGGCCTTTGAACTGGGACATTAACTTTTTTTCTGCCTTTGGACTTAAACATAAACATTGGCTCTCACTTGAGCATGCTGGCCTTTGGACTAGAACTTGACTGTCAGCTCTCGTGGGTCTCCAGTTGCCAACTGCATATCTTGAGACTTGTCAGTTTCCATAATCATGTGAGCCAGTTCCTTATAAATCACACACACATGCACATCCTATTGGTTTTATTTTTCTAAAGATATCTAACACATATCACACATTTGCATCTAATTTTCCGTTATCTAAATACTTTGAAAAACATTAGCATATTGATATCTCTAATTTTGATACAATACCACAGCATTCATCTAGGTTTTCTATTTCCATAATTTGCACCTCCCTTCACTGCCCGTGAGAAACCTGACCCCATCTTCCTCGATGTTATGTGTTTTCTTCTCTGATCAGACCCCCTCCATGCAACCAATTATCAGTTGCTGGCACTACTGCTAGTCTCAGTGGCTGACGCCCTCCTCACTCTGTTCCAAATCTGACACTACTTGCCAGGCTATTGTCGCTACTGTCCTCTGAACAACCCCTTACATATCCCACTGTTGCCGGAACACACCATGTCGCCCTCATTTCAGATGAGCTCCTCACCCCACTCAGGCCCTGAGAGCTGCCTCTGCAGACCCCTGCATCCTCTTCCCCACCCTGTGGTCACCCTGCTCAACTGTTTGCTCCCCCCGTAGCCTGTGTAAGTAAGGCTGTCCTCCTACGCAAAAATGCATCGTCGCCTGTTTTTTTTTCAGTCTACAAAAAATATGGAACATTTTCAATAAATAGGCTTAATGTTTTCTGGTGCAAGCAATCCTTCAACTCATCAAACACATTTAGAAAAGTACATGTGTTAATGTGGGTATCACACGGCCTCCCTCCTCTATAAGCCACTCTGAAGATAGTGTTAGTATCACCACCAAGCGTAGTACAGAAAACATGACCTTGAAACACAGCTAGAAGACCCCAAATTATATCTGAGAAATGGCGTTCTGTATCCCACTTCTAAAAGTTGTGTATTCAAATTTTGAATTCGCAGCTGCTGCGCTACACTACTCAGGAGGAAGGTGGAGCTAGAAATTTGATTTTGACAAATTTCACAACACTGCTTAAGTCTTGTTTTGAAATACAAATTATTTCAAAACAAATCACATTTATATGCGTGCTTTTCAAAGTTTCAGTTTAAGATATTCACAGCTTTAATCACGCAGGCATGGAAATTGCATAATAAATAATCCCATTTCTGGTATAGTTTCTGTAACAGATTTTTTTTAACAGAAGAATATTTCTATAGTGAAATATTGCCAAAATTTCTTTATCTTTCTGAATTCTTTCTCCTTCATCTAGAAAAATAATTAACACTCCGCTATTGGGCCCTAAAATGCTGATATATTAAGTGTAATATTTATTACTTTTCATCAGGCAACATAAAAATTGGTAAATATATTCTCCTTAAGACTAAAGAAAAAGCACTGCAGATTTCCTTGCCAAACACCATGGTGATAGGAGAACTGATATGTGAAGTAATCACAGTAATAGAATTGTCCAGAAATAGGAAAGAAAAGAGGTTAGCAATAATATTCTGGAATGATTCTTCATATGTGTGTTAAATTGATTCCTATCTCTAGCTTCATTTTAAGAAAACTATCTTATAATTGTATTTCATACTAAAATATTTTTATAAAGAGAGAAGAAAAAAAAGAAGACAGAAAAAAAAGAGAGAGAAAGAGAAGAAGAGAGAGAGAAGCAGAAAGAAAGAACGCCTGATAGAAATGGAGCCCCATCAGCGCAATTTCTCTCTGTCACAGCAGGAAATGTGGAGTCGACATTCAGACTCAACACACAACAGAAGACTGAGCACGGGAACTAGCCAATCCAGTGACTTCGAATCCTGCTTCAGGTCACTCAGCTTGCTTCCAAATGCTTTCAGTGTGTGTGAAATGCAATGGGTACAAGAAATTCTCATAAGCTATTTGTTGTCATTAAAAAACAATGGCAGCATTGGCAGTGATGATCCCACGTTTAAGAAATTGATGACTTTTGAATAACTCCAAAGATGAGAAAAAATCCTTATTTACATTTTATATATAGCCTTAATTATTTACAGAAGTTGTGTGAATGAAAACCTGAATAAACCAAACATGGTAAAAATAACAAGCAGTATTTTCCCAAATAAGTCATAAAAATTTAGTGGCTTACAGGTGACAATTTAAAAAATAAAATATAGAAAGAAATCACATGTAGCAAAGGTAGATATTGGTTTTGTAAAAAACCAATTTTTATTTCTGTTATTTATATTTTGAAGTGGTAGAAGATTTGTGAAATAAAATGTATTTTTACTGTTGGTCATGTAAAGAAAATACTAGAAAGTCATTCTGTTTGAGGAATCCCGTAGCGAGGTTTTACATTGACTCATTCTCTCACTCAAATTAATTTTGTTTTCTTGCCTATAATAAATACTCAAACCATCTTTATATGCTTTGACTTTTTATACTCATTAGAAAGTGAACAAGTTTAGAAAGAAGAAATGAATCCTTCTTCCTTAATGCCCTAAGTTACAGCTCCATTTTATCCAGTGCTGACCATTTCTTGATTTTCTAATAATCATATTAGAGGTCATTTTTAATAATCAACTGTATAATCTTACGTGTTCAAAATTTGAGTGAGCATACTTCTTTAATTTTGTTTTCTTAATGTGTTTCTGTGCATGGGATTCATTTCTCCCAAGCTTGCTAAAATGCTTAGCATATACTAAGCACCTAATCACTTTTTAATTAGTATTATAATTATCAGTACTAGTTCAGCAAATGTGTATGGGTCACTTTTTACATTTCATGTGCTGTGATAGATATTAACCTAAAAGGATTACTTGTGCTCCAGAAGGTTGGGTTGAGTGGGAGAAAGTGAGATAGTAATAGTAATTAGAGAAAGCTGTGGTCTGCCTGTCCCAAGAAGCAGATGGACAAAGTAGAATGTCAGGGGCACACGTGGGCCTGGCACTGAAAATCCTGTGCATGGAAGTATTGCTATAGCTGAATCTTGAAGATGAAGAGCAGTAGGCAGAAAAAGAGCAAACACATAGATGTGAAGATGGGCGAAACTACAAAACAAGAAATCATTTGCAACTCAGGTCTGCTGGGTGGAGGGGTGGGAGTGATTAGGATACAGCTAAAGGATGAAAGAGCACATTTCTAAAGGTTCTATTTACTCTGCTACTGAGATGCTAGTGTCTTGTCCTAAAGGCAATGAGGAAGCTTGAGATTTTCAGGCACACAGATGACTCGATTATGTCAGTCTTTGCAATGGCTTGGCCTGGATTGGAATGATTGCCAAGGGGCTCCCAATTGGAAAACTCAGTGTAAGCTTATTATACTAGAGCTGACAAGTATACAAAACAAGGCCCTAAAAGTGATGAAATGCAGAAAGGGGTGAATTTGGAAGAGGTCTAAGAGGAAGAGGCACAGATTGTAATGGCAAGGAGACAGGGGCAAGCATTGAGTAAAGTTAGTCAGGTGGGCTACGTTAGCCTTTACCGGAACAATGAATATAAGTAAAGGGAGGTCAATGATTAACTAGATTGGTACGTTCAGGGTGGTATGGCCACAGACTAATTTAACTTCAGATGTTGATTAAGTCATTGGAGGACTGCTCCATGGAGACACTTAATAGGGGCTGGGTTAGAATATGCTCTCATAACTCTGTAAACTGAGTCACTGTATGTGCAGTTGCACATGAAGGTTGAAATCTTGGGAGTAGTGTCAGTGATTTGGGAATCTTTGGTGTGGAGTAAGAGAAAGCGACCTATATCGAGATTCTGGGTGCAGCAATTACTGTAGGAGGTGGGGAAGGAAAATAGAGGCCAGGAAAGGTTTACAAAACATGTAACCATGCCAAGATCATTTTGGTCTAAAAGGGAATTTTGAATTTTAGGACATAACATTTGTTTAAGGAAAAATATCCATCTAGTGTGTTATGTCAGGTTCTCTAATCTTTACTGACTTGTAAAGGTCTCCAGATCATGTTATTATAAGGACATAAGAAATGGATATCTATAAACTCTGAGATGACTCAGAAAATTTCCAGACGCACAGGCACCCTTTATTAGTGTGTTTTAACACTTCCAAGGTGTCTATGAGTTAGTTCAGCCAGGAGCAAAGAGGCTTGAGTTGAGGACGTTGGAAATTCAGGCAACTGTCAAA
Organism: Sturnira hondurensis; assembly: GCF_014824575.4. Taxonomy (NCBI): domain Eukaryota; kingdom Metazoa; phylum Chordata; class Mammalia; order Chiroptera; family Phyllostomidae; genus Sturnira; species Sturnira hondurensis. Next base: position 3,256,583 of record NW_028094767.1, read on the forward strand.
AAGGCTTTTGCATTGACCAGAAAGCTGTGGGTTGTGGGCACCATTGTCCCTAGAGGTATGTATATGACATGACAGGCTGGCGGAATGTGGCTCATAGAATGATAGCCTTTATTGAATCTCATTAGGAAAACTGAGACTGGTATTGGACCTCTCAGACAATACATGGAAAAAACAACTTGCTGGCATCCAATGACTCATAAGTTGGAGAGAACAAATATGCCTTTTTTGTTTTATATTCAAAATGTCTCTCAGAGCTGTCAAATCTTTCCTCTCCAGGAGAGCCACTCTAGGACAGGTCACCAGTGCACCATCCTCTCTCACCTGGACTACTCTCTTATCCCCCTGACTGTCTTACATCATTTTTATGCCAGCCTCCACATTTGCCATCTACACATTAGCCAGAGTAAATTTTTCAAATGTGAATCTGATGATGTCACCCTTTGCTTAAAGCTTTAAGATAAAGACAAAATCCTGACAGTCAACAAGTTCCTGTGTGATGTGGAACCCCAAGGTAACTTCCTCACCTGGCTGTCTGTTTTCCAGACAGGTGAGCCACTGTCAGCCCCTTCAGTTTGTGGTGTGGCCCAGTCTTTTATCTACCTCTGATACTCAGCTCAAAGGCAACTTTCCTAAGACTCTAGGTTGGGCTCCATGAGCTCTGAGACCATATAACAGGATCCCGAAATTTGCCTTTACAAAACTAATTATACCCTGCACTGATGAATGTATTTGTGGGCTAAGACGCTCAATTGTTGCCCTCACTAAACTGGAGGCACCATGGAGTCAGGTACCATGTTTATCTTATTCACCATTGCATCCCAGCATTTAGCAGAGTGCTAGGACTATGGAGAGGCTCCAGACATTTGGGATGAACGAAGGTCTGGGAAGGAAGCAGCAGAGCTGGGGTGCAGGTGTGTCTGCTTGGACTAGCAGAGTTCTTCCTGGGACCAGCCCCAAATGAATCGATAACGTGAATGTTTCCCTCCTCATCCTGTCTTACGAAGAAAATATGACAAATAGCTTACCAAGAAAATGTTTTTATTAAGAAGTTTTAGGATCAAATGAGCTCTATGGTTCTTTCCTGTCGCCACCCCCATGAATGCTTAATATGGTATTAAATATGATAGTATCTTTATGCTCTACTTGGAGTGTTTGTAGTTCATGTTTTTGTAGTAAATCCTTGCTCTTCCTATTTTGGGGGGAGAGTTAATAGAATAAATTAAACTCAATATCATAAAATGCTGCCCTGTCAAGGAGGAAAGAGTTTATTGATTTTGTTTACATCTATGCAATTGTACATTATCCAAATATTATCCCCTGCCTCAAACGGACTGAAATAAAATTTGCATTCTGGATTAAAAGTACAAGTATTTGTGCATATTAATGTAAAAAATCCATTTAAAAATAGCTAATACTGACTTTAATATATTTAATAATTTTATTAAAAATTTAAATACTGTTTTAAAGAATACATATTATTTGGTCTATACAATTACACCTCTATTTATGAATTTTTAAATAACCTAGATGCACATACAAAAAAAGCAATACTAGATCATATTGTTGAGCTTATGGCAAAGGTTTCCAGGTGGGTGAAGCAGTGAACTTTCTAGTTTGTGTCCCCAGGAGCCATCTTCCTTCAGGCAAAAGTCTCCAGTTTCTGCCTAAGGTTCTCTTCCTCATTCTCCTTCCTTTAGTCAAGATGGACCTGTGTCCTCAGACCTAGGAGTGAAACATGTGAGCAAGGCCTGAGTCTAACTGTGCATTTTTTTCTTACATTCTCCTGGTCACAGTAATTTATTGAGTCGTGGGCATGCAACTCAATCAGAGCCAATGAGACATAACAAAACTTGGGAACACTGAGGTGGAGGCGTTGTACAAGATACTAAACTCATATGTGTCCTGGCCAAGTAGCTCAGTTGGTTGAAGCATTGTCCTGTGCACCAAAGGATTGTGGTTTCGATCCCCTGTAGAATGTGTACAAGAGGCAACCAACTGATGTTTCTCTCTTTCTCTCTCTTCTTCTCTTTTTTCCTCTCTCTCTAAAGTCCATCTAAAATCTCTCTAATCAATTAATCTCGGGTAAAGATTAAAAAATACTGTACGTATATAAGCTCATTTAATCCTTATACAAACCCTGTGCAATGAGAGCTATAACTTTGCCAAGTCATAGATTTACATTTTAAGATATTGAGAGGTTAAGTAACTTAATTTGAGCAAGATAATGATACATTTTTTAAGTGTAAGGAAAATTTAAACATGTAAATAGATGTACATTCTTGCTTTGGGGAGAAGATGAATTTCATCTAGTAGATGAAAGACTGTAAAGTTACACTAGGTATGTATGTGGTAGCTAAGGGGATCTTCTTGCAGCAATGTGGAAGCGTTAGGAGGAAAAGTTGAGTTTCATTGTCCTCTCAAAATAAGAAATAATTGCTATTCAGGAACTGCCTGATCTGAAGGAAACTGTATATTATATCTTTCTGAATAGATGCACTCCTGTGGAGTGGTTACTACTAAGATTTATGTCCAGCCTTTTACAAGGAGTCTGACTTCATAGCTGTCCCTTTTTTATTAGCAGATAAAGTGGGCCAGAACCTCCAAACGCTTCCACAATGGACACTCTCATGCTCCAAACAGGCAACGACAAACATTCACTCTTTTTTAGCCAGATCTTTGCATGACAACATTTTGTTTCCATATGGGAGGAGAAAAGTTTCTACTGAAAGGCAAAAGCAAGGATCTTAATAGTGTTGAAAAAGTAACAGATTTAAATGTTTTCAAATGGACGTTCATCTGCATGTCTGCTACGGTATCTATATTTTCACATCTGTAAACACAGCAGATGCAAAGGACAAACTGTCCTGCACATAATCTCTTGTGCATCAGCTCACACCAAAGAACCATTCGGTTTAGCAAGGCTGCCAGGACCTGCTGCAGGAGTAAGGGCTAATCTACCTTTCCCTGGTGCCAAGACACTGTTTACACAAACTTTTTCAAGCATGTTATTTATTGAATCATGGATGCTGGAAAAAATAACAAATAATAGTAGGGACTTCATGGATCACCGGATTAGAGTTTTTATTAAGTTTATCATTTTCCTTAGTATATTTCCTTCACTTTGATTTTCACTTAATTCTCTTTCTTAAGCATTACCAGGGGAGAAGATGTAAACCCCACACAGGATGTTAATGCTGATTGCTTTATAAATAAAAAAAAAATCTGTTTTAGTGATCAACACATGTTTTATTCAGTCAAGTTCTCATCTCATATTTTTCCAGACTATAAATATTTAGACATCAATATTTTCATTATTAGCAATAATAAAAATACTGTCATTTATATTTTGTTTTATGTATGAACACACTGTCAAGAGCCAGTTTAGTGATTTTCCATAACAGTTCTCTGAGGAGTGAGAGCAACAGAAATCCTTATGCTAAGCATTAGCCATGCAAGAAATCATTCTTCTTATTTTTATTTATTTTGAAGAATTCAATGATAAAATTGAGTTGTAAAGAGGGAGTGTCATTTTATGATATTTAAAAAAGATCAGTCTCTTCCATTCAAGGAAATTTGGCTCAAATGAAAAGAAAATAAATGCACCCACATATATATTCTAGGCTGCTAATAATTATGCTTTTGTCTGGAAGAAATAGTGTGCTTTTGAGACAAAATTGAATTGGCAAAATGAAAACAAAATGAACATTCACTTTTCAAAACCTGGATAATAAACAAGATACTTACTAGTCTTTAATTTTTGCTTCACTTATCTTCTGATTCATATTTAATCTACTTGCTTTTTGGTTCTCTTCCTATTAAATATTTAGTAATTTATAAGTATTGTTTACAAAGATACAACTAAAAGGGACTCTGTGTTCTTTTCACAGTGTGAGAAATCTTGTTGAATTATACTGTTGTCTAATTTATCTGTTTACAAATAAGATTTTCAAGTACAAATGTTATGCATGGTGTTTAATAATTTAAAATGCTGTCTCAGAGATGTAAAACGTACATCTCTACAGAAATTTTTTTCTTAATATCCTCCTATCCTTTTGGTGGTATGGATTTTTATAAAATATATCTTGAGGTATGTATGCATGTATGTGTATATATATGTGTGTGTGTATATATGTATACACACACACACACACATATATATATATAACATTAGAGGTATAATTATTATACAGAAGTTCCCAAACTTCTAGATACTGAAAACATTTTTAATATGAAAAATTTCTTTTCATTTCTACACAAGAGCTGAAATAGATATATCCATTAAGAGGATAAAAATACTACATAAGATTAACCTATGATGTTAAATATGTTTGTCCTTGACGCATTACATTGTCTACATACATTTGAGTAACTCCTGCCCATAGGTTGTAAGATGCACTACACCCTTTGTTTGGCTCAATGACAATGTTATTTGTACACATGGAATCACTTCCCACTTGAAATGGCTCCTAGTGCACACTGAAATCCATGGTGTGGAGGGTGGAAATTAACTATTAGCTACTGAAGAGGAACGCTCAGGCAATTAGAGGGAGAAAGAGGGAGAGAAAGAGAGAGAGAGAGAAAGAGAGAGCCATTGAGCAATTGTTTTCCAAATGCACCCTGACTGCAGATTGAACCCACAACTTAGGTGTGTCCTGACCAGGAATCGAACATGCGTCTTTTCATATATGGGACAATGCTCCAACCAACTGAGCCATCTGGCCAGGGCTCAGGCAATTCTTTTTGAGAGCTGCTTAGAATGACTTCCAAGAGATCTCATAATGGAAAAGAAGTATAAATTCAAAACAAACATAACCTCTATATTATTTTTTATATTTCTAAGAACATATTCCTTAAAATGCCAATCACCTAGAGAATTCTGAGCTACTTTCCCAGGGCACTGTTACTGCCATGGAGTTTCACCAAGAGCATGAGAAGAGTTATTCTAGGATTAATAATGACTGAACAGAATGGGCGAGATGATGGGGGTGGAGAGGAGAGAGGGGATGATGAAGTGTGAGTGAGAAGGACTGGCGTTCCCAGCGTGCAAGCTTACATTCATTAACATAGAATTTGCAGGAAGCTGGTCAGCTTCAGAGGACTGAAATAACATAAATATCTAATTATTAATAGAAAAGAAGCAACATCTCCCCATCTTTCTAAATTATTTTTCTAGGAACAGAATTGTTTTCAGTATTCTTCATTTATCCATACCTATGCTGATATTCTTCTAGATTTTACAAACCGACAATTTCTCCTTATTTCAGAAGCTCAACTGAAGATAATGCTCTGCTTGCTGTTTTAGTAGGCTTTCCCAACATTTGGTTAAAGCCATTTAAAAATAACTAAGCACGGTATTCTTTTATCATGTTTTAAGGTACAGCCAGGTAGGCAGATTTCATAATTCAATAGAATTATGATTTCTTCGGTGCTCCAAAATGTTAAATATTTTAAATATTCATTAATTTTTTAAAACTACCCATTATACTGTGCCAGCTTATCAGAGCTGAAATGCGCATACCCCAGTGTGCAACAGTGCCTCTCCTATGTATAAATGTTAAAGAAACTGTTGCATGTACGAGCCAGCAAAGAGATAAATGGATGTTCATTGTAATAATAAAACCAAAACAAAACAAAAAGCAGAAAAACACCTCTACAGATCCATTTCCTGTAGAATGGATAAATAAACTGTGGTATATTTAACACTATCAAATACTCTTAATCAGTGACAAAGAAAAAACTAACAGCTGCATAATCTACAGAGATGAATCTTAAAAAAAATGGGGATTAAAACAGCAGGTCATAGAAGAATGTATATGTATATAGAATGATTATTTTGTTAATACAAAGTTCAAAATCAGGCAAAAGTAAACATTGCATTGTTGATATATATACAGCTGGTGAAATTATTTGAAAAGCAACAAATGACCAACACAAAAATCAGGTTAGAGGATGGTTGGGGAATGTAACCTGAGATGCACATGGGAATTCTAAGGTGCTCATACTATTCCAGTTCCTAATATGGATGACATGTACATATTGCACTTAATGTGTAATACTCCTATGTACACACAAGATCTGTCTGGAAAAAGTCCAGCCATTTTTAATATGATGAGAACAGGTAGCATGACATGGATGTAACCTGACAGCCAAGGAGAGTGGACTGGAATGTGCATGTGTGAACAATGATGACTTCACTGTACTGGTCAGTGGGGGTGGTAGATGCTGTCCAGTGAGCATATGTACTTGTGTGGCTGTTACAGTCAAAATGACTGAGCAAGTAGAGCAATGAATCTGCATCAAATTTTGCATTAAGCTTGAACATTCCTCCATGGAAACTATCCAGATAATTCAGAAGGCCACAGCTAAGGGTAACTGGTGATTGGCAGCTTCATCACAACAACATGCTCACTTGTGCATCATGTTTCATGTAGAATTTTTTGGTGAAACATCAGATCACCCATGTAACTCAGCTACTCTACAGCTCAGATTCGGTGCCCTGCATCTTCTGACTGTTCCCCAAACTAAAATGACCTTTTGAAAGGGAAGAGATTTCAGATCATTGTTGAGATTCAGGAAAATACGATGGGTCAGCTGACGGCAATTGGGAGAACTGTGTGAGGTTCCAAGGTGCCTACTTTGAAAGGGACTGAGGTGCCATTTTCCTATATACAGTGTTTCTTGTATCTTGTATCTTCTCCAATAAATGTCTCTATTTTTCATGTTACACAGCCAGATACCTTCTGGACAGATCTTGTATTTCACAATTTTTGTTAAAGGAACATACAGGAGGAAACATGCGAACCTATAGTTTGTGATTTCGGCTGCCAACTAACAACCCTGATGGTTAACAAAGATGGAGACATTTTTTTATCCAAATTTTTATAAATGAGGAAAAATTCTCTGGGTTTGATGTAGGTTCTGCTGTTTTTACTCTGCTTCTTAAGAAATAATACTTTTAAAAAGTTCATTTTTTAGAAATCATGATACTCTTTTATACTAATTTCTAAAAGTGCCCAGGAGTACAACTTGTATAGAGTGAGTCAGAAATTTTATCAGTATTTACTTCTTAGGTGATGTAAAACCAAAGGTACTTCCCAAATCAAAATTTGACACAGGGCTCAAGTTCATAGATTGCAGGGCAAGTCTTTTTTTTTTTTTTTTTTTTTTTTAGTTAAAAGTAAACTCAGGTGAAAGAAGTCTGGAGAGCTTGATTCTCGTACATTGAGAATTTCTTTGCAGGGGTGTCCATCCTGCAACCCACAGGCAGCATGTGGCCCAGGATGGCTATGAATGCAGCCCAACATAAAATTGTAAATTCACTTAAAACCTTTCATTTGCTCATCAGTTTTCATTAGTGTTTGTGTGTTTAATGTGTGACCCAAGACAACTCTTCTTCCAGTGCGGCCCAGAGACACTAAAAGGTTGGACATTCCCTGCCTCAGGCCATGGAAACTCATATTGAAAAAAGGAAGAAATTCTTAAAATGTTCTCATTCCACCTCCTGATTTTTCAAAGGAGATCACCTAGGGTAGGAGAAGTTAAATTACGTCTAAACGTTACTCAGTGAGTTAGCAGAAGGCCAGCAGAGAGCCCACGTCTCCTTCTAATCTAGTGTCTGGCATTACAGGATGAAGCCTGGCCTTTGAGTCAGGGAGACCTGGCTCAGATTCCACCTCTCCCACTTACTAGCTGTCTACCTTGAGCAAATTAAACTGCTTACCCTCTAAAAACCTTAAAATGTGAATCTATGAAGTGGTGATAATTATAGTTCTTACTAAACAGGGTTTGTGTAATGATTAAATGAGGTTATACACATAGTATTTTGCACAACACTTGGCTCTCACCAAATGTTTGGCAGCTATTTATTACTATGAATTTAAAAAGCTAATTTTTAAATCAATTTTGGTAATATTGGTTCCTAACTATATGGATAGAAAGATTATGTGAAAATGCCACGAGATAATTGATAAGATAATGCTTAGGACATTATACATAAACAGATATTTTCTTCTTTTTATATATTTCTTCATAAATCATTCTTCAATCATAGTCAAAAGATGGGGAAAAAATTAAATTCTGGTTCCAGAGATGAGAGGAAGTCTCAGCACACAGTTGTAATATTATCGATAGAGAGAGCAACTTGGAATCTACAAAACACTATAAAAATATTTGCAGTCTTATGATTTCTAACCTGATGTGTGGCCATTTTAACCTCTTATTTGCTGAAAGTATTCTTGTCAATTTAGCAAGTGATATTTTCCCTGAGGCCAAATTCTTAAGATTAAAGAGGAGGCCTATAGGAAAAGATTTCTTTTCTAATTAATACTATTTTTCTTTTATCCATTCAGTGTTTTTAATTTCACCCCCAAAAATGAAAGTTAGAACACAAGTGAGTATTTGACTTACATATTGATATATGTCTTAATATCTGGAAATGTATCTTAATTATAACATTTAAGATACACAAGTGACAAGCCCTCAGAGGCACAAATTGACAGAGGGTATGCAATATGTTTTAAGATCAAATATCAATACCAGACCATATCTGCACATACAAGGAATGTTGTAGTCCTATAATTAATTGTCACACAACCAAATTCATTTTGATGAATCACCTTTGATTGTAAAAATTTATGAAATAATAGCATGTCAATAATAGAAGAAATCTTAGAAATCTTCTGTTCAAAATATTGATTTTTCAAGTGAGGAAGTTGAAGTTCCTACAAAACAAAGGACTTCTGCAAGTTGCACAGTAAACTGGCTGAAGAGTCCAGACTGTACTTGGATCTCAACTTTTGGCCCCCATGTCTTCCAAAGGCCTTTGGGGTCCATGGCAGCACTTAGGATGTGAAAAGTCTTTCCAGAGGTTTCTCTGTACACCAGATCTTTCCTTATCTTTTCAAATTGTGAGCAAAGGATGGATGAAAAGAAGGATAGGCTAGATAGCAAACATCAAGTAGACGGCAAATCTGGAACTGGGCTCAGATACACAATTTTTGTCCCCTACTTTAATCCCAGTAAACTAATATGATTGTGAATTTGGTAGAATAACTATCAATACCATCTTGGGCCACAATTCCAGTCAGGACTCCAAACATTTGGAAAAATGAATGAAATGCATCAATTGCTGGGTGACAGAGTTTTGAGACAGGAAATATGCATTCAACTACAGAGGGAATTGCAAAATTAACTCTATCTATTACATTAACAAGCACCTATTGAATACCTGTAGTGCAAGCCAGGCACTACACTCAGTACTTATAATAAAAAATAAATAAGAAAATTGTGTATTTAATTATCATAATACTATATTAACTTAAAAAATAGCCCTGTAGTGTTAGAGAAGAGGGGGAGCTGACTGTACGTATTAATCTTTTTCTCTGGACACTTAGATGATACTTTCAGGATGCTTTTATTTTTTTCACTCCATCTCTCATCTCAGCTTCTCTTGGTAAACTTGCCTCATTATCTCAGGATTTTCTACATGCAAGGATCATCTAAGTCACATGCTTATAATATCTGACCCAAGAAGGAAGGAAAACCTTTCTCATCAGGCTCATATATAAAAGTCCCAGCAAAGTCTTCTGATTGGCTCCGATCAGGTCACACAGCCAAAATCTGAACCAATAACAGAAGCCAAGAGAATAGGTATTATGATTTATGCTTATCCAACATGATTGGCAGAAAGCAAACCAAGAAGAGCAGCCCTGCTAGGGTAAATTAGTTAAGTGGGAAAAGTAGCTTTCTAAAGGAACTGTAGGAGAGCAGATTTTAATGTGAGAGAGAATTCTGGGAATGTGAAGACACAGAATGAACCAGTTGTCCTACATTTTAAGTTTACATTCAAAGAACTCACAACTGGGGAAAGACAAACAGATGGTAGTAACACAGTGTTACAGGTGTCGTGGTAGTAATGCATGAAAAGTGCCTTGCATGAAAGGATAAAGTGGCCACTCATATTTTCAGGAATAGAGGAAATGTTAGTAAGATCCAATATGGATCTTAAAAGATGAATAAGATTTTGTCCCCAAAAGAAGATTGACAAGAAGGGGGAAAATATTCCAGGGGAAGATAGAAGGTGATAATGAACTTATCTTGTCTTAAGAAAAACTATTTAATAGGAAAATCCAGAGAGACAGAAAATAGATTAGTGATTACCAAGGGAAGTGACTGCTTATGATGGGTGGGGGTTTTGGGGGGTGCCGAAAATGTTCTGGAATTACTAGTAGTGACAGTTGCACAACTTTGCGACCATACTAAAAATCTGATTTTATACTTTAAAGGATTAATTTTACAGTATGTAATTATATCTCAATAAAAAGATAAAATAACTTTTAGTATCAGTGGAATTTTCAAAGTTTAAGGAAGAGTTATGAAAGGGAGTACAAGAAAGGTAAATTTGCACAAGCTCTGATAGGCTGAATAACTTATGCCAGAGAGCTTATCTAGGACCACGATTAAGTTGGCTCAAAGTAAATTGATGGGGCAGCAAAATATTCTCTAATCAAGGTAAGTAACATTTCATGCACTGTTTTTAAAAACTTAAAATTAATGTAAAATCCATGGTAAATAAAATAATTGACATTTGAAATGAAGATAGGTTAATTGGTAATAGAGAATAAAAGCTTTTGGCAGAGCCATGATAAATAAGTATTGAGGTTTTGAAAGATAACCTTTGGTGACAATAGGGAATAGCTTTAGAGGCAAAAGACAGAGGCAGAGTCTTCCTACCAGGCTGTTAGAAAATTTCAGTAAGAGATATAGAGATCCTTACTAGCTCTGTGAAGAGAGAAATAATTGATCCTCTGAGCTCCTCTGGGCCATTTATCTCCTGCTTTGCCTCAGGACAGATCTTCCAGTCTTCTCCACTGTCATTACTTGCTTCTTTGTTTATGGCAGTATTTGTGATCATGTTGAAAAAGGCATCATGCCTCTGTATTTCTTATTCCTATGGCAAGGCATTTTGTACTCACACAACAAAAAACTGTTAAATAAATTACTGAATGAAATGGATAGAAATTGATTACTAGTTGAGACTTGTTGGAAGGGCAGAGATGCAGAACAGGCTGATTCTACACCCACATTTAGCTGTTAAAAATCAGGAAGTATATCTGGGCTGTCGAGGTCCCCCCTGAGAAACAAGGGGACACAGCCCCACACCAGGACCCCCAGCTCAGGGTTCTGGTTCCAGAAAGAGAAGACCCCAAAACTTCTGGCTATAAAAACCAGTGGGGATTGAGGCCAAGGGAGACAGAGGATCACTGGTCCCAGACAGTTCTTTTTAAAAAGCTGGCACACACACTCCTATTGGACTCATTACCTGAGCTCCATTGCTGGAGCAGCAGCTTGAAAGGCACCAGAGACAAATGGGAAGAAGTGAATTGTCTGGCATCAGGGTAAGGACTGGCAGGGGACAGCTTTCTCTCAGATAAAAGTGCTGGCAGAGGCCATTGTTCCTTTGATGATCGCCCCCCCACCCCCAGAACTGGCAGGTGGGCAACTTTTCTGAGACTCTGTCAACCTGGTTCACACTGTTTGCTCCACTCTGGTGATTCCCTGAGGCTCTGCCCCAGCCAACTTTCAGGCCCACTCAAGCTATTTCCAGTGGCTTTTCCATACAAATGGCTTGTCACAGTTCATGCTTCAAATTTTTCTAAAATCTCTCAGACAAGCAGCATCTGTCCTCAGTGTGCCCCGCACCTCTCCCTAAGTGGCTCCAGGCCTGGCACAAGCAGCAACTGGCCTTGGTTCACAACTTAGCCTTGCCTGGGCACCTTCATGCCAAACACAAGTCGTAGGTATCTGTAGATTGCTCTGTAGCTCATGCCATGTAACCCCAGGAAGAACAAAGGAAGTGACTGACCTTGGTCTACAGTTCCTGGGAAGTCCCAGATATAGCACACCTGGTGGACAGCTTCAGACCATATCAAAGCATCACTACCAACCACTTCTATGCTATTTAGAGTCTCATTGAAGCAAGTCACCAGAATGTCACTGAAGCAAGTCCTACTCTGTGGGGTGTGCTGCTGCACAGCTGAAACTCCATGGTGTTTCAAGGTTGGTGGTCATAGCCAATCCTTACAGATGATCAGCCTGGGGTAAATCCCTCCCATTTTTGTGCCCACTATAGTCAGGGGACAACTACAATAGGTGGAAGTCCTCAACCCACAAACAGGGCACATCTCAAGCTTGGAAAATCAAAGAGGCTGTGCCACTAAACCTTACAGAACCTCTGCTACATTAGGCCAGTCTGTCAAACCTGGGAGATGTGACAGCAGTACCTAATACAGAGAAAAAACACAGGGAGACTGCCAAAATGAGGATACAAAGAAACATGTCTTAGATGAAAGAACAGAACAAAACCCCAGAATAAGAACTAAACAAAATGAAAACAAGTAACCTCCTATATGCATAGATCGAAACAGTGGTTATAGGGCTGTGCAATGAATTTAGTGAGATCCTCAACCATATAAAAAAGGACCCGTCAGAAATGAAGGACACACTAACTGAAATGAAGAATAATTTACAGGGAATCAACAGTAGAGTGGATGAAGCCAAGAATCAAACCAGCAAATAAGGAAGCAAAAGAAAAAAACAAGCAAACTTAATTGTAACAGGAAAAATAAAAAAGGATCCAGGAAGACAGTATTGGGAGCCCCTAGGACAAGAATACCAAAATTCACATCACTGAGGTGCTGGAAGGAGATGAGGAAGAGCAAGAAATTGAAAACCTGTCAATTGAATTGAATAAATGACAGAAAACTTCCCTTCCCTGATAAAGGAAATAGACATACAAGTTCAGGGAGTGCAGAGTACCAAACAAGATAAACCCAAAGAGGTCCACACCATGACACATCATAATAAAATGGCAAAGGTTAAAGACAAAGAGAGAATCGTAGAAGCGTTAAGAGGAAAGAGGTTAGTTACCTACAAGGGGGCTCCTACAAGACCATCAAATGATTTCTCAACAGAAACTTTGCAGGCCAGAAAAGATTGGCAAAAAAGTTTCAAATATTCAAAATGATGAAAAGTGAAGACCTACAACCAAGATTACTCTACCTAACAAAGCTATCATTTAGAATTGAAGGACAGATAAAGAACTTCCTACCACGAAGAAGCCAAAGGAGTTCATCGCCACCAAACCAGTATTATATGAAGTGTTAAAGGGTCTCCATTAAGAAGAAGGAAAAGAAAGAGAAAAAAGTGAACAATAAAATGACAATAAATCTATATCTGTCAACAATTGAATCTAAAAAACAAAGTAAATGAACAAAAGGAACAGAAACAGACTCATGGGTACAGAGAATATTTTGATGGCTGCCAGATGAGATGAAAGGGGGCACTAGGGAGACAAATGAAAAAGGTGAAGGGATTAAGAAGTACAAATTGTTTGTTATAGAATGGTCATCAGAATATAAAGTACAATACAGGAAATGTACTCAGTAATATTTTAATAACTATGTATGTTGTCAGATGGATGCACGATTTATTAGGATGATCACTTAGCAAGGTATACAATGCCTAATCATTGAGTTGTACACCAGAAACTATTATAATAATGTATGTCCACTGTAATTGGAAAATAAAGATGAGAAAAACTAAAGGTAAATATTAAGAAGTTATTAATGTAAAATAGTGGCAATAAAATTAATGACACTAATAATTAACACATCAATAATAAATTAATATGACCAATTTATTAACATTAATAAATTAATGTTAATAATAGCACTATTAATGGCAGTTGCAATAAATAATAACATAAGTAACATTAATAGGCAGAATAATATTTATTAATAATAAATTTAATTAATAATATTAAACAATCTAATGAAATAAGTTGATTAAAATAATCAATTTTATTTGATCATTATTTTATTAATAAAATCAATGAATATTTATCAATTAACACAGTACTATTTATTATTTTAATAATAAATTAATAAAATTAATAATAATGACATTTATCCCATATTTGAAATAACTGCATTGATAAAGACTAAAAATTTAAGATATAGAAAGAAGAAATAAAAATGTTTTAAACATTTGTTTCAGGTATTCAAAAGATATTTTACTTTTATGTCTAATAATAGATAAAAGGGGTTAAAGCTACTTTTACAAAATGCAAGGTGAAATATCAGCAAAATAAAAAATAAAGTATATTGCTTCAAAATTTTAGAACTGATCAAAACAAAGGAATAAAAAGTAGTCCATATATCAAAAGAATAAATATAAAGACATTTCTGGAAACAAAACAAAAGCAAAACAAAATAAAATACAACCCAGATAGTTTAGAATGAATTAATAGAATGAAGTTTTAGTATTTGTTTTAAGAAAAATATAGATGGGTTAAATATTTCTATGATGAAAACAAAGGAAAAAAAGGACCACTCATAGTGAGTCAAGCACAACATCCACTCATAGGTTATGCAAGTGAAATATACAAAAGTGATGTCAAAATGTGGGATATGAGGGTAGTCAGTGCATAGAGAGAAAGCAAGAAAGCAACAAGGCTAACGTCGTACAAAACTGCAGCATAAAAACCGTCAGCTGTGGGACTAAAGTGATTGTGTTGTCTTGACAAGGAGTCCAAATCATTATGTAGATGAAATTTTAATGAAGAGTAATGAACAGAATACATCCCACAGAGATATATAAGGAAAATAATAGTTAGTAATAAAAAGAAATATTAAAAATGTAGACCTGGGAAGACTTTTAACATATTTCCCTTAATATTTGATGAATTAATGTGACAAAAAATAAGCACTGAAGATATATCGCATATGAATAGCACAATTAATGAAGCAGATTTAAAAGATCTATACTGAACTCACCCTGGCTGGTGTGGCTCAGTTGGTTGGAGTGTCAGCCCGTCAACCGAAAAGTTGCAGGTTTGATCCCTGGTCGGGGAACACACAAGAGGCAACCAATCAGCATTTCTCTCTCACAGGGGTTTTTTTTCTCTCTCTCTTTCAAAAAATATATACATTAAACTTATATCATACAGAGAACACTTTATTTTCCTGTCCTTCAGAACTTTAAAAATTCTTAGTCCAGAGAGAAGGTTTAGTAAATTTCAAAGCTGAATATACAGGTTGCATTTTTAGCATGATGAAATGAAGATAAAAAAAATTTTAAGACTTAACTATTACAAAAGCAATGTGATTTATAAAACAGCTTAATTTGAAAAAGGGACCATTCTCATATGAGCATAGTTATTGTGTTGTAGCGAATCAAGGCCTGGCAGGTCCACTCTAGGTTCTGGCAGATGGGAGAAAATTCATGGAGCTGTGGGGATGCTTGGCATGCCTTCATTAACGGGTGGGCTAGCCATGCACGCTGCAAGCTGCACATCTCTCCAGCAAGGAGCCCTACCGGCTTAAGTACTAAAGACAAACAAAGCCGGGATCAAGCTAAAAACTTAACATAACATAACATAACATAACATAACATGACATAATTCTGTGCATGTGGGCCCACTTCATGTTATGGGAATCTTTTATCCGACCCAGTCTCAAGGCTATGAGAACACTACTTATCAGGCCCCTGCAAGGATGGGAACACTGCTTCCCTTAGTTACCCAGACACCTGGGTGAGGGAGCCAGACTGCATCCATTTACCCTACAGTTATAGAAATTCATCATTTAAAAAATAAATATTGGGACAGACTTACCCATCATGCAGTGCAGGCACAGTGCCTAGGGTTCACCATACTTTTAAGAGTCCATAAAATGTTTTCATTTTTAAATCAGAAGCAAAAGGAACTTTTAGGTTAAATAAAATGTTTTATAATATAATATTAATATAATCATCTTTATAATAACAGAGTTAACAAAATACAATTTTTACACATATTTTATTGAGGGAGGGACCTTCAGAGAAAAAGTACCTATGGACCCTAAATATCATAATGAGCTTCGCTTACTTAAGCAATGGCTTGGATACTGTTGTAACAATACTTAGGGTTAGCAGAATTGTGCCAATTTTTTTTTTTTGTAATTTATCACTGTGAGAATAAGGGTGCTTGTTTTGGGATTCATTTTCTCATTCACCAACTTGCTATTTTCCCCATATATTTCATCTTTTCTCTTTAAGAATTGACAATTTCTTATTCTTTGGGGAGAAAACCCCATGAGGGTTTTAATCTAAAGCACAAGATACTCTTTGTTATGCTCTTTCCATAACAAAGTCGTCAGCACGAGGTAGGGACTCAGGTGGGCACCCCCTGAGCCAGAGTCAGATCAGAGGGCCTGTGGCCTCAGCTCTGCTCTGGCAACACCATACAAGTTTCTCACTGCCCTTGTTCATCTTGTGCTGCCCGCCGCTCTCATTCATCCAGATGTCCCGCTCCCCTAGGAAACACAGCACTGACTCTGCAAAGCATCTAGGAGGGTCTCACAATTCTAAAACAAATAAAAAGTACAATTTTTACAGAGACGGTTCATTTCCCTCGAATGGCACAACACCATTAACATCTTTCAGTCCAGACCCACAATTTTCACGTTTGATCCCTCTCTCCAAAACCACTGTGTTTATGTCACATACGTAAAATCAGAAAATTTCCTCTTTCTCCCGCCCTCCCCAGATCCTTTTGTATCTTACATTATGTACCTGTGATATTGTTTAAACTCCTAAAGGTAAGAACCGCCACCAAAGAAGCAAAAAGGGTCCTAGGTCTAGCATGCAGGTACAAGTGAGGCTGAGGCCAGTTTTTAAAGGATGAGACTAGTTCAGTACTGAGGCCTTTATCTGCAATTCAGCAGATGAAGAAACTGTGCAAGAATAGCAAATAGAAACTGAGTTCCTAGGAAATGTGTCCTACAGTCAAGAGTAATAATAACAAGACCGAACTTCTCGGGTTGTTGCAAAGATTAGAGAAAGTGTACTATGAGCCCTTAGCAGAGGGCCTAAATAATAGCAGATGCTCAAGAAACAAAAATTATTAGCACTATCAGTCATGCTGGTATCAGAGACATCTGTCAAACCAAAATTACTTACATATAGTTGCTCCCCTACGTACGAATGAAGCTTATGTAAATATATCACACATATTTATCTCATTTCCTCAAACTCTGTGGAGGTGCTGGTATGTCTAACCCTGCTTCTAAAGCCAACAGAACTAAGATTGGGGAAATTTAAGTGACTCTTGCAAAATCATATAGGCCCTTTTATCCCTAATCCAGTGTGTGTTTATGGGTTTTTTTCTTTAAATTTTATTTTGCATTGGTTTCAGGTATACAGCTTATTGACTAGACAATCCTAAAGTGTTCCCCTCAATATTTCCAGAACCCCAATTCACATCAGACATAGTTATCACAATGTAACTGACTACATTCCCTGTGCTTTACTTATAACTATTTCATAACTACCGGTTTTCACTTAATCCCTTCCCCTCTTTCACCCAGTCTGCCAACATCCCTCCCCTCTGGCCGTCACCACCCCAGTCTCCCTGTCTATGAGTCTGTTTCAATCTTGTTTGCTCATTTATTTTGTTCTTTAGATTCCACACGTAAGTGAAATTTTGCTCTTGTTTGTATGTTAGCTGTCACAATTTTGAAAACTGCTTAACATGCACTACATATTCTATCTGTATTTACTGGCGCAGCCACCCACCTCTCACTGTCTGCCACTTCCAATTGATTAGTTGAAGTGACTTGGTAGTGACTGTGAATGCCGTGTATCTCCTATATCCACAAAGAGGTGATTTAATTCTTAGCCATCAACACTGTATTGGACATTTTGCTAAAATGACAGATTCTAGATAATTTTGGAGTTTGCAATCCAATAGAATAAGGAATATTTTTTTAAATCTCTACATGTGTTTCTAAAATAAAATTGACACACTTTCAAGCACCCTATAATTTTACATGCAATATAACGCTCCCAATAGATACGGAATCTTCCTCTCTATTCTTAGGACTTACACTTCCGAAAGTGTTAGACACGATGGTGTTCTCAGTACTGCCCATTGATTGCCAACCTGTAGCACTTACTTCATCTCCCATTATTGCTTTCTGTCTCATCTTTGTTGCATTTTAGGCAGTGATTGCCAATTTTCTAACATTGCTAGAGCTATTACTGGTTCACACGATAAAATTATGACTTTACGTGAAGGCCCTAACTTAGCATATGAGTGAGAAATGAAGACTTTGAGGGATTACACTTGGAGAAAAGTTAACCTTCAGCTAAAAGCCAATTGCTAAATTATAGTCTGTTGCTTGTTCAGTTACTGGAAATAGCCACAAAAAGGAGAGCCAGACCTCAGAATAATGATAGAATCAACCCAGGGAAAGTGTGGATGTGAAAAGCAGCTCCATCAGATTAAACCCACCCAGTTAGTTAGGAACAATTTACTTGTTTCAGCAAGACGAAAATGCTTCCTTTTCCAATACTTGGGAGCTGTATGAGAGGACGCATGATAGGGAGAAAAGGCTGACTGAATCTTGGGAGCAGCTGCTCAAATTCAACGAACTGAAGAAATAAATTGGAGCAATCAAATCAAAGCCGGATAGAGCCACACAGCTAAGGTAGTGACACAGCCCATGGCCAGGCCAAAGAAGCAATGATGTGATGCTGGCCCCGCGGCAGCAGTTGTTCCTGGAAGCAGCGTGTTCTGGTTCTCTAATGTCAGCTCTATTGCACCGAGGCTTTGTTTGGACATCTGGGGCCCCGAGTTCTGATGCACAGAGCTGGTCCTTTGGCTTAAAAGGAAAAGATGATCCTAGCCGCGGGTATTAAAATGTGCTCAAACCAGTACACCCGCAGGGCTCTCGAAGCCCAGCGAGACTGCGTCATGCGAGAGGAAGGCATTAGGCTCCTCTGAGCTCTGTCTCTCTTCTGACAACGGTAGGAGTTTGATTTGTTCATTTGCTTGGTACTGTGATGCCAGTAAATACCACGCGCTACGTGGAAGCCTAAAATCATTTAGACTGGTGAGGTTTTCTTGATCTGCAGGGAGTAGAGAATAAAAACAGACACCTCACAAGGTTGTTTCTCTCTCCTCCTCTGTTTTATGTTGGCGGAGGCTGTAAATAGAGCTGTGTTAGTTAATCGGTCATTGTCCAAACGGAGTGATCTCAGTCTGTCCCACAAATGCCTTGAACAGGGCACTGGAAACGCCAGTTAGACGTGTTGAAATGGATTTAAGGTACCAGATCAGAGGACTGAACCTGGAGACATTGCGTGGATGCGCCAGATGAACTCGAGAGGGACAGCGAACGCCTCAGCATCGGGTTAAAAGTAAACTTTTCAAGTCAGAGTGTTATCCATCCGCTCTCATGTGTTCAAAAATGTATCACATTCTTCTTTTTCTTTGACTTTTTTTTCTATTCTGGTTCATTTCAGGTAGTTTTTCCTCCTCTTCTTCCCCGAAGAACGGTTCTCCTCGTTTTCCAAGGTAGTCCTGTAGCTAACATGCATTTAGCTACTGCCGGTCTCTATAAATAGTTCGGTTTTACTCGCCTGCCAGAAAGAAATGCAAACAGCCACATGCTCTGTAACTCTCTTTGCTTTTTCAAGCCAAGCAGGGATCTCGGGCCCTACACCGTGTCCTTTCATGTATCATTTTACTGGCTCACCCATATTTAAAATCACATACTTTCAAGTACCCAAGAGAGAACGCTGGCGTTGCTGTCACACAAACCGAACCCTTGTGGAGAAAACTTTTTCTGTCCTGTTAGATAGCTATTATTTTTTAAATTAGTTTTTTACTTTTTTATTGTTGTTCAACTACAGTTGTCCCCATTTTCCTTCTACCAATCTCCCCCCGCCCCACCCACTCCCACCTCCCACATCAAATCTACACAACCCCCTCCCCAATGCTGTCTTTAAATAACCCCTTGGCTTAAAAAAAAAGCCAGTCCCCAGTCCAGGGTGCACGAGAGGCAACCACACACTGATGTTTTTTTCCTCTCTATATCCTTCCCTTTCCGTTTCTCTAAAAATAAGTAAATAAAATAAAAATAAAAATTTAAAAAAGGACTCTTCATTTCTTGTTCTAGGAAAGCTATAAACCAGAGCTCAGCTAACATTTTCTGTAAAATGACACATAGTAAATATTTTTTGTCTTTGCGGGTCATAGGGTCTGTGTTCCAACTATTCAATTCTGCTGTTGTAGCTTAAAAGTAGTCATGTAAATGAATGGGCATGATTATGTTCCAATAATACTTCATTGATGGGCACTGAGATTTGAATTTTATATTATTTTTACATGTCATGAAAAATTCTTCTTTTGATTTTTTTTACCAACCATTTAAAAAACATAAATTCTTTTCTTAGCTTGTAGGCCTTACATAAAGAAGTGGTAGACCAAATTTCATCCATGCAGTATAATTTGCTGACCTCTGCTATAAATAAAAAATTTTTTTCAATTAGAGAAAGCTTATGCTATAGAAAGACTTTAGTGACACAACATTGCAGCTGTGTATGATTTCACTTATGTGTAGAATCTAAAAAACAAAGTAAATGAACAAACAGACTAGAAATAGACTCATGGATATGGAGAACGAATTGCTGGTTTCCATGTGGGAGGGGAGTTGGGGGGATGAGTGAAAAAGGTGAAAAGATTAAAAAATACAAATTCCCAGTTACAGAAAACAGTCACGGGGATATGAAGTACAGCATAGTCAATAATATTATAATAACTATGCATGGTGTCGGATGGATATTGGACTTACTGGGGTGACCACTTCACAAGTTCTATAAATGTCATGACTATGCTGTATATCTGAAACATAATACTTTGGGTCAGCTGTTACTGAAAACACACACACATACATGTATTTATTTCCTGTGGAAAAAAAAAACTGAAGAAAACCAGTAAAACCCTGAGGACTAATGGCAAAATATCAAGAAACTACATTTAATACTTTCAACTTTTTGAGCTACATGAATGCCTTGCTTGCATTAATCATTAGGCAACATTTATCAACTATAACCAGTGATTACTATGGTGAAGAGGTTTTAGAAATAAACTTCCTGAAGTTATGTAGAACCCTGGTAATTTGTTGAGGCAGTGAAACTTTCCCCTCTGTGCAAATGAGCTACTCTACCTTCCTGCACCCCTGCTCTCAGAGGTTTTGATTTTAGGTGAACAATGTCTCCACTTTAATGACAGTACCTTCCTTCTGACTTAGCTGTATTGTGAAGCCATCAGGGACAGTAGCTCAACATAAGACTGATAGCTTGATTACGGTATGACTAGTCTGAGTGTTCCTGCAAATAATAACATGCACTTCATTTGCAATGTTTTTGCTCCTAGTATTCCAACATATAACCATTTTGAAAATGTTTCCAGACTGCCACAATATGCTTCAAGATAATAGTATAAAAAGACAAGTTCATACTAAATCACACAAACACAATTTATGATTATCAATATTATACAAAAAATGAGACCATTTGGGGAAAACAGACTCCTTAAAACAAGGGTTTGTTTCTGGATGGAGTTCATTTAACCTTATGTAGTTCAACTCAACATTTATCTTTGCTTTCTTTCTAAGAAGCAAAGAAACTGATACTTGATCTTGAGCTAAGCAGGGACCAGTACACATTTCCTATTAGTCATTATTGTTGGGTGTCATGTGGCAATTCCAACAGACTGTGTGTCTTTAGTATGTACCACTTGCTTTAAATAGTGGAATAAATAGTTATGAATTTCCCCTGTTCCATTGTCTCTACTTAAGTTTACAATTACTATTTAAGCTCATAGGTTTTATATTTTTCTTAAGACATAAATCTGATTATATTATTCTTCTGCTTCAAAAATTTAACTCCAGTCACTTAGGTGAGAATAAAATTCAAACATCTTAGCCAGTTGCTCAAGTGTCTCAGTAATTTAATTATCCCAGTTAACCACATTTAATTTTCATAATAGTTCTTCTTGACCATCATTTTCACGCCTTTGTCTACATAGCCCTTCATAGCTGCCTGTAAATGCTCCATTCCTATTTCAATGCCTGAGTCAAAACTAAACTTTTCTAAGAATTCTTCTTAAAACCTCAAAGATATGTTCTCCATCTCTTAGATAATCTGGTTATTTACATATTACCTTGAAACTGAATTCTCTATCATCTCTATCTCTATCTCATCTATCTCCATCTCTACCTCTATCTCTATCTCATCTATCTCTATATTATTTCTCTTCCTTTTCTTTCAGGTTATTAGTCCATGGAGAATAGGTGTCTTTGAATGTTTCAAAGCATCTGGTATGATGCTTTGCATACATAAGGGCTATGATTTCTGGAGTAGACTTTTGGAAGGATTCATCACTTGAGGATCCACTGTCATCATTGCAGAATTTAGGTCTTCATTTAAGACCAGGTGTTATTAGAGATTGCTGAGACACACATGGTACATTGTAAGTAGCTTTAATTAAACAACAAATCTTTTTGGAGGTTGGGAAAGGTAGGTACAAAATGAAAAACAAAAACAAAATAGCAGAAATCCCAAAATCCTGTCATTTCAAAACTTCCATCTATTTATATGAATAAGGGTTAGACAACTGGAAAGCTCTTGTTTGACATTTTATTTTAGATAAAATATTATAATTAAAAATTTTTTGTTGTGAAAGGGGTTGTGTTGCATTGTTTTGTTTAGGCACAGGTAGGGGAAAGCCTACAGCTGAATTGAAGAGTGCAGTGATTTTGTGGTTTTGGGAAGAAAAACACTTTCATTAGAGGAAAATAATGGCATCGGGGAGAAACTGTTTTTGAGGGAGCTATGCCTGAGCTAATGGGAATGATGACAGTAGGAGAGTGTGTCCCTGTCCACATTCTGCTCAGAGCTCAGGTTGCTCTGACAACAGAGACTGGCTTCTCAGTACACTTTGGAGACACAACATTGAAATTGATATTTATAATGGTGTTCTTACAATGGGCACAGTGAACAATGTCTGAGTTTCCATGGAGATTCGTGGTGAAAAGACAATAGATAAGTGAGAGCTGGAGTTAAAAAAACAAGGTGGGGGGAAGGCTTTGTAAAATGTATGAAAATGTATAGATCTAGCAACTGTACTATATACCTAAAGCTAATTTAAAATAATATTTAATGTAAACTATAATTGAAAAATAAAATTTAATTTGAAGAAAGAACAAGATGGAGTTGAACATGGGCCATAGCTGACAGAGTAGTTTTGACTTCATGCCCAGCCTCCTTTTGGAGACTCTGACAATGAAGGTTGGACCCTCTGAAGCAGCTGACATTATACAATCATAAGAGAAAAGTTTTGGAGCATAGATATTGATGTGACATCATTTTGGAGACATAGTCTAGAACATAGTTACTTAATAAATTTTATATAGTAAAATTCTGTCAATTTTGATTTAAATTCGGGGTGATCAGAAATGTCATTGTGGTGTTATTGCTTTTTATAAGAAGTTCTCCAACCACTATCCTAATATAGACTATTGAGATACCCATTAGCTGGCATTTTTTAGCCAAATAGAAATATTCAGACCCATTCATGAACACAAACTTTGTCAATTTTGACATTTTAAAAGTAAATTTTATACCCTATTTGATCACTTAATGTTGAAGTTCACACAAAGTGTTCTTCATACTAGAAGGAGAGGTGCTGCAGTGATTACTTATGCTTTGTGAATCAATACTCTGCCCTCATACCCACCACAAGCACAAATGGTTTGTGTGTGTTCAGCCATGAATGCAGCTACCTCTCTCCTGATAACTCCAGCCAGACCCGCAGTTCTGAGGAGCAAAGCGTTCATTCAGTTCACAGCATAGGTTCGACTGGGGGACGGGAGCAGCATGGAAGGCTGTTCCACCACTGAAACACCCCAGAGTTGCCAAAGAGGGGGTGTCAAAATCCTGGTTCCCCACCTTCAACATCACACCGACACCATATTTGCTTTTTGAAATTTTGGTTACATTAGATACATTAGAATTTTAATAAATTATTTCAAGATTTTTTACGTACACACACATACATATGGTGTGTCCAGAATGTATTTGGCCATGTAATGTGACAAATGGAGACATTTATTGAAGAAGGTACAAGATACAAGAATCATTGTGCATAGGACAATGTTGTCTCAGTGCCCCTCAAAGCAGGCACCTTTGGACCTCACACAGTTCACCTAATTGCCATCAGCTGCCCCATCTCATTTTCTGGAATCTCAATGATGGTCTGAAATTTCTTCCCTTTCAAAGGTGATTTTAGTTTTGGGAAAAGCCAGAAGTCGCAGGGTACCGAATCTGGGCTATAGGGTGGCTGAGTCACTTGAGTGATTTGATGTTTCACCAAAAAACTCTGCACAAGGCGTGAGGCATGAGTGGGCATGTTGTTGTGATGAAGCTGCCAGTCACTAGCTGCCCATAGCTGCGACCTTCTGAATCACCTGAATAGTTTCCACACAGGAATGTTCAAGCTTAATGCAAAATTTGATGCAAATTTTTTGCTCTACTGGCTCAGTCATTTTGAATGCCACAGCCACACAGTACAAATGCTCACTCAACAGCATCTACCACCCCCACTAACTAGTACAGTGAAGTTATCATTGTTCACAAATGTGCATTCCAGTCCACTCTCCTTGTCTGCCAGGTTACATCAATGTCAGGCAAACTGTTTTTATTGAATTAACAATGGCTGAGTGGCCAGACTTTTTTTGGACATACCTTCATATATAGTATATATATGTATATGCATATATGCATGTACACACATATATATGATGTGTATACATACATATATTTAAATGCACACACACACACCCTCAGACAAATAAGCTGGTACTGCAGGGTTTTGTGTTCTATGAGATGAGACAATTACATAATACAGCTAACTCCCAGGGCTCCTAAATGCCTTCTATTTCCATTTCCCTGCTACTTGGCATCTAATCATAGGAAAAAGAAATCTCTCAGCTAGACCTATCAGTCTATTCCAACATGCTTTGATTTTAATTTTAATTAGAATCAGTATAAAAATTTTCCTCAAATTTTCCTTCTTTGTTTTCAACCATGCTTCAGGAAATCGTGTATATTTCTTTTCCTTTGGACAGAATACCATAAGTATTCTCTTCACATTTTAAGAATACATTTTTAATCCAGTTACAGTGGTGTATTCTCACTGGCCATTAGGAGAAAAGACCACTTTTGAGAAATGGCAGAAAAGAACTATGCTGATTTTTATGAATTTTCAGACTTTTTTCTTATATGTTAAAAATAGCATTTTTGCTTTAAGGTATAGATAAGAAGAGAGGAAACTGTATCTTCCCTAAAGGGCTGCTTAATAAGTATTTTCTTCCAGCAAAGGCAAACATAGCCTCAGGGCTATGTCTGATGTCTATGTTGCCTTCCGTGGGGCTCTGCAGGTTGGCCTGCTGGGGGTTGCCTCCCTGAACAACACAGGGCACATTGTTAATGTCAGAGCGGCCAGATTCCTCCTTCCTGTGGCCAGATATCTGTGTGAGATCATTAAGTACACAGAATTCACTGATTTGGTGCTGGGTCCCACCACTTTCCAAATGCTCATTTGAATGGCAGGCTGTGATGAGCACAGTGGCAATTTCAATGTGGACCACTTTCATTCCCTAGGTCAGTTGCAAGCTGCCTTCAGGAAGGTCGTGCTTCTACAGAATGCTGACACATGCGCATGGAGACAAATGCCAGTAAATCCCTTGTCTGTCTCCTTCAGAAGCACAAGCCATGGTGGTTCAGAGAAGGAAAGACTCCAGAGTTTGCACGCTCATTGTCTTCTTGCCCCACACTTGCAGTGCACTTGGCCTGGACCAGGAGCTTCCAGAGAGCAACACTGAAGAGCTCCTCAGCCATTCTTGGCTTGGCTCCCACAACCCAGTTTGAGGGCACAGTTTGTGAGAGCTAGCAAAAAAAACAGTGAATAAAGGTAGGGGAGACAAGCAAGCTTTCCCCGCTGCCTAGTCATGGCTTAGCGCATATGCTTGTAAGTAGAGCCATGCATATAAGCTGAGGCATTCACAGAGGGTTTGATCTATGGTTGTAATTTGGATTTAGACATAGGAGTAAACAGAAAAATGTGTTAGAGAGAATGGTTTACTGTATAAAGATGAGAGGAGGAAATATTAATTTTAAAGTCAAATTGGGAGAGAGAAAATTACAGGAGAGGAAAAAATCACTTCGTTAACAGAGAGAGAGAGTAATTTGCTTGGTTGGGAAAATAGAGAAACGTTCTTCAGAGATGTAGAAAAGTGACAATTAAACTCTGAAAGTTATAATTGATACGGAAAGGGAAGATCTTCTCTACACTTACTCAAATATTTTATTCAGACTGACTATAACAAATAAGAAAGACTACTGATGAGTGACATTAGGGACCACCGTTACCACTGCTTTGGGCATTGCTTTAGATTGTTTCGGTGGATGTTTCGGAGATTTGAGCTTCATGCCTGTTTGTAAATCTGCAATGTTATTGCTGTATTGTGAAAGTCCCACAGGCTAGTTTCCCAAGTGAGTCCCATGCTTCTGACAGAATCCAGATTTTTCATTTCATCATGTTACTACAGGTTCATGTTTGGATAGAGAAAGATGTTATCAACAAGCCGAGTAAGGACATGCTGTCTGAACAGTATTAGTATTTTCATGGGAAAACTTCTGAAGCTTGAAAGACTATTCTAGAATAAAAGGGAGAGGAAAAATAATATGTGTAATTTAGATAAATTCTACTCCAAGTGGAAACATAATTCTTTTATTTATTTGTGAAGAGGGTGCATGTAATAGGAGTTGATTTTATGGTTTTCCACAGCATTCAAAATAGAAAAATAAACATGCACATTCATTAGGATAATTACCTGTTGATACTGTTAAAGATGTTTATATAGCAGATGAAAATAGACTTTCAGACCTGCACATGTAAGAGTTAGAATTCTAGAGCATTCAAGTTCAAAGAGAACTTGTGGAAAACTTAACGAGGGAAGTCAGTTGGCAATCAAGGTCACACAGCAAGTAGAGAAATAGGTCAGGCTCATTGAAAGCATTATTAGAGCCAAGCATGCAGAGATAAGGCATACAGCTCAACTAGCAAAACCTTTTCCTCTTCTTTTTCACTGATTTCATCTAACTTAGAGGAAGTGGTCAGGAGAGACTCAGACAAAGTAAGGAAAGTGAGGAGCTGTGCACTCTGCTACATCATCTGTTAGTGGCACCTCTGTATGGTTTGGTGTGAACAGAATAGAGACTAGTATCGAGACTGAAATCTTTAATTCTCTGTCCGTGTGCAAAAAAATTACTAGCCGATGATTTAACTACTTGTGGAAGATCCTATTTTCCAAAGATGGCAGTAGCAATACTCATTCCACAGGTTCTTGCCATCCATAGATGAGTTGATTTCCCTACCTGCTTTATTCCTCACCCTCAATTCCCCTCCTCCCCCACCTTATTTATACCAAGGTGCTCCTTTGTGACTGTTTGGTGAAATTATTCTGTGTAACTTCAGAGACTAGGTCACTTGGGCAGCAAAACTTTTGTACCTATGTTGGGATACTTGCCTTGGCATCAAACCACCATGCTGTGAAGAGAGCCCAGGCACCTAGAGGTGTTCTGGCTGGAAGCCCCAGCTGAGGTCCCAGCCAATAGTCATGTGTGTGGGAAAGCCTTTATATGCCTCCAGCTGCTGTGACCAACTGACTGCAGCTGTTTAAGGGGCTCTGAACGAGATACCTAGCTGTGACCCGTTTCCCTGTCAAATAAAAATAAATAATTGCCATTATCTTTGATTATTAAGGTTTATTGAGGTGGTTTGTTTCCATAGATGGGAATGCTACCCCTTGAAATGGGATGGGGGTGGCTAAAAGAAAATTATTATTATTCTTTAAGAGGAAAATGCATTTGGAATCAGACTTACATTTCACCACAAAGTATGAATTGATTTCAAGAAAAATCTGAACTAATACCAAAGACTAGATGGTTGTAGCAAAGCCCACAGATAAGAAAGTATGTAATGGTGGTCAATATTTTCTAAGCTTAAACTGTTGAGTGGTGTAGACTCAGTCATTACTGAGCACCCATCCTTGTATTTACTACAAAGAACAGGCTCGGTGACCTTACGCACCTTTCTCACCTCTAACTTCTCTCATTCTGTCTTTACCATATGGGTGTTTTTCAGTCTGCTGAAAAAAGCCAGATTTCAGAACAGCTTCTATAAGAAATGATGTTTTTAAAGCTAAGAAAGAAAGCTTGCCACATTATAAAAGTGGCAGCTATAAAAATAGATATAAAAATAAATTGAAAGTGTATAACAATTGTGCTGCAAACTGAACTGAATTGCAAAGTAAAAACAAAGTGGGCTTTCGATTGAATGAGTCAGCTGAGCCACTTCAATATGATAATGTGTTGGGCATGGAGAGACTGCAGAGTGAATGAAGAGAACACTATGTGTACAGTGCTAGGACTAAGCTAGCACAAAATAAGAATTTTAGAAAGTATGATCTTATAGTAAAAGGCAGAGGTCAGACAGCTGGGTTAATTCCTAGCTTGAACAAAAAAAAAACACTCAAAATTGTGCAAATTGTGTTGGAAACTGCAGAGACATGGAAACCATCATATTAAAAGAAAGTTTTGTCCTGGTAGAAAGATACGAAAGTAGAAAAACCAAGAGATTTGGCCCGGGTTGTATTAGATGAAAGAACACGCATCCTGTCCTCGCATCCCGCCCCTGCCGTACTCAAACACATATCAACACCATACGCTTTAAAAGAGGAAAAGTGACCTCATATTACTCATTTACATCTGCACAGATGGCAACAATAATTCATCGGCTTCCTAACAGTTCCTCATCCCCTTCGAAGCAAAGGCGACCTTCACTGAATTGAAGTTCTAATAAGGCTAAGAGTTTCAATGAATTTCCTCTATTAGCAAGTAGTTTTTGCTCCCTTAGCATCTGCTCGGCCTGATGTTGAGCTCTTTGGAAGAATACAGAGGTGTGAAGCCTATGAGGAAGATACCCTTTATCTAACCGAGGAGACAGAATTAAATAAAAAAGAATAGTAAATTCTGAAAAAGTCCAAGCAGAGTTCATGTGAAGAATGAAGTAAACTGAGGGGAAGTCATTTCTGACAAGTGCCTTGCTCTATATCTGGTACCTAGTAGGTGCTCAAGAAATATTTATTGGAAAAAAATGAACAAAGGGATTAAGTTGTACAAATTTCCAGTTATAAAAAAATGATCACGGGGATGTAAAGTACAACATAGGGAATAGTGTCAATAATACTGTGATTAACTAGGTGTGGTGGGCACTGCACTTATTGGGGTGATCATTTCTGAAGTTATATAAATGTCTAATCATTGTTGTACCTCTGAAACGAATACAATATTGTATGTCAACTGTAACGTAAAATGTAAACAAAAAACAATGCAACAATAAAAGTAGTCATGTAAGGCTAAACATCTGAACAGGGGGCCTGAAACTGTTAGGCGCTTCTCTCCTGATTACTGACGTGAGGACAAGTTTGGGTGTCAGAACGCAACATGGCCAGGGGCCCAGGAAGGGCTGCGACACATTCCTTTCCCGTGGTAGAGAAATGGAAATCAATAAAGCTGCCTGATGCTGAAGAGAGCTTACTCTGACAGCAGAACGTGAGAGAGAACAGCGAGAGAAACTCAGGCGAGGTAGCACCAATTCGAATTCCTCCCTTCCTCAGCAGGCTTGTTTGCACTGTGGCTCAGGGGAAGTCAAACAACCTGGGGAAGACACACCAGCGGTGGGACTGTGGGCAGGGCTGGGGTGCAAGAATATTCGCTGCAAGAATATGCTAAAGCATGGCAGCAACCAGTTTGGGGGAGCTTTGAAGTGTGGGGACGGGGAATGCTGAGACGTGGGCAACTCAGTGTGAAGTAAGACTTCCACACAAAAAAGTTTACCAGAAAATAGAAGAAATAAAGCCTTCGAATTCAAAAGATGGACCACAGATGGACATTATTGTTGAATAATTGTAAGAAGTATAACCTCTGTATGTCACTATGTTTACAAACAACTGAGTTTTCTGGTCAGAAAAGTAATCATACACCTGGTTTTAGGTGAGGAACACTCCTTATTTAAAACAGATGAACTTTAAGTAGAGTAATTCCCATGCTGGAAGTTTTGCATCTCTGCTGAGGCACTAAATGTTCGATATGGGGGAGAAGAACTATATACCTGTCGTTTCAGTAAAAAAGCAGCATGATTCTGTGACTTTAGGCAAATTGTTTAACCTCTCTGGGCCTCCATTTTTGTCATCTGAAAATCAGGTTATTATTAGGAGCTTCTACATGGGGCTATAATAATGAAAACTAAACATTATTAATTACAGGGTACCACGTTCAGGGCCCTATGAAGACCTGGCCGAGTTGCTTACACTTTCTGGGACTCAGCTCCCCTATGTGTAGCGTAAATGGGGAAGGAGGGCCGGATGGCCTGTGGTGGCTTTGCAGCTGGCCCTTAGGTGCCCCTGAGGCGCACTGGTGGGGCAGTTGGGGCCACCTCTGACCTCACCCTCAAGGCTCCCTGGAAGCTACCTCCAAAAAACGTTCGTGATGACATCGCCAAAGCAGCTGGTGATTGGGAGGGTCTCGGGATTACAGAGCAGAAAGGCCCAGGTTGAGGCACTGCCTCCTGCCTCTGCCCTGATCGTGGAAGCCCCCAGAGAACAGCCATGAGACAGAAAGAAGCAAAAACAACGACAACAAAAACATCAAGGATCACTTTGGATGAGACTGTGAGCCTTGCCTGGAAGTTGTGGCACCACTCTTTAGCTAGAGAACTCTCTGGAACCATCCAAGAGATCCTGGGCACTGGCCAGCCCCTGGGCTGCAATGCCCTCACTGCCGCCCTCATGACGTCATGGATGACCACAGTGGTGCTGGTTAGTCAGGAACTACAAAGATAAATATTCGGCTAAAGGTCATTTGACAAAAATAATGAAAAACAGTCTTAACCATAGGCAAAGTTCTTAAACTAGTACTTGGCTTATAGGTAGTGATGAATAAGTGATACTGTTGTCAGTATCTGTATTTTCTTTTTCTCTCTTTTTGCCTAGAGAAGAAACAAA
Organism: Sturnira hondurensis; assembly: GCF_014824575.4. Classification (NCBI taxonomy): domain Eukaryota; kingdom Metazoa; phylum Chordata; class Mammalia; order Chiroptera; family Phyllostomidae; genus Sturnira; species Sturnira hondurensis. Next base: position 3,287,596 of record NW_028094767.1, read on the forward strand.
TAGTTCCTACTCATTTTTTTCCATGCTGAAATGTCAGAGAGAGAACTTGGTGGCTTATCTGAAGTAACACAGTGAATTATTTGATGACAGTCAGCAAGTATGTACTTCTCAATCCTTCTGGTAAAAAGAAACATATTTTTTATTTTTCTGGAAAAAATGCTCAAAAAAGCATACTTACTGAGTTGAACACAAAGGAATCATAAATACATTAGTTACATTTTGCTTTTCCTGTTTGAGAAAAGCTGAAACATTATTTTCCTTTTTACCTGAAAGGACATCTAAAAAGGGCCAGACCACACGATGACACTGGGACGTCTGTACCTGGAGAACAATGAATCACAATGGAAACAAATAATGCCTGACAGGAGGCTTTGGATATTGTTTTTATTATCTAGTTATTTTCTATGTAAACGCCACTTGAGTCTTGGAGTGGACCTTGCCATCTGAAAAGCACTTCATCTTGTTGTATCGCCAAAGATTTAAATGGATATTGTTGATTTTGGGAAACAGCCATAAGGAGAGACTTGACCGCGTAAAAGCCTTGATCCATTTGCCTCCTGATACCAGTAAGTCCCTATGTCACAGTTTCTGCTTTCTCCAGACACTAATACTAATCTAATAATCATAGAAATAATCAACTCTCCAAAGTGTGTGGACACAAAACATGTGTGTATGTTGGGTAGTCACATATAGGGTTACTCACGTGTAACTCTGAACAGCAACCTTGCAATGTTTGTATGATGTTTCCAACTTCACAGAGGAGAAAACTGAGGCTGCAAGAGTTAAGTCCCCTGTTCAAGGTCATGGGGCCAACAAGGGGCAGGATAGGGATAGTCCTTTCCACTCAGCTTCTTTGTTTTCACCTCTTGAATATTACCACCATTCTCAGTGGTTACTGTTCAAGTTCTTTCATTCAAAAATAAAAGGAAGCAATAAAAATCAGAGGCAAACCTTCAAGGACTCCTACCTGAACTTGGGCAACTTAAAACAAGATACAGAAAAAGACTTTCTATCACTATGCTCTGTGCTTTCTGGACATCAATCAGTGTAATTGGTCTGATGCATTTCTAGTTATGTAAGTTCAGTGTTTGGGTGTTTGCTGCCTCATTTTCTTGACTTTCCTTTCGTCTGGCACCCCCACTGTTTTGACACCACTGTGTTCTAGGTAGGTTATCAATACAAATGAAATTACTTTTCCTATGAAAGATTCTTTGGAATATTCAGTGGAACAAGTAGAAAATAAAACTGATTCTAATTGCAACAATGTTAAAAGCTCTAATGCCCAGGTTTTAAAAAATAATGAAATTGAATATTACCTTTTGAAATTCCTTTCTGAGTCAAAGCATTGAATTTATAGTTATTCATTATAGATTAGAGGGTGTATGTTACTAACAGCAAACTTTTCCTTCCCAGATGCATTATTTATTTACTGGCATTTGAAATTCTAAAAATATGTTGTCTCTTGGCTTATGGGAAAAACATAAAACAAAAATTGGACATAGCCTCACTGCTATGGGCCTCATAGCTGAGCAAAGTTGAAAAACCCATATGTAGACACAGCTGGCCCTTTCTTTTCCATCCCACAAATAACTACTTGGAAAAAAAAAAGAAAAAAACTCTAGGAACATACAGAGCATAGGAAGAACAAGAGAGATTTCTAATCCTGTTCAGTTAACTCTATTTTTTGCTTTGATAGTATTACATGGCATCAGAATATATTTCTTCTTTCTTCCTTTCTTTTAAAAATTCACATTACTAACTGTAGGATCCACAATCTTCAAAGCACACATGAATATTTAGAAAAATTGACCACATATTAGTCATAAAGCATGGCTCAACCCTTTTAAAGAATTGAAATATTACAGACTTCATTTTCTGATCATAAGGCAATTATATTAGAAATGAAAACAACCACAAAACTAGAAAAATCCATATCTTTGGAAATTTGAAAAATAATTGTGTGAATCACATATAGTTCAAAGAAACAATTGTAATGGATTAGATAGTATTTCACATTGAATGATAACTAAAATATAAGATTTCATAATTTGTCAATGTTGCTAAATCATTACCCAGAGAACATTTTTGTTTAAAATACATTTATCAGAAAAGAAGAAATGTTCCTAATAGGTGAAGTGAGCAACCATCTCAAGAAATTATAAAAAGAAAAGGAAATTGAGCCAATGAAAGCAAAAAGAAAAAAGAAAGATAAGAGCAGAACTTCTTGAAATAGAAACAAATCATCCAATAGAGAGGGTCAAAAGAGCCAAAAGTTGGTCCTGTTACAAGACAATTAAATTGATAACTTACCAAAACTGACTCAGATGACACAAACTCCTGAAATAATTCATCTACAACTATTAAAGACATAGGAATAAAGCATTTTACTATAGGGAAAACTCCAAGTTCAGATGACGCTTACATCATCAAAACTCATCCCAGGGGTAGAACAGCAGGGTGGACTCCCCGAGTCATTTCGTAAGGATAACATAACAGTGCTAGTAGAGCCAGGGGAGCAAAATTAGATAAGCCAATCCCACCAACAAACATGGATGCAAGAATCTTTCAAAAATGAATAAACAAATACAATGATTTGAAAAAGGAGTAATATGTATACTAACTTGAGTTAATCCCAGACACTCAAGATTGCTTCGACATTCAAAAATCAATAGATATAATTTTCCATATTAAGATATTAGAGGAGAAAATTATACTATCATTTTAATAGCTGCAGGGAAAGCAGTTGAAAGAATTCAATACCTCCTCATGATTAAAAACTTTAAAACTGTATAAAGAGAATGTTCCTTCAAGTTGGAAAGAGTATCTGAAAAACATCTCCAGGAAATGCTGCGCCTGCTGCACACTCTAACTAGAAATGGAGGACGCCATTACTGCCACTTCTGTTCACCTAGGTGCCGAGGGTCTTGACAATGGCAATAAGGCAAGAAAAATAAGACAGCTGAGAGAATCAGTAAGGAAATGGTGTTATTATAAGTATTACAATTTTGAAAGAAAAGAATTCAGATGAATCTACAGGTAAAATTTCAGTTTTAAGAGAACTTAGCAGAGTTACTAACTGTGCATTATTGTGTATTTCTGTACCAGCCATAAGTATTAGAAAATACTTATGGCTGGTATAGAAATTTATAGTCAGAGGCAGATTTACTGTGGAGCTTGCACTGTTTCTTTTCGGGACCCTTGGAGATGCCCTACCACTGTGTTCACGTGATTACACATGTCAGTGAAATGTGTTGAACAAGAGAGTTTAATCATAGCCAATTCCGACTGCTACGTCTTTCTTTTCTGAATTCATGTATCTGTTTGCTGGCTTTGAAATGGCTGTGGACATTTGTGGGGTTTAAATGAGGAGATTTGAATTTGGAATGTATTTAATATTAGATTATTGTGACATATGTATGTGGATCTACCGGTAAGTCACTTCTGTATTCAGTAAGCTTATTACTAGCCTTCAGTTGTAAGAGCGGCTTGCAGGAATATGCCTGAGTCCCAGGTGCTCACTCTTCCCGGCTGTGACCTGAGGGTGTGAGGCTGGAGGCTACAGCAATACACCAAGACTCTGTCTTGGGAAACCTGGAGCCAGAAATGTATGGGGGGCAGGGGAGAAACAGATGTGAAAAATGATGCCAGAAGCTACTCTGTGGAAGTTTTCTAATCAGCAGACCTATAAAATATTAAATGGGGAATTCATTTCTCAGTGATGCTTAAATCAGAATGGAAGTGTTCTTGTTTCAGGCATTAGGGGAAGAAAAACAATTTCCCTTTTGCCTTTCTAAATTATTCTGGCTGGACTAGTAATCAAATTAACATGAGACAAATTAACAGGAGAAAATAACCAAATTTATTATTTGCAGACATACAGGGGTTCCCTAAGAATTTGAGACCCTAGAATGCATTGGGCAGTTGAGGCTTATATGCCATTTTGGAATAAGGAGAGGGAGGCAGGGGTCTGGGACTTCAAAGGGAAAGTAGAAAATTCACAGGTAAATGAGAAAGAGCAAAGACTGGGCTAACAAATTCTTGCTGGCCCACCCAGAGCACTGGGCCACGGAGGGGAGCCCAGACAACGGACTTAGCTTGGTTTCACTCTGTGCGAAGCATTTACTCTGTATTGTGGTGCTAAGGTGTTAGCTTCCTTCCCTTAAGCAGTTTTTTTAAATTTTTATTTTTATTTAATTCTTGGTCAAGTACAGTTTTCTGTCTTATATTCCTTTCAGTAGGTAAGAGGGAGGGTCAAAGGCTATTTCTGAGTCTTTTTTTTTTTTGGTGTGTGTGAGAGGAGTGCTTAAACATTAGACATGCCTTTTCTTATAGTTCTGGAGGCTAGGATTCCAAAATTAAGGTGTCAGCAGGACTGCTTTCTTTCGAGGCCTCTCTTTTGACTGGCAGATATATTTCAGAATCTTTTGTTTCTTAAAAATAGCCAACTTAAAAAAATCAATATCCCCAAAGGCATAATTTTAGGGTGGCAAACTGCAATTCCCCTCAGGCATATACTCGACAGTGCGGGCTATACGATCATACCTTCCCCATACCTCTTTCACGGAAACCACGCACAGCAGAATTTACCGACTTTTTCTATTTGTAGTGCACAAACTGTTAGCAGTATACAAATAGAATATATCAATCTATAACTGAGCTCTAAAAAATTTTGGTGGTTGTTTTTTCTAAATTTGACAAAAATTGTAAACTTTTTACATCTTTAAACAACGAGTTGAAAAGCTGAACAGAACTTTCCTGAACTCACAAAAATGAGATGTAAATTTTGATTAGCTGTACTAGAGGAAAGACTGATTTTTTCACTTTTGATAGAAAATGGTATTATCAAAATCATCCTTCTATTAAAAGGCAATCAAAGAATCTTTAGCCAGAAATATAGAGAGACAACTTTTAAGTGGTATATTAAATAATTATATTATAACGAGAAAGTGTGGAATTGGCATAAGAAAAAATTAAAAAGCAATACAATATAAAGAGAGCTTAGAAACATTAAATGTGTGGTCACCTGACTTATGATGAAAGTGGCATGAGTCTTGGCTGGTGTGGCTCAGTGGATTGAATGACAGCCTGCCAACCAAAGGGTCGCTGGTTCAATTCCCAGTCAGGGCACATGCTTGGGTTGCAGGCCAGGTCCCCAGTGTGGAGTGTGCGATAGGCAACCACATGTTAATGTTTCTTTTCCTCTTTTTCTCCTTCCCTTCCCTTCTCTAAGAGTAAATGAACAAAATCTTTTTTTTAAAAGTGTCACATAAGAGCAGTTGGAAATGAAAGCATTTACAATAAATACTGTTGGAACCATTGGATTTATTTGTTTTTTTAATATTTTATTTATTTATCTTTTTAGAGGGGAAGGGAAGGAGAGAGGAAAGAAACATCAATGTATGGTTGCCTCTTGTGCATCCCCTGCAGGGAACTGGCCCCTGCGGGAAACTGGCCTGCAACCCAGGCATGTGCCCTGACTGGGAATCGAACCACAATCATCTGGTTCGCAGGCCCGCGCTCAATCCACTGAGCTATGCCAGCCAGAGCCGGAACCATTGGGTTTATATGTGGGATTATTGGAATCTTACATCATGCACAAAAATAAATTATAGATACGTCATAAACATAAATGTGAAAATCTAAACAACAGAGCTTTCACAAAGTAGTATAAAACAACATCTTCATGACATTAAAAGATAATCCCTTAAATACTTGCTGACAAGAGAACATCCAGCCTAAGAAAAAGTCTTAGAAGAATTTATTTTAGCCAAACTGATGACAATTTCTGGGAAGCAAAATTCCAACAGATTGAGGAAATGCACCAGAGAATGGCAGTTTTGCAGTTTATTTTATACACTACAATCAAAGGAGGAGGCATACGGAGGGTTACATAAAATTCAACAGTGGCAGGTTAGAGAGGTAGGAGAAAGAGAAAAGCAGGTGACTCTCTGAGACTGGATGAAGAGTGCAACGAAGAGACAATACTCCTTTTATACCGGCAGGTGTGGGATAGCTAACAATTAGCTTTTACACCACATATATATGGTTTCTGAGCAGCGAGATGAAAATGAGTGTTTCCTGATTTGTGGTCTATGGGAGATTGTGCCCTGAAGGGTCTGGAGAAAAGAGGGTAACTTTGACATTTTAAAGGCACATTATAAGACAATAGACAGGCTCAGTTAGGGTAAAGACCGACCTTCATCAAGGAAGATATTGACCTAGGACCTAACTCCCTTTTAGTTAAGAAGTTTTCATTTCAGATCATCCTTATGTAGTTACTTTAGTTCTCTGAGTTTGTAAGGCCACATGGGAGCTTCCCCTGAGCTTGTCATGTTTAGTACATGGCCCCCTTTTTTTCCACAATAGGACACAAAAAATACTATCCCTGGAAAGATAGATAAATTTAACCTGGAATGGAAACAGAATTTGTCATCCCCAAAATATGCCTCTTGGTATAAGCATTATTGTAGATTGGTTATTCATTCATTATTTTTTTGTAGTCAAAGTGGTTCACTCACATTTGTTAAATTCAGAACTGAAATGATCACATGCATAAAGGAATAAACTGTTATTTTTCACTATAGTCTATCGCATCCTTAATGTTCCATTCCCTGCTGCCAACTGATCAGGACTTGTGGACTCAACAGAGCGGTTACCTGGACTCGAAATCCTTTCAACTAGAAGCACTCTCATTTCAGCCTGTGTGGATGGCCCACTCTCATTGCAAGAGTCCACACAACTGGTCTCCCTCAAACTTTATGATTTGCTTTCTTTTTTGCCTCTCGTACTGTTTCCCAGATTGGCTCCTTGATGTGTTCTGGTAGCTGTTCTAATTTTGTCATAATTTCCATGGCAACTGCTTCAGGTAAATTTTGCTGAATGTATTTCAAGTAGACATCTGCTGTACTTCCAGTTAGATGTTTTAACTCTCTATATCTGTAAAGTATTCTCATTTTATAGTAAACCCTGTGCTTCTTGAAATTAAGCACTCACTTGAGAAGAGTAAATCATTCCATTTTCCTTGGACGTTTATATAGTTTAATAGAAACACAAAGTTCTTTAGCAGCAAGCATGACAAAATATTCGTAACTGCCCCACACAGCCTTATCAGGCCTTTTGCTAAAGCTGACGGCCACTTAAATAAGGTCATCAGTAACTGGTTATTGCAGGCTTAGTCAAATTCTTGAGAACATCAACACGTAGGTTTAAAAAATCTACCCACTTCATACTGGTACTGAAACTAGGAACGTCAGCGTTTGCGCCGCCTGTCACTACCAGAACCAATAGGCAGAGACAAGGACAGAATCTTTATGGGCACATTATTCAGATGCTGGGGTTCTGAGAACCTGGCAGGTTATGTACCCTCAAAAACCACTGTAAAGTCTCATCTCAAGACAATGCTTTTATAAGGAGAAAAAAAGGTAGGTAAGGGGTTTGAAGAAAGGTTGATCAGATAAGGGTCACAGTTCAGCAGTGATTTTCTTAGTATTGCTTTCTCTACTGATCAGCAATTCTTCAGCTGCATTTCTGGAAGTGCCCTCCCTAGAACACAATGCCTCAGATACCATCTCCAGGGCTTGCACACTCCCTGGGGCACAGATTGAATTGCTTGCCGACCTCCTGGAGTCATGTGGTCACGCATTCCAGTTCCTGGAATAACAGCTTTCCACATGCATTAATCATTTAAGCTTATCAACTATGACTGCAGCTAAAAACTTTGTTTTAATGTTCTATTGTTTATGGTATTACAATTTTCCCATTTCCCCCCTTCATCCCCCTCCAGCTAGCCCTCTGCACACTTCCATAGTCAATCCCCACACCATTGTGTCGTTCATGCATATTCTTTGACTAATCCCTTCACCTTCTTTAGATCAGTCCTCACCTTTCCCCCTTCCCCTCTTATAGCTTTCAGTCTGTCCTGTGATTCTATGCCTCTGGTTCTATTTTGCTCATTAGTTTATTTTGTTCATTAGATTCTTCTGATAAGTGAGATCATGTGTTATTCATTTTTCACTTGTTTTTCACCTACAGACTTATTTCACTTAGCATAATAGCTTCTAGTTCTATAGATGCTGTTGCAAAAGGTAGGAATTCCTTCTTTTTTCTTGCTGTGTAGTATTCTACTATGTAAATGTACCAAAGTTTTTTATCCACTCAGCTACTGATGGGCACTTAGACTGTTTCCAAATATTGGCTATTATAAATAGGTAGTGCTTCTATGAATATAGGGGTACATAAATAAAAATCTTTAACTCTTGAGTTCCCCTATCAGTACTGAGAAGAAAGCCACCATTTTCATGTACTGCTTTTAGAACTGTTTACGTGAAACTCTCTGGGACCCTTCCAGAGACGCCAGTGCAAAGGCCTGAGAGCTGTTTCCACTGCATCTTTTCATCCCAGCCTAGGCTGCTTATTCTCAAGAAACTGCAGGCACAGGGCAAGCTCTGAAAATTGAGTAAAAGTTACCATTTTGTAGAAAGACATTTTCATTTATAAGGGAAATCTCCATTGGTAGTGGTGTCTCTCTCTTATGTACCCAAACAAAGAATGACTCTAAATTTCTAGAAATGCTTACCAATGGAGAAGACAAAGACTTAAATCTGCATAACAACCTTACCCTTGTTTGCTGTGCTTTACCCAGTAACCTCCCATAACTGGTCTTCCCACCCCATATGTTCTTTTGTCTGTAGCTGGAGATACCACTTATGGCCTTGGCTGGGGTTCTTTGGAGGAGTTACTCAGTTTTCCTAGGTATCCTCTGTGTAAACAAGAGGTGCACATATTATTAAATGTGTTTGCTTTATTATCTCAGCCAAGAATCTGGAAGGGTAGAGGTAAATTTCTTTTCTTCCTTACAGCTTTATTAAAAGACACCATTGAAAGGCACCCTGGAGAGAAAGAATTGATGTGTAACGCATAGCATTTTCTACAGGTACATATCTAGAATGTCATATTGACCCCAAATCGATTAAAAACAAAGCAAAGTAAAATGACGAGTGGGGGGGCTGGAGATCTCCCGCTACTGGTCCTCTGAAGTCCAATTTAAAAGAGGTTTCTGTGAATTAATCTGTACAAGTACAAAATCGTTCCTTAACTACAATGCCTGGTAAATAAAGTTAAATAAAAGTAATCTTGATCCCAAATAAATATCAATTAGGAGAGGATTTTCATTATACCTGTCAAAATGAGAACCAGAGGTTCTATCTGGCTAATTTTAACATAACTTTGCATTTTACAAAGAAAAAATATTTTTTAGTGTCCTGCGGGAAAAGTTTTTATTGAACACTCATTGCATAGCTTTGCTAAATGTCTCCTTTTTGATGCTGGATGGTCTATTTCTGTTAAACCCCCAAGTGGAATAAAATACTTAATTTAGATGATCTTATATTTTGGTATTAAGTGTTCAGATCTCTCAATTAGTGCCAACACATAATTAGGAAGAAATCAACCATAAGCAAAGAGCTATCAAACACTTAAGGAAACATAAGATATTTTCCATAATAAAAATAACTTTTAAGTGATCACTGGCATTTTTTTAATAACTTAGAGTGTCACAAATATCTGAGCCCTTTCAGCTAGCATTCTCATCCTTTCTATTTATGACATAATAAAGGCAAATAAGGGACAAATCAGTAGTGGAATTTGCCAAAATCTAATTAGTTGTTTATTCAAAAAGTACTATTTATTGGATAACTTATATGTATTATGCCAAGTACTGAGGTTATAGTAATGAACAAAAGTCAAAAATCTACTCTCTCCTAGAATTTGCATTCTCATTAGGCAGACAGGTAATAAACAAATAGTTAAAATTGTGTCAGGCTGTGATAAGCGCACCTGTACTGTTCCAAGTGCTCAGGTTACAGTAATGGACAAAACAGTCAAAAATTCACTCTCTTACCATTTGCGTTCTCATTTGGTAGATGGGTCATAAACAAATAGTTAAAATCAGGTCAGGCAATAAAAAGTGCTATGAGGACAGGTAAAGCAGGGTGGTGGGGCAGAGAGTGAGAATGCAAATGCAGGTGGAGTAGAATGTTACAGGCGGGTCTTTCAGTTTGCTAGCTTCTGGGGTGGATGTATTTCCCAAGCTGGGAATGTCCTGGGAGTATAGGAGACTGGGTATTCTGCAGGTGTGCAAAAGTTCCCAATCTGTGTAGGGGAAATTCCTGTGAGAGTCTCGGACAAACCTCAAGAAGTAATTGACAAGAAGAAATTCTGAGATGTGCTGAATTAAATTACAGAGACTGGAGATTAAGAGAGACAAAGTAGCCTGTTAATAGTTTTGGACGAGTTATGACAAAAGACTGCTCACATTCTTGTTTATCTGTTGGAATTTATAATGAATTCCCAGGTGGCTGTTTCCACAATTGTCCAAAAGAGAATAGCCAGGCACTGTAGAATCCCAGCAGCCTCTGATCTTATTTACACAAGACTGTTTCCATCTGCTGCCCACAGCTAATCTGCGGAAGTGGATGCTTCTTCCTTGTGGACTCTACTCGGCCTATGGTAGCACTAGCCCCACTTCACCTTCTCCATCCCCCTTTTCTACAGCGAATGCAAGTCCTTTCAGAATGACTTACACCTTTCTCTCCATATTTGATGTAGAAAAACGCTTCCAGAACTCTGGGATGATGGAAATGCTGTCTTTTCTACCTAGCAATGCTGGGGGTCACTTAGGGGCCATGTCCCAGGACAGGCCTTTTTCTTTTCCTTTATTCTCTTTTCTTTTCCTTTCCTTTCCTTTCTTTTTTCTTCTCTCTCTCTCTCTCTCTCTTTCCTTCTTCTAGCAATGGCCTAACATTTTGCCTTTAACATAATTTAGTAGTTAATCTGCCTTTTCCAATCCAGGCTTTCCACAAACTAGTATCATACCAGGGATTGTGGGTCTCATTTCTATACTCAAATACATGATGAGATTTTCATTTTCTAAGGAAAATAACTTGGAAGTTATAACTCAGGGTTCAGCTAAACCGTTTTTCTCTTACTTTTGAGATTTATTTTAAATCATTCACTTTTCTTATTCCTGCCTGAAAAACAATCCCTGGTTAAATAGAGACAATTGAGTGGTGTGCGGATATAGGAGATCCTCGTCTGCTGCAGTGCCGTTACTTCCAACCACATTCAGGCATCTCTATCTTTTGATGTGATATCGACATGGAAATAAACCAAGTGTGTATCAACCCCAAACCTCCTCTGAACATTGTCGATGTGATCTCTTTGATATCGCATCCCTCTCTCCTAAAACTGAAGTATAGCAAATATGGATGGATAGGTGAACAGATGGATAGATAGATAGAAGGACAGATAGATAGATAGATTGACTGATAGATAAGATGGAGTTTTTGCAATGTGACTGAGCAAAGATTATTGTTTCTATACTAAGGGCTCAGCCGATTATGTGTTGTCTGGAGCTATGCACATGCGTTTAAAGGCCGTTCAGATCTCACTTGCTCTTCAAAGAAGTCAGACTAGTATCTCTACATCTTTCTTGCAGACACTTTCAGTTTGCTGAAAATCTAAGCTAAACTCCACTAGATGACATTAAAACCCATTTCTGCTTCTTTAGCACCAAACAAATAAGACTTTTTTTTCTTTTTTAAATCTTACTGTATTTTTCCCATCACCATTTATCCCCTTTATTCCCTTGTCCACCTCCACCCATCCCCAGCCCCTGGCAACTAGCATACTGTTGAAATAAGACTTGTTTTAGAAACCTATTTTAGAAATAATATCAACAACTGAATACATGCTTCAGTTTATTTAAGCCGACTCATCTCTTTTTTCTTACTTGTGTCTCAGGAATCTCCATCCTAGTTTTTCTGTCCTCCTCAGCTGAGTTTCTACTGGACACAGGAAAGGGGTTGTTCAGACAGTGGTCACTCTTTTCAGTGACAGCATCTACTGTGTGGTTTTAAAAGACATCAGGAGTTTCCTGAGAAACAGATTTCTGAGTATTTATTAGAGTGTGAGCATCGCTGGACTCATCAGAGCTATAGGTGGGAACTGGAAAGGGCTCTAAAGCAGATGATGAGAAGCACTCAATAAGGCAGCTATTTATAGCTCTAAAGGTTGTGCACTGCACAATTTTAGGGGACTATCAAGCTTGTACGTTTGACTTGAGAAAACACCATAGTCCTGGGCCTGCCAGGAAGGCCTTTGAGTTAGAAAGGGACCAAGGAGTTACAGTTTTCAGCAAGAGAACATACGTACTTATGCTGCTCTGGCCGTGTCCCATAGGGTATAGGAGATTGGAAACTGCAGGCTTTCGAACCTACAAAATCTGCATATGCAAAGCAGTCCCACAGTGGAGCAGGAGATGCTTGCATGATCTACTCCAGTCTCTGGGCAACTTATCCACTTTCACCTGCTATGGATAATGCTGTGGCACCATTTTCTCCCACTCTAATCCTTCACAACAGTTACTTAATTCTCCAACAGCCATGCCTGTAGGGGAGAATAAATCTTACGGCTTCTGCTAGCAGAAGTGAGTAGATTAATTTGTAACCAAGAACCTGAAAACGTATCAGCATGGAATTGGAGATTGTACTGTGAACTGAATTGAAGTCTTGCATTTTGCTCACACCTACACATTAAACTCTCCAAGCAAAGCATTTGAGGACAATAGAGAACAAAATCCATTAGAAATGAAATAGATGCTTTCCTAGCTACAGCATTTGGCATATTATAATATTTGGACAATGAATTTGGCTCCAAACTCATTTACATCCAGGAAATGCATGAAGGTTCTGGAGTTTTGGGTTTCTGACAATAGGAAACATCACATAAATGTAGCAAAAAAATCCTAAATTGAGATGGCAGCAAGACTCTGACGTGTGTAGCCACATCATAGGTCTTCAAGGCATCATAAAAATGTCTCCTCCTGTCTTGGTAAAAACTGATGCTTAGAGAAATTAGTTGATAGTGAATAGCAGCCTCAGCACATATTATTGGTTAGTTTTCTGATTCTAAAGTTGTTTGTAACAAACTCTAGAAATAGCCCCTGAGAGTAGAACTGTGCATATGAAACCTACATCATTTTCTGAACCAAAGTAACCTCAATAAATTTAATTTTAAAAATGCATTACCAAACCAACACCAATAGTAAATCTTCTAAATAAAGTTAAAAAATAAAGATGTTTCTAACAAGGACAAACTGATTTTTTTAACAACATTACAAAAATTTGGGAATTAAAAGAGCCATTATGAACTACAGAGTCAAATATCCTTGATATCTCAGATTAAGCAACTGAGACTTAGAGAAGTTAAAAAACAAAACAATAGAAAAAATAAACAAAAACCAAAATAATAGTTAATAGAAGAGATAATAAGAGTGATAGTATTGTGAAAAAGAATTTCCCCTTTAGCACAGAATGTTGGGAGAGTACATTCTGAACTCAAATCTCTCTTTATGTATAGCTCCAAATCCTCTAATACTACACAACTGAAAATGATCAGGATTTTGTAAAAATATGTATATAAGAAAACAATAAATTATCAAGCATACAACCACCACATTTAAGTGGTCAATACAATTCGGCAGAAGACCTAAAACTATTAAAACAGATCATTGTGCACAGTGCAAACATACAGAGGGTGACAGATCTGGGAAGAGCACCCTTTGTAGGAGGTGAAAGAAATCCAGAATCAATGGCACATAGAAGGAGGCTGAGAGCAAATGACAGTCTCCCATTCAAGACTTCGTCAGAATAAACAAGTTTCATTTGCACATGCTTTCCACTGTTGCTGCCAGTCTGCAGGCATAAGAACATCACTTCAGAGTGAGAAGAAAGAGATAGTTGCATAAATTGGTTTAAGACCTGGGGGAGGGAAGAGAGAACAGAGAAAGAGAGAACAGAGAACAAGAGGAAGAAGCAAGAGATGGGAATAAGATGGGAGCCATAGAAACAGGCTGGATTTGATGGATTCATGTAAATTCCTACTGTGAAAATAAGAATCTCTTCCTCCTTGGCTGATGAGTATTTCCTGCTAGGTAAAAAACAGTCACCAAGGGTAAGAACACTGGACAATCATAATCTTGCTACATCATGAAAATGAATGAGCTATTGGCTAAAGTAGACTGATTTTTCTGAATCTTGCCTTATCCAGAAGCCTCTGATTTCCTGTACTTTTTAATCTGAACTGGAGTTCTCTTGCAAAACAACATTTAAATACCATTCATAATTTTCATAAATGGGGAGAAACAAGAAAACCTGGGGAGGATTAGAATGAAGTAAGCTTATCTCTTTATAATGCTGATTAAAAACTTTTTCCCATGAGTCTCCTTCCCCACACTCACGTGTTAGCACCTTGCTTTCAAGCTCGGAACCCCCAGAGACCTCGACCAACCTCAAGACAGGGACCCTTTCCTCAGACTTACCAGAGGTTCTGGCCTCAGCCTGGCCCAACAGCTCGAAGCTCTTTTCTCAGGGTTCATCGGCGCCACAGGACAGCCTGTTGGAAATCCGGGGCAGGAAAGGACCAATGAGCTCAGTGGAGGGGAAATACAGGGGAAACACTTTTCACTGAGGGACTTTGACTATACTACAAGGTCATGAGCCTGACGTTCCTTTTGACCCCTGGATGCTCCTTTAGAGTAAGTATAAGTGTGTTTCCTAGGAAACCGCTGAGAGGGACAGTTCTCATCTGGATAAGGAGGTCGATTAAAGGAAAATATTCTCAGTACTGTAAAGTTGCATAAGAGACTTGGTCCCAGACAGTGACTGAATTAAAATGATTGCTCTTTGTATAATTGTGTTCCTTTGTAAATGTGGGCCCAAGAAGGAAAAATGTTTGGTGTTATGGTTTCAGAATCAAAACCTGGAATTTGAGCTTGGCTTTCATTCAAGCAAAAGCTTCGAGAACTTTTTACTGTGTATCCACAGTTGGTGAAGAGCTACAAGATGAAAATCCCAGGTGGGTTAGACAGGCTCATGCATTTTGATGTTCAGTATGTCTTGGAGAAAGAAAGAATCCAGGTACCAGATGAAGCTTCTAGTGCTATGTGAGATAAAAACATGAAAGCCAAAAATCTATTTTAAAAAGCAAATCACTAGTTGTTTTATGCCTCACACCTATTCTTGCCAGAGATTTCTGCATGGGGAGAACACAGAAACAGATCCCTCATGCTTAATACTCAAAAAGTAGACTGAGGGACCCTACGTTGGGTTTATTTTAAAAAGTTGTAGGCATCCAAGTTCTATGAGCCTAAGGAAGATTTTCCTTCACTGACTGATTTGCAGAAGGAAGAAGTTAGAAAGGAATGAAGGATAAACAGTTGTCCTAAGGCTATTTGCAAATATCAGAAACCTATTCAAATTCACATATTAAACAAACAAAAAAATAAAGGGGCAATTGATGATAGGGATCTGGGAGTCCAAGGAGACCTCAGGGGGACTGGCACCAGCAGCAGGAAGGCCAGCAGGACACAGACTCTGCTCTCTCAGCGAATCTCCCTCTAGGGGCCACACGAGTTCTCATCTCTTTGTGAGTTACCTTTATTCTCTCCTTTTTGCTGGTTGACTTTTTGTCTCCAGGGATACGTAGCCAACACAGCCTGCTCAGCCCACCTCTGTGTCATTTCCTGGTTAAGAGCTTAGCAGAGACTAATGAGGCTTTGTGTCCCTGATTCGCCCAAGTTGTTCAGGTTGACCCCCGGCAATCAGCACAAGCTTGGGTGATGGAATTTGGGCCTGGTTTCCAGAATTCCTCTCCTTGGGTGCATAAGCTACCTACAGAGTAGTACGGTGAGCTGCACCTCGGAACAGAGATTCTATTTCTCAAAACCTGAAAACTGCAGCTTCCCTACAGTAAACATCCAACAAGTGTTTCTGGAATGATGGACAGATGGGCTTTTAATGTGAAGAACAGGGCCTTCTGTTTAGCAGTTGGGGGGTGTAAAACTGGGAGAGAAGTGGGGATGCCTGTTATTCATTAAGATTCTGTTCCTCTGTTTGGTAATATCACTAAAATCAATCACCTAAAACCAACAACAAAAAGTCTCCTTCTGCTTAAAAGAGAGGAATGTCTTTCCCTCGAGTTAATAATCTTCAACTGTATTTTATATAAAAAAAACACTGTTTTTTGTTCTTAGTACTTGTAGGTGTCATGTGGGGTACAAACAGTGGTGTTCCTGCCTTCTGCTTCCAAGTGAGCAAATAAGGAAGATATGCTGACCTTCGGACTGAGTGGAAATCAATGCCCATACATTCAGTGTTGCCTGCAGAGACGGAGCTCTCCAGGCCAGCAGGCGTTACTGCAAACTCAGAAGGTATTGGGCCGAGAGAAGGTCTGTTGACCAGAGCTGTATGGGTCAAAGTCATATGGAAGCAGAGGCAAAAGGAAGATACAAAGTTGGCCAGTGTTTCACAAGTACCTGAGATTCTTGTTGAAAATGCCAGTGACTGGGCTCCATCTCAGTCCTCCTAAATCAGACTGTCTGTGAGTGAAACTGTAATCTGAATTGTAATGAGTTTTCTGGGGTTTCTTTGGCCCCTTAACCCATGAGAGCACTAACTCCAATGTGACTTTCCCCAGAGCTGCCTGGGGTGGAGGGAAGGGTCTCGATAGGCAGATGAGCACATCAGGCTAAGAGAACCCCTGCGCCCCTGACATTGGAAGACCACAAGTCTGTTTCTCCTGTTTTGAGTCCCAGGCTCACTAAGCATCCTGCTGCATTGTCTCCATGTAGCTAACTTACTCCGGGAGGTAGCAGATATAGCCAGTATGGATGTTAGTTCTTTTCACAATGGTGTCCCTCACTGCTAATTAACATAGTCATAATTGCTCTGTTTAATAATCCATTGGGAGTTCTGCTTCTGTGAATTGAAACCCTGAGTCTGATCAGCATGTTAATCATTCTTTAAAGTATATTGGGCTACTGGTCATCTAAGTCTGGAGAAAGACCTTGGATTACCACTGCAAGCAAGTCTTCCTTAAAAAACATCTCTGGTCCCTCTCTCCAATCCCTTCTACCCCACCCCAACTGTCTTCTTTTCCCCAAATACTTATAATGAGTTTGTAGTGGTTTTATCTGGAGAGATTAAATACTTATAAGACAACTAGCCTGGTTCTTCTGTTTTAGTCAAGCAGAGTTCAAATGATGCCCTTTAAGAAACTCACAGACAGAATAGAGCTTCTTTTTTATTTTTTCTTCTGTAGGGCAAACTCTGAAGCTGTAGTTTTCAACCAAAGATGAATTTGTCCACCAAGACACATTTGACAATGTCAACTGACATTTTTGTTTGTCCCCAACTGGGGATGCTACTGGCACCTAGACTGTGGAGGTCAGGGGATGCTGTTAACATTTCGCAATGCTCACAGCAGCTCTGGACAAAAAAGAACTGTGGCAGGCAAGGGGTATATGGGAACTGCCTGTACTTGCTACTCCATTTTACTGTGACCTAGAACTGCTCTGAAAAATGCAGTCTATTTTTTAATGAAAAAATAATGATCTAGTTCCAATTGTCAATAATGTCAAGTTTGAGAAAACTTGCCCTAAAAAAAGCCAGGAAAGCCCCTTACTACTTCTGAACACACCCCCAACTTCCATGATATGGCCGTTCAGATGACATCTCTATCTCTTCTTTGGTGGCAATCAGAAGAGGTTATAATTAACATACGCTCCACACCACCACCCTGAAGAAGAAGCTATTTAGCTATAACACAAGTAGGAACTTGTGTTGAGTTGAGAATTGAATTCACTTTTAAAAGACACACTTATGTCAACAGAGGCGAGCTAAATTAGAAGGATGAGATGTTAATGCAGCAGAAATTTGGTCTTGGACTCTGGTTATGCAGGGTGACCTACTGTTTGAGGGTTCTTCCTTTCTGATTTCCAGAGTCTGTGTGTCTCCCTCAGCACAGGGGCCTTCCACACCCACACATCCTGTGGGCCGTATGGTGCTCTTTGGGGATGACTCCATTTGATTTTCTCCCTTCTTTAGAAAGATTTCTTTTATGTTCACTCTGTCAGGAAGTGCTAAGGTCCTTGAGAAAGGATCTATTGCCCAAATGTTCTTCTCACTAGTAATGACCTTTGCTAATTTCACTAGAAGTCTTATAGAAAATATATCTTCTGGAAAAAAACAGAAGTGTAACTCTGTTAGTGAAGTTTAAAAAAGCCTTTATACTTCACTTATTTGGATGTAGAGAAATAAAAGAATCCACTCTCTGTTTGGGGTGAGGACATCAGCAATATTTTTAGGTGAACAATTCAGATTTCTTGGGGTGTTTTGTTGTTCAATTACAGTTGTCCCCATGTACCACTCATTACTCTCCTCTGCCTCATCCACCCCCACCTCCCACAATCAATCCCCCTCTTTGGCTTTGTCCATGGGTCCTTTACACATGTTCCTTGACTTGACACTTCCCCATCTTTTCCCTGCCATCACTCTTGTCCCTCCCCTCTGGCCACTGTCTGTTCCTAATTTCCATGTCTCTGGTTCCATTTGCTCAATTGTTTGTTTTGGTTGATAAGGTTCCACTTATAGGTGAGATCATATGGTATTTGTCTTTCACTGCCTGGCTTACTGCATTTAGCATAATGCTCTCCAGTTCCATCCATGCTGTCACAAAGGGTAGGAGCTCCTTCTTTCTTTCTCTTACATAATATCCCATTTGTAAATGTACCACAGTTTTTTGATCCGCTCATTTACTGATGGGCACTTAGGTTGCTTCTAGCACTTGCCTATTGTAAATAATGCTGCTATGAACATTGGGGTGTATAGGTTCTTTTGGGTTGGTGTTTTGGAATTCCTAGGGTATAATACCTGCAGTGGAATCACCGGATAACAAGGCAGATCCATTTTTACGTTTTTTGAGGAAAGTCCATTTCTTTATGTGGGGTGGGGGACATAAACAAGAGGACCGGTAAGTTAGGAGTTAGGGGTGAGGGGCTGTAAGGGTCACTTCCTGGGAAACTAATGCACTGCTTGGAGTTTCAGCCTCAGGGTTGTGGACAGACAGTTCCCAATGTCAGCCGTGATTTCAGTGGTTCACTAGTACAGATAAGAGAAAGTGGCTAACTGCTTTTACAAGGACAAAGCCAAATGGACGGTAGAAATTAACTATCTGTTAGTATGAAAAGATGCCAACAGGACAGCAGGAGAGAATCAAGATGAATCAAACACAGTTAAGGACTAGAACTCACTGTACCAAACAGAACCTGGTGACTTCCCAGAAAGCCTGCACCCCCCTTCCTGTTTCCCATCCCTCAGTCTTCTCCTTCAGATGTAGTTGTTCTGCTTCAGTGTACTACTCAGTTGCCAATGGCCTGGGCAGAAACATCTGCTCTGTTTCCTTCTGGTAGGATGCTTCCACCTCTGTGTCATCTGTTATATTTGCTTAGGACATTTCCACGATTGCATCTGCCCCAGAAATCTGCACTTGGTAGAACTCCTATTTGGGAAACTACTTCTCAGTAGTAAGTGTCACCATCACCATTATCTGTAAAATGACGCCTTCATGATGTTTAGTATTTCACATTAATGGAAGACCTTCCTCAGTTGATGGTTTGGTATCACCTGCCCAAAGCCAGGAGGCTCTTAAGCCAGTTTCAACATGCTGTTTCAGCCAAAGAAACATAGAGCTGAAATCCAGAATAATTACTGAAATGGCTCAACCAAGAGTCAAAGGGGTTTATGTTCATATCACACAAAAAGTAAGTTCAAAGCCTCTTTCTCCATCTGTCTCCAGTTATCTCATTAGATGTACATGCTGCTGGGAAACTTCTCTGCTCCCCACATTGTCTCCAAACTCAGTTCACGTTAGGCTTTCTGTGTTCTCTTAACCTGTCCATTATCCATTAAATGCTCTTCTTTCTTCTTCTTTATAATCTAGGCTAATTTGGACTTTCCAAGCGTTTTTCAATTCTATTTTCTATCCATTACACAGGTCAATGAAACCAAATGCCAAGCACCTGCCAAATGAGGAAAAGTTACTTCTGAAAGTGATTTTACTGACAAATGCTTAATAAACCCAAGATTTGCCTTAAAAAAACACACACATACAAAACAAGGCACTCTGTTCTTCTTGAAGGAAAAAGAGGACTATTAATTCTTATGTCAAATTATTAAAAGTATGTCTATACAGGGTAAGTGTGTTGATGGCCCAGGGCAGGGAAAAGCATTTTAAAAAATCCCACTGAAAACTGGTTCCATTCTATTTACAGGCTACTCTCCAAGCAAGCTCTTGGGAAGTTCTGATTGGTGCTGATTGTCAAAGCCACATAGTTTTCTCTCTCTTAATGTCTTCATAGCACTCACTAATATCTAGGCACTCAGAGTGTTATGTCTTCAGCTTCCCTCAAAAAGGACCCTTTTCCCGTTGTTCAGTGATTTAGCCCTGTGTTTGCTTGGCTCCTGGGTGGGTGGTGGTGGTGGTGTTCCATGGAGTCTTTGGAGGCACCCAGACTGCAGGCCCTTTTCAACTCAGAGTCCTGTACTGTGAGGGCTCTGAGGATGGCAGGCAGCCCCTGGGGTTCTGATGCGAGAGACGCTGTCCTACCAGTTAGCACGAACAGAAGGCCTTGTAATTGCATGCGCGTCTCTGTGGGTATTTTTTAAGGCAAGTGCAGATTTGTTAATATTTTACCTTTAAAATCACATGTGCTAGCCCTGGCTGGTGTAGCTTAGTGGATTGAGCATGGACCTGTGAACCAGAGGACTGCGGTTCAATTCCCAGTCAGGGCACATGCCTGGGTTGCAGGCCAGTTCCCAGCAGGGGACACACAATACATTGTGTGTCCTCGGCAGAGACAACCATACATTGATATTTCTCTCCCTCTCTCCTTCCCTTCCCCTCTAAAAAATAAATAAAATAAAATATTAAAATCACATGTGCTAGATTTAAAATCACATTAAGTGCTAGATTAAGTAACACATCCAGCGCTCCAGGGGTTCAGGTAGCTGGGAGATGAAGGCAAGTTAGTCCTGGAGAGAGAAGTGAGGAGCTGGGTCTTGAATAGTGAGTCGAGGGAGGGCTGAAGTCCAAACCATGAGCTCTTTTTCACAGACTTTGTTTTTTCTGTTTTGAAAGATATTAATAAAAAATTAACATTTTTGTCTGTTCTGTATTTTTCCCAGTTTTCTATCTATCAATCCAGGAATAATTTTCTACATATAATTCATCTTTTGCTTTTATTATCTATTTTAGTAGCATTTGTTGCTTTATTCTGATTACAAAGTAAATACCGAACATGTAGCATCAGAGATTGTCAATAATCAAAAAAGTAAAGGGACAGCTCCCAGCAACTGTCTATAGAGCGACGTCACAGGGAATGTGGAAGCTCGAGAGAGAGCATCTGTTACCCAGCCACTCAGAGATAATCTCTGTTCACATTTTGGTGTTATCTTCTGTTTTTAAAATGTCTTGAAAACTGACTCAATATGTTGATAATTCATCAAGTTTCTGTCATATTTTGAACATTTTATTATGAAGAATAAACATCCATAAATATAAGCATTAGTTCGTTGTTCGCTACCTGAAAGCTATTCCAGAAAAGCCCTTCTGTGAGCCGTCACTTGGTCCTGGCCCTTGGCAGCCTGGTGTTCTCGCCCCTCCCACGGCCCCGCGGCATCTCCTGTGTTCTTCACAGGGACTCACAGGTGACATGGTGACTGGCTGGAAGTAAAATCGCCACCTGCTCTTTTATATAGTTTCTTGAAGTCACTCCTTTACATTCTGTTTTTAACAGCCTCTTTCTGCAGAACACTTGGAAATACACAGTGTTTTTAGGTGGTTCCAGAGTTTTGAGGATATTGTGCTACTGCTGACATAAAACGTTAATGATAAATGGACAGGTGCCTTTGCTGTTGACAAATTGGATGACTCCCCAATTTAGCAACAAATAAATCCGTTTCCTTGCAAGACAGTAAGTCTTCCATTAGCCTCATATTTGAATTTAAGAACTTGTTTTATTTACTCATTATTTTATTTTTCACATGTGAGATGTGCCTTAAAAGTGAAATATCTGAATTATAAAAACTAGCATATTTAAAGTATTATGTGCATTAATAGGCCATTTCAATTTAATAGCATTTTACTTGCCTCACTCCTAAATAATTAGATGTGTTTTGAGGACATTTATATTATCCTCCACTGCCACGTTTAAATCCTTGTTTTCCTACATTTTTCTAAAAAAAATCAAAGAATTAGTTATAGACTCATTATGCAGCAGAAAATAAACAATGTAGTTGTGTGAAATTCTTCGAATCACTGACAGACACACTTTGAGGATTTTAATACCTAGCTCAGTTGTCACATTCTCCCCGACTCCTGCCATAACTTTGGAAGAATTCAGTTCCACTGAGTATCTCTGTTTGGGTGTGTAACACAGATGTCTCAGATTTAAAAGGTCCAGGATGGAACAGGTCATCCCACCTTCAAATCTCCTCTGTGTTCTATTGAGATGACCAGTAATGCAGTTATTCCATCTTCCAAGCTAGAAGAGACATTTTAGTTTAATCTTTTTGTTTCCCAGATTGAATTATTCACCAAATCTGTGTACTTTTCTGACAAACAAATATAGGTAGAATACATTCTACAGTTTTTCCTTCTAATCTCAACTGTCCCACCTGAGTATAGAACGATCGCTTTCTAACCCTCTTTGGTAGGTGGCTGCTCAGTTCCCGGAAAGTCACAACAGCTCCAGTTGGTGGAATTCAGGGACCATAGCCTTGTTAGTTAACTCTCTTCTGAACATGACTGGTGGTCATTCATGTCCTCTGGAAATCGGAATGATCCGTTCTTGAATGGAGAGACCGAGTGACTAGGCGTTGGTGGAACTGACAGACAGACATCAGTGACATCCTTCTAGGCAGACTGCCCATGACTCCTGTGGATGCCCTGGTTCCACCTCTGCTCTGAATTGTTTGATAATTTCTTAGATGAAGTGAGATGCCCTAACACTTTGCAATACATTTTCTTTTCTGGCCCATTTGTTCACGTGCTTGACACCAAAGCATCCTTAAACTATTCCCTGAGGTTTCTAACTCTGTCATTGGTAAAAGGCGAAAGATTTATGCGATCTGAAGAGAAACCAGAGTATCTAACTCTGTCATTGGAATTCCCTTTCTGAAACACAAAGTTGGACTTATTTCTCTTCTTAAATTATTTCAGAGGTACTCCATTGCCTAGCATACAAAACTCAAATTTTGTAGCTGAGCATGAAAGAACCTTCAAAATCTGCGTTCTTCCTCCTTCCCGTGTTACCATCGTATACCTCCCTGTATGTAGAAGGAATTCCAGGCCCCCACCACATGTGATTCTGGGATCATCTCCATTCTGCAGGCTGACCAGCCCTGCTGTGTCTCCCTCCCTGCTCCATGTTGTGTGCCTCCTCACCGCTGTGATGGATCCCCTCACTCCCCTCTTCTGAGCACCTTGAGTAAAGTCCATGCCTTTCCCCCCCACTCCCGTACACATTCTATTTACTTCTGTTAGTGCTTTCACTGGTGCAGTGTAAGTACTGGTTTAAACTCTTCATATCTTGTCAGACGGGAAGCTCCTTGATGGCTGAGACATCTTGCCAAGAGGCCAGTGTGTTTCTAGAGACACCACTGTGGGTGGGTGGATGACAAAACATCAGAGACCCTTAGAAAGATCGGAAAATTTTGGTAACCTCATAAGCCTCTCAGGCAGCTTCCAGGTCGAGACACTTTCCGACAGAAAGACATATCATGATCTCATAAATTGAAGTAAAGTAAAAAAAAGGAGTTATAACATGAGAAGTGTCAGCAACTGAAAGTAATCCTTCCTTAATTTGGAGCTACAGCACTTACAACATGGATAGAAGAAACTTTGTGTCAATGTGGAGATGGCAAGAATGCAAAAGCCTGTAGCATGAACCTGGGGGTGTGAGGAGGACTGGGTGAGAGTTTAGGGACATAAGACAGGCATACTAGTGATGCTGAATAAAAATGGGAGGTCTTTGGACACTAGAGCCCACTAATCGAGCCTCTAGATGCCAGAAGATCTATATCATGGTGATGTCCCATGTCATCACTGTCTCATTTGTACCCATCACTGAAGGGACTAAACAGAAGACCTGAATATTTCACAAATGATTTCCAAAAACAATGCAAACAGCTGTTTGGACTCAGGACCTCTGCCGTTTAAGAGCTGTGAGAGCTGTGGAAAACAGTAATGGAATTTCCTCAGAAAACTAAAAATGGAATTGCCTTTTGACCCAGCAATTCCACTGCTGGGATTATATCCTAAGAATCCTGAAACACTAACTCAAAAGAATTATGCATCCTAAGGTTCACAGCAGCACTATTTATAATGTTAAGATCTGGAAACAACCTAAGTGCCCATCGGTACATGAGCAGACAAAAAACTGTGGTGTGGAGACTTCCACCAAGATGGAGGTGTAGGTGGAAACACTGTGCCTTCTCCCACAACCACGTTTGAATACAACAAAGGTTTGGTAAACAAAGACACAGCCAAAGAACAGAAAATTGAACTATATGGAAGTCCGACAACAACAAACCATTCAACCAGACCAGTAAGAGGGGCGGAGCCACCAGCGGAGTGGGGTCGGACAGGGAGGATCCCCTGACCCCAGGCACCCAGGCAGCCGGAGTAGCAACGGGCGGACCCAGTGAGGGTGTAAGATGGCAGGTTGACTGCGGTCACACATTCATGTGCAGTGAGACAGACCAGGCAGGCCCCAGTGGTGGGAAGCAGCAGAGGGGGCCGCCATTGCCCCTCTCTGACCCTGGCCCCACATACAGCGTCACAACCCAGTGACTGAGTTGTCCCACCCTGGTGAACACCTAGGGCTCCGCTCCTCATACGTAACAGGCACGAACAGTCCAAAATATGGCTTAAGAAGAACTCAAAGCCCCAGAGCCAATAACTCTAAGCAACAAAGAAATAGCGAACCTCTCAGGTGCACAGTTCAAAATACTGGTGATCAGGATGGTCACAGAACTGGTTGATTTTAGTCACAAATTAGAGGAACATACGAAGACTAAACTGATTGAAATGAAAGGAAATGCACAGGAAACCCATAGTGATGGAAAGGAAACTGGGACTCAAATCAAGGGAGTGGACCAGAAGGAAGAAAGAAACAACCAAACAGAAAAGAAGGAAGAAACAAGAATTCGAAAAAATGAGGAGAGGCTTAGGAACCTCCAGGACATCTTTAAATGTCTCAACATCCGAATTATAGGGGTACCAGAGGGTAAAAGAAACAGCCACGAGTGGAAAACATATTTGAACAAATAATAAAGGAGAAATTCCCCAGTCTGGCAAAGGAAATAGACTTTCAGGAAATCCAGGAAGCTCAGAGAGTGCCAAAGAAGTTGGACCCAAGAAGGAACGCACCAAGGCACATCATCATTACATTAGCCAAGACCAAAATGAAGGAGAGAACAGCTAGATCAGGAGTGGAACCATAGAAATGAAGAACACATGGAGGGTTAGCAACAGGGGAGTGGGAGGAGGAGAAGGGGGAAGAAGAAATAGAAAATAAGTAGCATAGACGGTAGGTAGAAAATAGGGGGAAGGCAAGAATAGTAGGGGAAATATAGAATCTAAAGAACTTGAGACACATGGTCATAAACTAAAGGGGGGAATGGTGGGAGAGGGGGTGTGTAGGGTGGAGAGGAATGAAGGGGGAATAGAACAACTGTAATGGTATAATCAATAAAATATATTTTTAAAAAACTGTGGTGCACTTACACAATAGAACACTATGCAGCAGAAAAAAAGAAGAAGCTTCTACCTTTTGTGACAGCTTGGATGGAACCGGAGAGCATTATGCTAAATGAAATAAGCCAGGCGGTGAAAGACAAATACCATATGACTTTTAACAGGAACCCAAACAACAAAACAAACAAGCAAAATATAACCAGAGACATTGAAATAAAGAACAAACAGACAGTGACCAGAGGGAGGCGGGAAGGAAACACCTATAGGTACAGGAACATTTATGAGGGACACATGGACCAAACCAAAGAAGGATGGGATCGAGGGTGGGAAGTGAGGATGGCTGGGGTTGGGGGGGTGATGAGGGATATAGAGACACCTGCACTTGAACAACAATACAAAAAAATTAAAAAGAAGAAGAAGAGCTGTGAGAGATTGGTCAAGGACATGGAACAGATGCGATAAGCACAAATAAGTGTGTGCATGTGACTACGAAACCAAGGAATAAAGCATGTTGAACTGAGGTTAATTAAAATGAAAATTTGGCAAGCACTAAAATTTTGGACAGCCTTAAAACTTTTCAAATGTTGCCAGTTTGTTATGCCCTTAGGTTTTTACTTGTTTCTTTAATTGCCATCTGTTAAGTGAACAGTGATGATGAAGTCAAATAAAGTTTTTCCAAAGCTTTTGGTATTAAATCTGTTTTAAAAGCTCAATCATCTGTGAAAACTTATTTTAATTTTTGGCTATTGTCTATTCTGTCCAGGCCAACCAGCCTTTGGTTGTAACTTAAACCAACATTTTCAGCCTTGTTGTAGTCCCCGTAACTACCCTTTTAATGTTCCCTGCAATGCTGCAAATGGAAACCTGAGTCTCTCTTGCCTTGTGAAAATCATGTGCTAGATTTGATGATGAAAAGGAAAAGTGCTTTTAAGGGTCCAGTATGGATAGACTCCTGTACTGTGGCATTTTAATAACTACCAAGTGCTCATTTGGTTTTGGCAGAATATGCTGTCACCTTTAAGAATATTTCAGTAGTGGCTGGTGGTTATGTGCTTTGACATTATTTTTTCTAATATTGCATTGATTGAAAGGAAATACATTAAAATGAAACAATGATAATGTTCACCACCACTGTGATATATAAAAGCCAAAAGAGGATTTCTCATTAGTCGTTTTTCCATAATCTGGGTAGTAAATAGAACAATATGGGTGCGGGTGTATTTTGAAAGAGCAAGGTTGCTAGAGTGGATTTCTAGTCTGACTTTCCCTGCACCTGGCAGAAGTAAAAAATGACTCACATCTGATACAACCAGACTGTATTAAGTTCATAGAAGTTACAGGAAAAATAAAAACATTGAGGTACCAATGTAAAGTGAAAGAGATCAGCCAGCTGCTGGGGAAATGAGGTATTAGCCCCATAAAGACATGAAACTATTCTTTAGAACATTATCTACCCTGAGGACTAGATGTAGATCAGTAGCTTGTTCTTGGTGTCTTCCACCAGTCCTGTTGGCCTCGTTCACACTGGCACACCGCTTCTGCCCCAGCTCCCAATTTTTTTGTGCTCTGAACTTCCAAATATAATCTGCTCCTGATGGTCCAGTTTAATTCTGTCTCAACTGTGATGGCCTTGAATCTCACTGATTTCTCTATCTGAATTAGCTCACTAATCAGTGAATTGTGTGTAACTATCTCTTAAGCATACACAGTGCAATGCTGCTCAGTATTGTGTTATATATCCATATCTTTATTCCCTACATAGGTTGTGACTTTTAGGGGGCAAGCACCAGGCTCCATACTTTGACAGTGTCCACCCAAAGAAAACCCCGAGCATGTGTCCTGCACGTACTTATTACTTCAGCTACAGTTTCCCACAGGGCTGCTGAAAAGAAGGGAAAAACCTGATAAGGAGATGACCTGGATTAACTTAATGAAATTGCTCTGAGAATGAGCTGTTCACCACTCATGTAATTCATCTGCTAGCACTTAAATGTGTAGCGATATTTAGGGAGTGGGGAAGAAGCAAAGTGGAGTGGCGGTAGTGGTGGTGGAAGTGGTGGAGTATGGACAGGAGACAGATCTGTATAGACCCACCAGTCCTGGTTACTTTCCTTATGAAAGGTCTCTGTCATGAATATCGTATGATTTATAAGCTACTATACACTCATTGCTATACAAAAGCAAAGCTTCTGCCAATAGTTTACTACCAGTGCGTTACATTTGCAATTTATTTCTATTTTTCTTTTTTCTGGTCAAAGCAAATATTTGTCATTGTCTCTATTTCCTGTAACAGTTATTGCCACCATTAATCTTTTCAATAAATTTTACAGAGGCATAAGTCTACCCCCAATAGCAGCTAAGGTAGATACTCAAAGAAATATAGAGATATTTAAATGAAAAATCATATAATGTTATCTTGGGTTGGTTGTCTGCTTTTTAAAAGATTGTATCTCAATTCATTTGAGCACCTATGACTCCATTTACACACTCCTATACATTAATTTAAGAAGTAATAAATGATCTGCTCCATAAGGTAAGTGAATAAAATTCAGGACTTTCCATTTACTCTAGCATTTCAGTTTCAAAAGACGTGGGCCACAAAACTTTGAAAGAAACCAAGATGTCCTTCAATAGGTGATAGATAAATAACCTGATAAATTTATACAGTAGAATATCATTCAGGTATTTTAAAAAGAGAGAGAGCAATGAAACCACAAAAAGATGAGAGGGTTCTTGAATGCATACTGCCAAGTGAAAGGAGCCAGTCTGAAAAGGCTGCATACTCTGTGATTCCACCTGTGTGATATTCTGGAAAGAGAAAAATGATGGAGACAGTAAAAGATCACTGATTTCCAGGGTCCACAGGTAACAAGGGCAAGTTGATGACTAGATGGAACATGAAGCATTTTGGGGGCAGTGAAGCTATACTATATGATACCATAGTGGTGGAAATATGTCATTATACATTTGTAAAACCCATGGACCACAAAGTGTAAATTAATGTAAACTGTGGGCTTTACTTAGTAATAAGGCCTGAATATTGCCTCATTAATTGTAACAAGGATAGCAGGCAAGGTGTTACCATCAGACGAGACTGGGAAAGGGGAGGGTGTGTAGAGACATATGAGAATGCTCTGTGCGTTATGCTCCGTTTTTCTGTGAACCTAAAACCACCCCCAAAATAAAGTCTATTATGAAACAGATGGGAGTATTTTTATGTGTAATGGGTTATTCATGAGTTAAAGCTTTTCTTTCTTTCTTTTTCTTGTTCAAATATCTCAAAGATATTTGAACGTTATTAGGGATAAAGCCATTAGTGACTTGCTCAGATACATTTCCAAATTTAAATATGAAACTAAATGTTATCAGAAACATGTCAAAAGGTCATGTTGTCAAAATACACAAAGCAACTGGCACAGGGGGAATGATAAACAGCACTTGAGAAGATGCTACAGCGCGCCCGGAATCCGCAGGCTGCTGTGTGTGGGTGCAGCATCTCCTTTCGCCACCCTCCGTCCAGCCTCTCCTTCCCCTCCAGCCTGTCTAAGCAGTGAATGGACTTTGTTTGTTTGTGGGAAAATAAATGCCTACCGTTTCACCTGCGGGTGACTAGTCAAATGTTCAACTGTGGTGCTGACATCACTTTCTGAGAGACTGGCGAGCACAGGGAAAGGATTAAGA
This sequence comes from Sturnira hondurensis, assembly GCF_014824575.4. Taxonomy (NCBI): domain Eukaryota; kingdom Metazoa; phylum Chordata; class Mammalia; order Chiroptera; family Phyllostomidae; genus Sturnira; species Sturnira hondurensis. The sequence continues at coordinate 3,316,930 of NW_028094767.1, forward strand.
GAATGAATGAATGAATAATGAGGATAGTTCTAAGCTATTGAAGTTAATTTTACAGTATTTAGCATTTACTAAGCACTCGATTTATGCCACACCATGCACTGACAAAACGTTCTTATAAGCATTCATACGACATTGATTAACAAATACCTAATGGGCACCTACCATGTGCAGGCATTATCTTATTTATTTCTCATAATTTCATCAAATGAGAGCTCTTATTATTTTTTTCTGATGAGAAAACTGAGATTTTCCAGCTTAATGAAATTCCCCATGGTCAGGTAATTAGAAAGTGGCAGAGCCAGAATCCTGACCTCAGAGTCTAAGCTCTTAAATCAGATGCCGTATTGCCCCATGTAATGCATCAGACCCGGGATTAGGAAGCTGCACTGCAATGCGTACCTTTGTTCTCCTGTATGGAACACACAAGGAGGTAAGTCAAGAGAAAGCTAAGGAAAGAGATGAGAATCGAATCATTCCACTTGAAAAGTTATACGTTTCTGTCAAATTTTGGTAAAATGTCAAAGTTTTGTTTTCCCTTCCCCCAGTTATACTTTAACTGGCAGTGTGCATGAAATTGTTTAACAATTGGCTTTCTGATGTAATAATTTACACTAATTTCTGTGGTGTAAATATTTCCACGTGGCTGATTCGAGCTACCAAGGTGGCATCACAGAACAGAGTTGGGAAGAGACAGGCACCATATGAGCTTGTAATCTGGCTCCAACTGTTTACACCTCATCCAAATGGGCACTTAGTAGACAAGAAGCGATCAATTCCAGGAGGAAACTGTTTTGAGAGGTGAGACTTCTAGGATCTGTGATATCTTTGGTGCATTGGGCTTGTTCCTAATCAGATACAGAGAGCAGCAGCAGTTTCCCCAGTAGATTTCATGGTGTTCCATTCAAAACTTGGGAGGACCTCATCCCAGGTGATGAGCTGGCCCTAAAGTTCCGGAGTTGAAAACAAGGAGGATAGCCAGCTGCAGAAGCCAAGGGCAGATCTTTGACATCGTTCCTGGATGACTCGCTCAGTTAATGCTCCAATGAGACAGTTAAGGACTTTAGCATCTATTGGTAGGAGGAAACAAGTCATGAAAATAAGGAATAATATGTGGATTATTATTCCTTATATAAATAAGGAATTATATGTGGAGACTAAAAAAAGAAAACAAATCAACAAATAAACAAACGAAACAAAACAGACTCATAGAAACAGACATCACACTGAGAGTTGCCAGAGGGGCTGGGGTAGGGGGAGGTGATACAGGGGAGGGAAATAAAGTCAGCGATACAGTGATAAGTTTGCAGGGTGACGGACGATTACTAGACTTCGGGCAGTGATCCCATTGTAATAAATGCTGAATCACTATACTGTCTACCTGAAATGGATATAATATGGTATACCAACTACACTTACAAACTATTCCTAGAAACTCATGCATGAGAGCTGTAACTCAGGCTGGACATTCGGCCTTCCCAGGGAGAGCTGGAACGAGGAACAGCGCCACTCCAGCGCCGGCCTCTGCGCTCCCACACAGCACTGCTCTGCTCCAGGGAGCTGCTCTCTGCAGAGCATCTCTCTCTGCTCCTGTGCCGCCTCCGGATGCGGCCAGCCAGGAGGACCGCGAGCTCAGAAAGCGTGGGTGAGGCCCGGGGTGCGGTTGCTCTGTGAGCTGAGGAAACGCACCCCGGCCCTTCCCCCTCACCGCAACAAAGGCCCAAGACACTCGTTCTTCAACCGGCTCACCTGCTCCAGAACAGCTTGCCCTGCTCTCCCCAGAAAATTCTCCTCACGTGGGTAACACATTTCTCCGAATCCTCTGGGTGCGTGTGTGTCAACAGCTCTTTCTATACCAATGCTGAGCGCGGGAGGATCCCTCCTCGGACCCGGCAACCACAGAAAACCGAAACCGGAATTATTTGTTCCTACCCAGAGTGCCAGCAAAGTCTGTGGAATCTGTCTGTCACGCACTTGGGCGTTTGGGGTCGCGGAGGGTGCACCTCAGATTGTCTTACCTTCCTCTGCGTTGGGCATACAGGAATTGGGGGCCGTGGGGTGCTGAGAGCTGCCAGCGGTCAGACATCAGAGGGGGGCATTGCACTAACTACTAAAATGGTCAAGTGCAATCGTACCCCAACTTAATTTGCAGAGGGTGTGGATAGGGTAGAAATGGATGATATGTGTGCTAGGTGATGAGTATGTGGAACTTAATTATATTACTTTTCTATTTTGCTACATTTAAAATTTTCTATAATTAGAAAAGTGTACTGTTCATTAGGTTCCTGTTGTAATGAAAACAAAACAAAACAAATGAGCAACGTAGGTGCGTAGGAACAAGGAACAGACTGACAGGGACCAGGTGGGCGAGAAAGGGTAGAAGGGGGGAAAGAAGGGGAAGGGTCTAGTCCAGGAGCAGGTATAAATGACGCATGGGCATGGACACCAGGGTGGGCATTGGCTGGGGGAGTCGGGGGAGAGGGGAGAGCAGTGGGGGAAAATTGGGACAGATCTAATACAACAGCAATAAAAAAACAAAAAAAATTCGTAAAAAGTATAGTCCAGTCTCATATCAAAACTCCAACCTCTTATCAGTTTGAACTTCTCACTTGGTGCCGGTGTGGCCGAGTCAGGCTCAAGTCTGCGGTGCAGCCTGGGCGTGCCCGGTTTCTTCTGTTTCCCCACTGCTCTGCTCCCCTCCCTGTGTTGCTTCCAGCTGCTCCAGAAGGAAGATCGGGAGAGAAGAAGGAAACTGAAAAGTTTATGATATAGCACGGGGACCCTCCACAGTGTAGAAGGGGCCCAGACGCCGAAGTCATTTGCTTTTCCAGATTCACGCAGACTTTCTGGCGGTCTGCCTCCTGCAGCCCTCGTTCCTAGGTGAGCAATGCAGCCTCTGGTTGGCCATTCACAACCCCCACGCCCACCTTGTCCCCTCTCACTGCGTGCCTCTCCTCTCTTCCTGACGGGACACCTCCCCTCTGGTTGGAAGCCATCCACAGAAGGGTCTTTGTCAACAGGACTCACGACCAGTTATTTTTATGAATCCATCTGGCTCGTGAGAGACCCTTAACAGGCGTGCAGCTTATGAAGCACTCTTGAGGAATCTGCAGACTGCCTTCATACCTCAGACGTGCCCAGGTAAGAGTCAAACTCGAGTCTTGATGGCCACACACTCCAGATGATCAAGACAGCAACTGTAAGAACTGAGAGGCCATGGGACCTGCACATTTCTGCAGTTCATAAGCATCATCAAAAAGCGGGTCCTCAGGCTCCCTGTCTTGCACAGCCCCTTTCCCCAATCTGCCACCCCCCCGCCTTCCCATCATCCCTCATGAGGGGCTCTCTGGAAGCTCTCCTTACCTAGTTTGCTGTGGAATAAAACCAGCTCTCTTCTTGCTCCCAAAGGGTAATAAAACTCTGCGTTCTGGCAACTCTCCCCAGAGAAAAACCTTCACTTCTAACTTTCTCACAATCTCTCTCTCTCTCTCTGTCTCTCTCTCTCTCAAATACTCTAGAATAGGAGTATTGGCTTAAAGGTGGCCAAACTCTGTTTGGATTACCACTTAGCAAAGTTTGCCTAAATGCACTAGCACCTCTGAATATGCAGACAACATCTTTCCTTATCAACCCCAGAATCTCAGCCAAAATTCTCAGACAATAGGGAATTCACACTTAGTCTTCTCTCTTGCATTTGCAATCATTTTAAGGCAATGTTACTTGTGACATTCCAGGAAAACAAGCAAATATATTATAAAATGTCTTCAGTGGTCGTTTTGTAAAACCTCTTAGGAAGTAGTAAAAATCAGACGTTGGGTGACAAACACCACAGGTGCGTGGCACTGCAGAGATGAGGCCATCACGGGAAAAGGCTCCTGGTCTGGGTCTGGGAGTGGCTGGACCCCAGTGGCTGCAGAGGCTGGGAGCTGAAGAACTCAGTGGGGGCTGGGAAGTCCACCTATCACCACTCCGCCAACGACGACTTAGGAAGATCTTTGTTGCATTAGATCATAATATGAGACCCTGTTTTTTTCACACTAGATTCAGAAAATGAATACAAAATAAAAGGACGGGAGGGGAGAATACCAGTGCCCAGCGCCTACCGATGTTCTTGCCCAAACAGGAAATAGAACCTAGCAAAGCCCAAGTACTCTTAATGGCAAGAGATGAAACTGAGAAATGCACCTGTTTGACATCATTTTCATGTAAAAAGGGTCTGTCATGTCAATTTGCATATGCTTCCTATATTGTATTCACTAAGGGAAATAGCCTTTTTTCAAATGGGTTTCTGAAAATTTCAAAGAATTTCATATGTGATAAAAAATCTTACATTATCTCATTCAACCATGAGACTTAGAACAAACCTCTCAGCTGTAGGGTTGGGTGGGGTATGGCTTCTGGATGGCAGTGTTCTCTGTCTCTGGGGATCAGAGTATGAGGCAAGCCACCTGAATTCCCTCGCCCTCCTGGAGATGTGTTAGAAGGTACTCGGCACAGAGGGCAGATTTACATGGAAGCACAAACAATGCAGTGAGAAATGAGAGACCTCTGAGAGCAGCCCTTTGCTTTCAGACTCTGCCCAGTGGAGTGGGCGGGGAGGCCCTGCAGCTGGAGTGTTTTCACTCACCAACCACCAACGCCACACCATCAAAAATATCTTTTTTTTTAACAGATTAGGGTTTTGCTTTCCTCTGAAGAAAGCCTGCTGCTGCTGCTGCTGCAAATACTAATAATGATAATAGTAGTAGGAATAATAATAGTAAGTTTAAAAAGCATCGACACAGTGCAACTCTCACATGTTCTAGGAGAGGGGTTCAAAGGGAGGGAATGACTTGCCCAAACTTGTGGTGGGGCCCAGCAGGAATGCAAACTTCCCAGGCCTCCCCCGCCCCCCAAACACACACACCATGAGTGACTCACAGGGGCTGCAGCCTCTGAGTTGAGCAGACTTCTGAGTTAGTCACTTTTCCTTTATTCTGTCTTAATTCCTCTGAATGTCAGCAAAAGCCAGGCATGAGCAACAGACTCTTCCAAAACAAATCTCTCTCATGTGCTTTCTTTTGTGTCTTTGTTTCCTTTGTGTGTCTGTCACTGAGTAATTCTTCCTGAACCTGCTTGGATGCTTTGAACTTCTGAGCTGGTGTCAAGAAAAAACAGGGAGCAAAGCTAGCTCTGTGCACAGGGGCCCGTGTGACTTCTGGCATTTTTCACATTCTGGAAGGGATCCAATGCGAACATTTCCCGTGGAGGAGGAAAGTCAAGAAGCAGAGGAAAGAGAATTAAGAATCTGTTCTGGAAACTCCAATCTTCACTTAATAGATCATTTATAGAAATCGATACAATGTGAATGTCAATCAAATGTGATGAGGTCTGTGAACAGTTTGAAGCATTTCCTTTTAAACTGCATTGCACACACACACACACACACACACACACACACACACAAATCCCATGAGATGCTAGGGGCAGTCCTGGCTCAGTGACAACTGATTTTAGTCCTACTCAGCCACCAGGTAGGAATCTGAGATGATCACTTCACACCAGCCCTAGTGACTTCCTCTTTAAAGTGAGTACTTCCTTGCACCTTGAAAAACCTAGGGTTTAATCACATGCAGGGAGTTAAATGGGGTTACTGGCACTGCTGTTTTGTGAGGCTGATTTTGACCTAAGCATATGTGAAACTAAATACAATGCTTTAACTGCATTTCTGTCTTCATTTCTGGCTTCCTTTACTAAGCCAAGGTGAGCCTGTTTGCTTCAAAGCTAGACAACCAGGGACTGTTCAGCACGTTCAAACTGTACTGTATTTAACTGCAGTCTCTCTGGAATTGCCTGCGGAAAATCAGCAAGAATCTTAAGCAGAACTACACGCTCTTATAACTAGATAAACTGCAGAAAGAAAGCTTGTTATTAAGTGAGTAAAATGAATGAATATTTGGGCTGAAGTGTTTCTATTTCAAGTTCTATCGTATGAACAGCAGGAAATTTAAATCTTCTTTCTGAGCAAGGCTACTTAGGAAGCCAAGGGCCCTCTTCTGTCTACTTTGTACATTTAGAAGAGATTATCTCAAGCAGACGTCAGGGTGGGCCTGGAAAGACAGGCTCAATGACTTTTCTTAAAACCCTCTGGCTGTGCGGATGCTCCACAGTGACCGCAAACATGAGCCAGGGCTTCTGTGCCCCACGCCCCTCCTCGCCAACGGAGTGGGATCGGGGAGCGAGCGCCCCCACTGGTCAGCACTGCACGGGATACTGTCGGTGACGACAGATGGGTACAAGGGGAGGGACCTCTAGTTTTGGGGGGACCTCTAGTTTTTGGTGGTTTTATTTTATTTTATTATTATTTTTAAAGATTTTATTTATTTATTTACCTTTAGAGGGGAAGGAGAGAGAGAGAGAAACATCAATGTATGGTTGCCTTTTGTGCGTCCCCTGCTGGGAGTTGGCCTGCAGGGAACTGGCCTGCAACCCAGGCATGTGCCCTGACTAGGAATCGGACCGCGATCCTCTGGTTCGCAGGCCTGTGCTCAATCCACTGAGCTACGCCAGCCAGGGCTGGTGGTTTTATTTTTAATTGCAGGTAAAAAACTTGTCCTTTTTATGACTTTCCCAGAGACTTTTCAGGTAATCCGGGGCCACGGATAGTGAGCAGATGATGGAAATGTGTTTGGAGAATCAAAGGGGGGGTGAGGGAACAGAGGGACTGCCTTTGATACAGGCAACTCGGTTATAAGTGGAGGGTTAAAATGTCGAATCTTTAAAAAGTGGAGAATTCCTGTTCTTACATCTGTTTGTAAAGAGAACCATGTCTTCTGTACATCGATTACCTTTTTGCAGTGTTAAAACAAAAACAAAAACAAAACACTTGGGAGCCAAGCAAACCCGTTGCATAAATCCTATAGGATGAAAGTTAGCAGCTCTGGAACCCTGTCTTCCAAGGAGCATTCAGGAGACAACCCCTGGACTGGAGAAAGTAAGTTGTGTTCTGTAGATGTCACTATATGCAATTAAAAGGAACATTGATGTCTTATTGATACAAGATGCAGCCAAGAGGGTGGGTCCCAAAAAGGGATTTGGAATGGGGTCCAGAACCCAAGGTGTCTAGGAAATATTGGAGAGACATATAAGATGCCCTCACCCCTTCCCACCACAGGTGTGAGTTGGGGGAAGGGACACATGGAGCAGGAACATGCAGGGCTGTTTTGTACAGCCACAGCCTTGCAGCTAATCCATGGCATGATCATTTAACATATCTATAGCCTTTGGCAGGTCACTTGAATGTGTTAAATGGCTGTGGCCAGGCCAAGATGGAACTGGGGGGCAGGTCCAGTTACAACACCTACATGAGAGCTTGGGGAAGATTGGGGTTACAACACCCAACATCCATGACATGGGGCCACAGCTGCCCAGACTCATGATGGCAGCCCAGTAAACTTGGAATAATACAGGAATGCTGGCAGGTGTAACTGATTGTAGGAGGAGTCAGAAATGGGGGTACAGAGGGAGATTGGTGCGGGGATTTAAACCCAGACATGGCAGCCACTGGGAGAGAGCCATGTGCTTTTGGCAGAGTGAGGACCCCCTCTTGGCTCTGGTGGAAGAAGGGGGAACCACGGGGTTTAGCCAGAGTGCAGATCCCCACAGCTCTGGTGGAAGAAAGAACCATGCACTTTTGGCCAGAGTACAGATCCCTGCCGCTCTGGTAGAAGAGGCCCACTCGGCTTTGGTGTGCTCCTTTGGGCCATGTGGCCTGGGAAGCAGGAGAGACTTTGCTTGGAAAAATGGGTACAAAGAACTCTTGCTAGTAGACCATGAGAGGGTGCCATATGGCTTTCGATTAATTGGAGATCCTGCCTGAACCGCGACCCAGAGGACGGTGGCAGGACCCTGGATTCTGGTGTGGATTGAGGTTATCCAATAACTGTTAGCAGGCTTTGGGCTTCTCCGGGACAGGAGATCTTTTACCTACGGTAATGTGACAAGGGATTTACAGAACCAGAAAAGCCACCCAAAATTATAAAGCAAAGAGCACCTCCTTCTTTAAAAGCTGTTATTCAATGAGCTTTAAGGGAAGTAAACACATTTCTCTCCTCTCCTGGCCCTGGACAAGCTAGTGGGGCCAGTGGAAAAATGGAGCGACCTAAGGGTTTTCCAACTTGAAAATGAAAGTGTTTTTGCAAATTTTACTAGGGGAATAGGGAATAAGAGCCTCTGCGTGGTACTAAGTAGTTTTTAAAGCACCACCACAAATCATTCTTCACTCTCCCTACCTCCCGAATTCCACAGACACGGCGGAGACGTCCCACTCCTTGCACAGACCGCACAGGGCTTTGCTGGCAGGTCGTGATGAGCATGCCAGCTGACCCGACAGAGTTGCTTCTTCTCCCTCAGGTGGCACCAATCTGGCTTTTTTAAACTTTTAAAATAGAGGGGTGATTTGGCAGTGATACTCAAGCGATGCTCAAACTTGAGTAGCTCCCGAAGCCTTTTATTTAAAAAATTACCTTTTAAATAAAAATAATATTAATCATCGGTATGATGGTGTATTCATTAATAATAATAACTTGCTGAGCACAGACTGTGTTGGGAATTGCAGGTATGGTCTATAATGCAATTCTCACAGTGACCCTTTTAGGAAAACAATCCTGTTTGCCCCAGTTTGGAGATGAGAAATCTGAAGCACCTCGTGTTTAAGGTACCTGCAAAAGACCACAGAGCTAGTTACTACGGCAGCTCGGATTCACCCCCCAGCGTGCTCTGCCTGTACCTGCGCGGGCATCGTCAGCACATGCCTCCTGTTCCCAGCGGGCTGCTGCCCAAACCGCAGGCCTTCACACCAAGGATGCCCTCACCCCTGCAGGGCTCTGTAGCCTGCTCTCCGGGGAATGCCATGTGAGAGGCCCCACGTGATCAAGGACAGCACCCCAAACAGTCTGGTGAAAGGGCTAAGAACATTGCATCGAACAGACCAGGGTATAGCCACTGGCTCAGCAGTCAACAAGGGTAACACATGTTTAAGTCCCTAATTAACCTTTCTGAGGTTCAGCTTTCTTTTCAATAAGCACAAGCAACCCTACGTATGCTTATTGAAAAGAAAGGATTAGTGGAGACATGAACATTAAGTGCAATAACTATATAAAGTACTGGCAATCAGTGAGTGTTCGATATAGTAATGTTGATGTCTCTGTTTCGCTGAGGTTTTCTGGAAAACTCATCATTGTTTGGCTGCGTCTTCTTGACTTTTTCTCAGCCTTCATTAAGGGAAGGTCTTTCAGTCGAGTAGTCATTGAGGACCAGCTATGTCAGACACTGCGAGGCACTTGGAATAGAGCAAGAAACATCATCCTTTATCTTAAAAAATTGCTTGATGGGTCAAAGGAGTAGACCCAAAACAATAACAGTAGAATGTGCTGATGAAGGCGTGGCTACTGTGCTCAGGAGCACAAAGAAACAGCTAATTCCATGTGGGGGCAGTCAAGGGGTGTTCGCAGATGTGCCTCGGGCTAGATAAACACCTGGCGGATCCAAATCCTGTGCCCCTCCAAGAGAGGAAGATGACAAGGCAGCATTTCTCTGTGGTCCTTAATGAGCTCCATTGCAGCACAAGGCAAAGATGTTATCTGAGGCTGCCCTTGTCACTGCATTCCCACCCAGGGTGGTCCGAAAAAGGAACAGTAAGACTTCTGTTCTCACCGGTGAGACAACAATTCTCCACGTAGCACCCATGTCCAGACTTAAGGTTTCTTCTTCCAGTCCGTTGCTCCTGAGAAGGCTACTTCCCTCACTGTTCAGCGTTTCCATCAGAACCAGCTCAGCTGGAAGAGGAGACTGGGCGGTTTCCCTTTCATTGGGTATCATTTGTTTTTACCCTGGCAAATCAAAGTACAAGTCTTTCATGTAAAATCTGCTCTCCGGTCCACAGATCAACCCAAACCTGGCCGCTCTGATCTTTCCTGCAGCAGTTTCCTTGGCAACCAGCACCCAGCCAGAGGGCTCACTGAGCCACAGTCCACGCACTCCCTGCTTTTCAAAAGTAAGAGACCGCCCTGGGAGGCTCTCTCCCGCACAAATGCAGACAGCTGCCATTGCTTGTATTCGTAGGGCACCTTTTCCCTGGGAACCTCAAAGCAGGAGTGCTTTCACAGCAGGGACCTCACCCCATTGAGCCCACACGGTTATTCACATTGCTCCTACAAGCAATCAGGAATGTGAAAATCAAAGGGTTCTCCAGTGGACTCTTTTGTTCTCATTTTTAAATTTACTTTAAAGCAATATCCTTGACATTCCTTCATTGGTGCTTTTCAGCCATCTGTGAAAACGCTACACAAAAACGCGGCGGGAGGATCGCAGACTATTGTGTGTTCCCCTGTCCGTGCAGCCCCATCAATCTTCCCCAGGAACCAAAGCTGAATCCAGCCAACATCTGAGTGGGATGTTGTGATTGTGGTTCATTGCTCGGCTGGAGAGTGTCCATGAGGAGGGTTCATACAGTGCTGGAGTGACTGCTCTTCTCTCCTCCTGCCAACCAGGGTCATACCTGGGGCGTTCCTAAGGAGCTACCTACTAACAATGAGAAGAACTCAAGGGTGTCCATTTCAGTGTATGAAGCTTACCAAACAGGGATCCCTTTAGGGAACAGCTTCTCAAACCCTAGTATCTACATCAGGCGTGTCAAACTCATTTCCACCGGGGCCACATCAGCCTCACGATTGCTTTCGAAGGGCCGAAATAATATTAGGACTGTATAAATCTAACTACTCCTTAACTGTTAAGGAGTTAAAATTACATTCGGCCCTTTGAAGGCAGCCGCAAGACTGATGTGGCCCGCCGATGGAAATGAGTTTGACACCCCTGGTCTATGTGAATCACCTGACGAGCATGTTAAGCGGCTGGTTCCGATTCCATTGGTCTGGAGTGGAACCGCAGGTTCTGCATTCATGACAAGTTCCCAGTGTTGCGGATGCTGCTGGTCGGGGGACTGGGTACTCAGAAGGCGGAGTTCAGGCTCTGGGTCTGTATTCCTGAGAGCACGCATGTCCCTGCGCATGCTGTAAGAGGGGAGAGACAGGGAAGCACAGCTTCCGTTCTTGTAGGGTTTTCAATATTTTAAAGCATTTTCACACACGTTCCTCTTAGGCAAGCAGGATGGTACTAACTAGTAATATCACCTGGACTTTTCTATTCCAGATCCATTTTTCTCCTGTACTTGTTCATCAAAAGGCTACTGTAAATATTTTGTCATTTATTATAGTATTTTATCATTATTATAGTATTTATATATGAATGAGGAAATTATTATTATGACTGTTATTAAGCATACACAATATCGAAGCGTTCTGAATACAAGTGGGCTTAGGTTACTAGGAAATCACCTTGTAGCTCCCAGCAGGGCTCACAGACACCCTTTGAGGAAGGGAGTTTCCTCACCAGGGACACCCTCCTGAGACTTGCACAACTATAGTTAAGTCAATTTTGCTGCTTTGGTCTGATATTTTAAAATTTTTTAAAAAATATTTTATTCATTTTTTAGAGTGGGGGAAGGGATGGAAAAGAGGGAGAGAAGCATCAACTTGTTGTTGCCTCCTGCGTGCACCCCACTGGGGACCTGGTCTACAACCCAGGTCTGTGCCCTGACTGGGAATCAAACTGATGACCCTTCAGCTTGCCGGATAGCACTCAATCCACTGAGCCACAGCAGCCAGGATCCTTGAGCCCAATATTTACTAGCTTCTCTTCCAGCTGTAGTGGCTTCAATGGTGTCCTCCATCCCAAGATAAAATTCCACCTGGAAACTTAGAATATGACCCGATTTGGAAGAAGGGCCTTCACAGATGTATGGTAAGGATCTGCAGATGAGATCAATCCTGATTTAGGATGGGCCCTACATCCAAGGAGTGTCCTTATAAGAGACAGAAAAGGAGATGGCACAGAGAGGAAAGGCAGGTGAGTGTGGAGGTGGCGAACAGAGTGATGCTGTTACAAGCCAAGGAGCCCCAGCTGGAGTCAGAAGCTGGAAGACACAAGGAAGAATTCTCTCATAAAGGCTCTGGAGGGAGTGTGGCCCTGCTGGCAGTGTGACTTCAGGTTTCTGGCCTCTAGAATTGTAAAACAACGTTTTTGCTATTGTAAGCTATCAGGTGTGTGGCGATTTGTTGTGGCAGCCCTGGGAAGTGAACACACACCTCCTTACAGATCTTATGTGGCTAAAAATGGCCCAGTCTTGGGAGGTTTCTCTCAGGGCTGCAGGTGTCTGGCCCAGGGTCCCAAGTCATTGGCCTTTGGCTCAGCTGAATTCCGCGGGGACTGTTGGTGAGTGTGGTGGCATTAGTCCAGAGGACAGGTCGATTTACTATTAGATAAATGAAAGTGACAGACATTCTCTGACCAGATACACTTGTGCTGAAAATGAACTTGCCGCACCCTCACCAAGGTGAGTCTCAACTCAGAATTCATTCGATAAAATAGGACCTCATTCCTGATGGTTGGTCCTAAAGGCAGAAAAGTTGTGTGCATATTTGTAACTACAAAATACGTATAGTCTTAGATTTATACCTTGAAAAAGGCTCTTTCCTACACATTTGGTCCTTAACTTTGAGGTTTAGTCAGTCCTGGTCTGAGTCTTGCTCACTTCAGACTTCCACAGCAGCGTTGTCCCCTCCGAAGGTCCTTCGGCCTCCGGCGGCCTCCGAAGCTGCATGAAGTTCTCCTGCCATCTTGTGGTAGTGACGTGCCACCACACCCATCTCTTTGACAGGGTTCCTGTTCTTACCAACAGAGGGCGTGGAGTGAGGCCCTGGCTGGAGGCCGAAACCCTTGTTCACAGTTTTGAGTTTTTGGCTTTTAGCGGGTATGGCAGGGTGAGGTTTGAAACAGAATATTGAGAGGAACCATATAGTGCAACTTCTGTTGGCCTGTTATTAAAGCAGTGGAAATTCACAAACACTACACAGCCTCCTTGGAAGTGAAGACAGACTGCTTTGAATTTCCGATTCTTTCTGTAAACCCACCCCTTTCCCCAGCCTAGGCTGCAGTGGTAGCCAGCAGGCAGGCCCCTGGGGTGGGAGGGCAGTAAGGTTAGAATTTCAGGGGCTGGCTGACGCCTAGTCTGCTACTGGGCTTCCCGTTACATTTGGAACTGAGAGGCCACCTACCCCTCTGGCTGGCTGAACTCTGTCAGATTGCTTGTTTGTTTAACTCTCTAACAACTGGGGATTTCATGGCTTAATTCCCTAGGAAATGGGATTTACATAGCTCAGAGTCATATTTGGTGTGTGGTTGCTATTAGCTTAAAAGAATTACTCTTTCTTTGTCTCCATCTAACTTTTCACAATGGTGGGACTTTCCTGGCTGACCGTGCCTTCCTCAACCTCCGATAACGCTGCCAAGCTAGTCGCTCAGAGCTCTGGTTGGAGCAAGAGGGAAGGATCGGCCCCTGGAAACGGTGACCAACCATACCGTTCTGCTTTCTAGGCTTGAAACTCACACCTTTCTACTCAAAGTAAGACGTCTGACTCTGCGTCCCTGAGAGCAGGGCCTGCTTCACAGACCTGAGACGTGTGTGTTCACAAGGGGCCTCCTGCTCAGATGGGCCCGGAACTTGGCTTAATGTTCTATTGTTGACTTCCGCCAAGATGGAGGCATAGGTGGAAACACTGTGCCTTCTCCCACAACCAAGTTTGGACACAACAAAAGTTTTGGAGAACTAAGACACACCCAGAGACCAGAAAACCGAATTATACGGAAGTCCGACAGCTACGAACCGTTCAACGGGGACGGTAAGAGAGGCAGAGCCAGCAGCGGAGCAGGGTCGGGAAGGACAGACCTAGGAGCGCAGGCAGCCTGGACCTAGTTGGGGTGCGGGACAGACTGACCAAGGTTGCACATTCACGGGCAGTGAGACGGACCACGCAGGCCCCAGGGGGCAAACCCAGTGGTGGAGGGCTGAGCAGCGGTGGCACACTCACGTGCAGTGGAGCGGGGCGCGTGGCCCTGGTGACGGTGGTGGCTGCGGTGCTGGTGGGGGTCATGGAGGCGGGAGCCGGAGGGAAGCCATTGTCCCTCTTTGACCCCGCCCCCACATACAACGTCACAACCCAGCGACTGAGTTGCCCTGCTCTGGTGAAAACCTAGGGTTCTGTTCCTGCTAGTTAACAGGCACGAACAGCTAAAAAGATGGTGCAAAAACTCAAAGTCCCAGAGCCAATAACTCTAAGCGACCAACAGATTGCCAGCCTCTCAGAAGCCCAATTTAAAACACTATTTATCAGGATGCTCACAGAATTGGTAGAGTACAGTCACAAATTAGAGGAACTTAGTCACAAATTAGAGGAACATATGAAGGCTAAACTAATTGAAATGAAGGGAGATGTCCAGGAAACCAATAGCGATGGAAAGGAAAATGGGACTCAAATCAAGGGAGTGGACCAGAAGGAAGAACGAAACATCCAACCAGAAAATAGTAAAGAAACAAGAATTCAAAAAAATGAGGAGAGGCTTAGGAACCTCCAGGACATCTTTAAACGTTCCAACATCCGGATTATAGGGGTACCAGAAGGGGGAAAGAAACAGCCACGAGTGGAAAATGTATTTGAACAAATAATAAAGGAGAACTTCCCCAGTCTGGCAAAGGAAATAGACTTCCAGGAAATCCAGGAAGCTCAGAGAGTGCCAAAGAAGTTGGACCCAAGAAGGAACACACCAAGGCACATCATAATTACATTAGCCAAGACTAAAATGAAGGAGAGAATCCTAGAAGCAGCAAGGGATAAGGGGACAGTCACCTACAAAGGAGTACCCATCAGACTGTCAGCGGATTTCTCAAAAGAGACCTTACAGGCAAGAAGGGGCTGGAAAGAAGTATTCCAAGTCATGAAATCCAAAGACCTACAGCCAAGATTGCTTTATCCAGCAAAACTTTCATTTAGAATGGAAGGACAGATAAAGTGCTTCTCAGATAAGGTCAAGTTCAAGGAGTTCATCATCACCAAGCCCTTATTATATGAAATGCTAAAGGGACTTATATAAGAAAAAGAAGATAAAAAATATGAACAGTGAAAGGACAGCAAACTCACAGTTATTAACAACCACACCTAAAACAAAAGCAAACCAAGAGGACAGCTAGATCAGGAGTGGAACCATAGAAATGAAGAACACATGGAGGGTTAGAAACAGGGGGGTGGGAGGGGGAGAAGGGGGGAGAGGGCACAGAAAATAGCATAGATGGTAGGTAGAAAATAGATAGGGGGGAGGGTGAGAATAGTGGGGGAAATATAGAATCTAAAGAAGTTGAGACACGTGGTTATAAACTAAGTGGGGGAGAATAGTGTGGAAGGGAGTGTGCGGGTGGAGAGGAATGAAGGGGGGAATAGAACAACTGTAATGGTATAATCAATAAACTATATTTTAAAAAAAAGAAAAAGACCCCCCCCAAAATGTTCTATTGTTGCTATCTTGAAATCCCTCATTCTATTTTTTTTAACAAGGGACCTCTGCATTTTTATTTTTCAGTGGGCTTTCAAATTACTTAGCAGGTCCTGCCTGAGAGTTTGTCAGAAATACGTAATTTGAGCCCCCCCACCCCCTCACCCCTCAACTCTCTGAATTCTAAAATTGTCCCTAAATTTTAACAGGGTCCCAAGTGACTTGTTTCTACATTCCAGTTTGAGAAGCACTGGTCTCAGCTACCTTCGGGGCGGGTGGGGCTCAGAGGAGTGAGCAGCAGTTGGGTGCCTGGTGGAGAGCAGAGGGGAAGGTCGGCATTCTCCTCTTCGGAGCAGAAGATTCGTTCAGACCAGAGGGACCTGTGGGGAGGGGCAGTTGGGAGAGGATTAAATCAGAGGATAGAGTAGGAGGCTTCATTCTACAGTACAGGGAGTAATAGCCTCTTCAGATCAATTTATTTTAGGCAGGACAGTAGGGTCTCAGGACCGGAGTGGAGACAGGAGCGGCAGCACTCTCGGCCGGTGACCCGGGCGCCTGGTGGGTCTACCTCCAACTCTTTGGGAACCCCCGGCCTGCCGAAGGGTCCTTGGGAGAGGGCCAGGTCATCAGCTCCCTCCCTCCCCGGCCGAGCAAGGTTGGGCAACACCACCGGGAGGGACCTGTTTGCTTGGGATTGCAGAGAGGGTGGTAAGAACAAAGGGCCATGATCAACCTCAGACTCTGTGGTCGCCCGCTGGGGAGAATTTAGAGGCACAGTGTCAGGCTCTGACTCGGATAGTCACGGTCTGGCTGGGGGATTGGGCTGTGCTGAGCGTCAGGCTTTCTTAAGGAGAAATCTTCTGGAAAGTAAACTGAAGGATTCTCCTACGACAGCCACTTGGTCTGCTCTCCACCCAGCCTGGCAGCGATCCCCAGGTTGGGCAGAAAACCTAGACTCTCCCCACAGAACTGGGAAGGGTCTGCACCGGGACCCACGGGACCAGGTAGCCTGGCCAGTGCGTGCAGGCGCGCTCCCGAAGTGGTGGCTGGGGAGAGGCACCAGGTTAGCTCTGGGGAGAGCGTTCTCAGAAAGGACACACCAATGGTCCCTCAGCCTGCTGTAGCCATGGAGACCAGAAAAACTGGTTTACCCAGCTTGAAACCAACAAGCAATCTTTTTTCCCTGTTTGTGTGTGTGTGTGTTTTAAGTAATCTTTCATCTTTTTTATTTTATTATTGTTTTATCTTTTAATACCTTTTTTCTCTCTTTTCTTCTTTCTTGTTTTATTCCTTCTTCTTTTCTTTCCAAACTTATCACTTCTTCCTCT
Organism: Sturnira hondurensis; assembly: GCF_014824575.4. Taxonomy (NCBI): domain Eukaryota; kingdom Metazoa; phylum Chordata; class Mammalia; order Chiroptera; family Phyllostomidae; genus Sturnira; species Sturnira hondurensis. The sequence continues at coordinate 3,333,675 of NW_028094767.1, forward strand.
CTCCTCCTGCCTTTTTTCCCTTTTACCCACAAGCGACACAAACAACTGGGAACTGCGAAAAGACCAGAGTTGGACCCAAAGAGGGGGCACCCCAACAATAGAGACAGACAGTTTTCACTTTGCTATAGCAGAGAAGCCACAAGTTGCTGCACACTTGTGTATTATCATTTTTATTTTTTCATTATTTTCATATCTTTTATACTTTAATAGTATCTTTGTATTCCTCCTCTTTCTGTATAGTCTTCTTTGCCTGGCTGGTTATATTGTATCATTTGACAGGTTTCCCCTGTTCTCTCTTCCACAGTGTATTGCTAATTTACTGTCCTTCACGTCACTGTGTTCCTTTAGCACACTACTCAAAGTTCTGTAACCCCTATTCATGTTATCCAGATCACATAGTCTGTCATATGATTGTTGCTCTAATATTATTGTAAATTATAGCTGCTCTATACAACTCTAAATACTTCACAACATACCTCCTGGATCTTAGCCCATTTCACAGTCTCCTGAACTCTATTACGGTAATTATTAACAGTATTTGCACACACATTACACCTATTTACTATTCTTTACTCTCACCTTACCTCAGAATCTGACCTCCCGCAACCTCACTGCTTTCTAGATCCAATTCACAAGCCCTCCCTCCCCAACAAGAGTCTTATCTTCTGTCCATCCTTTCTTAAAAGTGGCTAGTGGGGTTGAAGATTACTGTTAACACTATGTATAGCCTAAAGATCTCCTATCTCTTCTCTACTGGCTGTGACTGTAATTATCATAATATGCTCTATTGCTGTCATACACCATTTTGCCTCCCCCTCCAACTGATCACACACACACACACACACACAAAATAGTAGGTAGAAGCGGTGAACACCAGGATACCCACTGGAAGAGGAAACCCAACAACAAAGGAACCACCAACAGATAACAACAGAAGAAGGTGAAGGAGGGAGTGGAAACGACACTAACTCAATCCAAGACCTATCTGGAAATACAACGAAATAGTGGAGAAACCTACCCAGTACAAACAACTGAACAAAAGCAAAAGAGAATGATTAAAACCTTGTACACACGGAAGAACTAGCTTCAACAAAACTTTCCCTCGCCAGTACAACAAATTAAAACAGGTGGTGTACATAGGGCCATCAGTTAACCAGTTGGTGGAAATGACCCACAAAAGAAAAACCCAGGCCTGGCTGGTGTAGCTCAGTGGATTGAGTGCGGGCCTGCGAACCACATGATTGCGGTTCGATTCCCAGTCAGCCCACATGCCTGGGTTGCAGGCCAGTTCCCAGCAGGGGACTCACAAGAAGCAACCATACATTGATATTTCTCTCCTTCCCTTCCTCTCTAAAGACAAATAAAAAAAAATTTTTTAAAAAAGAAAGACCCCAAAACAACTAAAACCACAAAGCAAACACAGAGCCAACTTAAATGACAGCCCAAGACAAGTGAGCTTGGGAGATCAAGGAGACTACACCACCAAAGCTCACTGGTTTCATACCACAGAAGTTCACACCATAAACCCAAGAAGCCAGAACAAATCAATTTAAGAAGCTGAAACTATCAAGAATGGTCTCACAAACAATGGGATGACAAAGAAATAATCCCTAAATGAAAGGGAAAGAGGAAGCCTCAGAAAGAATGCTGGATGAAATAGAGGCAAGTCAGCTGTCAGATATTGAATTCAAAGCACTGGTTATCAGGAAGTTCAAAGAGCTTACAATGAGCTACCAGAAACTACAGGGGAACTACAACGAACTGCAAACTATATCAACATAAAAAAGGAAATAGAAACTATCAGCAAGGGCCAAGAGGAAATGAAGAATACAATTTCTGAACTGAAGAACATAGTAGAAGGAATCAAAAGCAGGATCGATGAAGCAGAAGATTGGATCAGTGAGTTGGAGGACAAAGTAGAAAAATACACCCAGAAAGAGCAAGAAAAGGAAAAGAGACTCAGAAAGAATAAAGAGGGATTAAGAGAAATGCAAGATAATATGAAACGTAATAATATCTGCATAATAGGGATACCAGAAGGAGAAGAAGAAGAACAAGAGATAGAAAACCTATTTGAAAAAGTAATGAGGGAAACCTTTCCTAATTTGATGAGAGAAAAAGTCACACAAACCCAGGAAACACAGAGAGTTCCAATCAAGAGCAACCCAAAGAGGCCCACCTCAAGACACATCATCATTAAAATGACAACATTCCAAGACAAAGAGAGACTCTTAAAGGCAGAAGGGAGAAAAAGAAAGTAATACATAAGGGAGCCCCAATAAGGTTAGCTGCTGACTTCTCAATGGAAACATTCTAAGCAAGAGGAGAATGGCAAGAAATATTCCAAGTAATGAGAACCAGAGGCCTACAACCAAGGCTACTTTACCCAGCAAGAGTCTCAATTAACATAGAAGGCCAAATAAAGAGCTTCCAAAACAAAATAAATCTAAAAGAATACACCTCCAACAAACCAGCTCAACAAGAAATACTAAAAGTACTGCTTTACGGAAAGGAAAGAAAAGAGAGAGACAGAGAGGAACACAGGTACAAAAATGGCAATGAATAAGTACTTATAAATAATAACCTTAAATGTAAATGGATTAAATGCTCCAATCAAAAGACATAGAATAGCTGAATGGATAAGAAAGCATGACCCACACATTTGCTGCCTACAAGAGACCCACCTCGGGACAAAAGATCTACACAGACTAAAAGTGAAAGGATGGAAACAAATTTTCCAAGCAAACGAACAGAAAAAAAAAGCCAGGGTAGCAATACTCATATCAGACAAAATAGACTTCAGAAAAGGGGCCATAAAGAGAGACCCAGAAGGTCACTTCATAATACTCAAGGGAAGAATCCACCAAGAAGACATAAACATCATAAATGTATATGCACCCAACATAGGAACACCCAAATATATAAAGAAAATCTTACAGGACTTCAAGAAAGATCCTGACAGCAACACAATTATAGTAGGGGATTTTAACACCCTCTGTCAAAAATGGACAGATATTCCACACAAAATATCAAAAAAGGTATTGTGGCATTGAACCATGCCCTAGATGAAATGGACTTAACTGATATATATAGAGAGAGCCCTTCATCCTAAAGAAGCTAAATACACATTCTTTTCAAATGCACATGGAACATTTTCAAAGATAGACCACACAATAGGACACAAAACAAGGCTTAAAAAATTCAAGAAAATGAAAATCATACCAAGCATTTTCTCTGAACACAAGGGACTGAAACTGGAAACCAACCCCAAAGGAAAAAATCCAAAACACACAAAATCATGGAGATTGAATACCATGCTATTAAACGACAAATGGGTCAAGAATGAAATTAGAGAAGAAATCAAAATGTTTCTGGAAACAAATGAAAATGAACTCATGACAACCCCAAACTTATGTGACACAGCAAAGACAGTCCTGAGAGGGACGTTCATAGCAATACAGGCCTATCTAAAAAAGATAGAAGCATTAACCCTACAAGAACTTGAGGAACAACAACAAAGACAGCCAAGAGCAAGTACAAGGAAGGAAATAACCTACAAGATCAGAGCAGAATTAAATGACATAGAGACTAAAAGCACAATTATAAGGATCAATGAATCCAGGAGCTGGTTTTTTGAAAGGATAAACAAAATAGACAAGCCTTTAAGTAGGCTCATCAAGAAAAGAAGAGAGAGGACACAAATAAACACAATCAGAAATGAAAGAGGAGAGATTAAAACTGACACCACAGAAATAGAAAGGGTTGTAAGAAACTACTATGAAGAACTGTATGCCAAAAAATTTGAAAACCTAAATTAAATGGACAAATTTCTAGAAAAATATAATCTTCCAAAGCTCAATGAAGAAGAAGCAGAGAGACTGAACCGACCAATAACAGCAGAAGAAATTGAAGCAGTAATCAAAAAACTCCAGTCATACAAAAGCTCTGGACCAGATGGTTTCATAGGAGAATTCTACAAGGCATTTAAGGAAGAGCTAACCCCTATTCTTCACAGAATGTTCCAAAAAATCCAAAATGGTGGAAGACTCCCAAACTCTTTTTATGAAGCCAGCATGATCCTAATTCCAAAACCAGGTAAAGACACAACAAAGAAAGAAAACTTCAGGCCAGTATCGCTGATGAACATAGATGCTAAAATCCTTAACAAAGTATTGGCAAATCACACCCAACAACACATTAAAAAGATCATACACGATGACCAAGTGGGATTCATCCCAGGGATGCAAGGATGGTTCAATATTCACAAATCAGGAAATGTAATACACCACATAAACAAAAGCAAGGGCAAAAAATCACATGATCATATCAATAGATGCAGAAAAAGCTTTTGATAAGGTACAACACCCATTTATGACAAAAACACTCAGCAAAGTGGGAATAGAGGGAGCATTCCTCAATATAATAAAGGCCATATATGAGAGACCTACAGCCAACATCATACTCAATGGTCAAATATTAAAAGCTTTTCCACTAAGATGAGGAACAAGACAAGGTTGTCCACTTTCACCACTTCTATTCAATATAGTATTGGAAGTTTTAGCCACAGTAATCAGACAAGAAAGGGAAATAAAAGTCATGCAAATCAGAAAAGAGAAAACAAAACTGTCATTGTTTCAGATGACATAATAGTATACATGGAAAATTCTACAGACTCTACCCCAAAACTGCTTGACCTAATAAATGAATTTGGCAAAACAGCAGGATACAAAGTCAATATCCAGAAATCAAAGGCATTTTTGTATACTAACAATGAAACAGCAGAAGCAGAAATCAAGAAAAAATCCCATTTGGTATAGCAAAAACAAAAATAAAAAATCTGGGAATAAACCTAACCAAGGAGGTAAAAGGCCTGTATACAGAAAACTACAGAACACTGAAGAAAGAAATCAAGGAAGACACAAACAAGTGGAAACATACACTGTGTTCATGGATTGGAAGAATTAGCATCATGAAAATGTTCATACTACCCAAAGCAATTTACACATTCAATGCAATACCTATTAAAGTACCAATGACATATTTCACAGACATAGAACAAAGACTTCAAAAATTTATATGGAACCATAAAAGACCCCAAATAGCAGCTGCAATTTTGAGAAAGAAAAACAAAGTAGGAGGGATCACAATACCTGATATCAAACTGTATTACAAGGCCACTGTAATCAAAACAACCTCATACTGACATAAAAACAGGCACATAGACCAATGGAATGAAACAGAGAGCCCAGAAATAAGCCCAAATCTCTACAGTCAATTAATGTTCAACAAAGTGGGCAGTAACATAAAATGGAGTAAAAATAGCCTATTCAACCAATGATGTTGGGAGAACTGGACTACATGCAAAAAAATGAAACTCGAGCACCAACTTACACCACACACCAAAATAAACTCAAGGTGGACAAAAGACTTAAATATAAGACATGACACCATTAAAGTCCTAGAGGAGAACATTGGCAGGAAAATATCAGATATTTCATGCAGCAACATTTTTACTGATATGTCCCCTAGAGCAAGGGACATAAAGGAAATAATTAACAAATGGGACCTCATCAAAAATAAAAAACATCTGCATGGATAAAGAAAACAGTATTAATATAAAAAGAGAACCAACTGTATGGGAAAACATATTTGCCAATTATGCCTCAGACAAGGGTTTAATCTCCAAAATATACAAAGAACTCACATGACTCCACTCTAAGAAGACAAGCAAACCAATTAAAAATGGGAAAAGGACTTGAACAGACACTTCTTAAAGGAGGACATACAGAGGATTAATAGACACATGAAAAGATGCTCAATATTGCTAGCTATCAGAGAGATGCAAATTAAAATCACAATGAGATACCACTTTACACCAGTCAGAATGGCTATCGTAAACAAAGAAACAAACAACAAGTGCTGGAGAGGTTGTGGGGAAAAGGGGACCCTAGTTCAGTGTTGGTGGGATTGCAGACTGGTACAACCACTATGGAAAACAGTATGGAATTTTCCAAGAAAACTAAAAATGGAATTGCCTTTTGACCCAGAAATTCCACTGCTAGGATTATATCCTAAAATCCCTGAGACACCAATCCAAAAGAACCTATGCACCCATTGTTCATAGCAGCACAATTTACAATAGCCAAGAGCTGGAAGCAACCTAGGTGCCCATCAGTAAATGAATGGATCCAAAAACTATGGTACATTTGCACAATAAAATACTATGTAGCAGAAAGAATGAAGGAGCTCCTACCCTTTACAACAGCATGGATGGAACTGGAAAGCATTATGCTGAGCGAAATAAGCCAGGCGGTGAAAGACAAATACCATATGATCTCACCTTTAACAGGAACCTAAACAACAAAACAAACAAGCAAGCAGAATATAGCCAAAGACACTGAAATAGAGAACAGGCTGACAGTGACCAGAGGGGAGAGGGGAGGGAATTTCAGGGGGAAGGGCAAGGGTTTACAGGAACAAGTATAAAAGACACATTGACAAAAACTAGGGGGGTTGGAAATGGGAGGAAGTGGGGAGGGCTGGGTGGGTGGGCTGGGATGGGAGTTAAAAACAGAAAACTGTACTTGAACAACAGTTAAATAAATAAATTTTTTTAAAAAAGAAAAAACAACAAATTTATTTTAAATCTTAGTGACCTGTTACCCATTTTGAAAAACTCAATTGTAACTCCAGAGTACAAAGGGGGGTTGAACAATGACTGACCATTGCTTTTTGATTTGGGGATATAACCTGACCAATGTTGAGCTGTTGGTCATCATGCAAGGAGGCAGGAGCTCCTGTTATCCGAGACAAGTGCTTGTTCATCTTCTTACTGTTCTTATTGCTCAGTGAGAGCTAATACTGTGTTAGCTCTCAAAAGTCCTCCCCTGTCTCTTTCTCTGGACAAGCACACTTTGCTTTATAGCATCAGGGTGTTTGAACATTTACAAAAGAACAGATTGGAAGAGTCTTTGACTTCAGGGTGGAGTTGCTTTCAGAAGAATAAGAAATCCCCATAGAAGAGACTGCAATATGCCAACCAGTAGAAATAGTGGTGGTGGACTTATAGGTTCAAATCAATTATAATGTAAAATTATACTATTGCAATAACTGTTAAAATTTAAATAGGATTTTTTTGGAACTTGGTGTCATAGAGTCCTCTGTATCAGTTACACTTGGAATTTTAATGAGCGTATTTCCAGCTCAGAAATCTCCACAGTGATATGCATAGGTTGAGCAATCAAAACACCATTTTTGATACAAATTTAAATAAAGGAAAAACAAAAGCAAAGCAAACCAAAGCAAAGTAGGATTGACTTTGGAGTACAAGCTAGACAATTGCATGCAAGAATAGTCTTGGCTACAGGTAACCAAAAAGTAGAAAATTTAACTTGGTCTCTCAGTTGAAGGAAGAGCTGTTGACCCCTTGAACACTATAACTATAGCTGTGGTGGGAGAAAAAGGTGAAATTTTTCTGTTTATCAAAAGGAGATCTGAGACTCAGAAGCAGTGATCTGAGAGAATGTGGAGTTCTCCGCCTTCCTGGCATTCATTCATTCTAGCATCTTGTTTTTGGGACCCATTCTATGTGCCAGGCACTAAAGTACCAGTTCATGTAATTTCTTTTTGTCTTTGAATTGTTTTCAAAGGACTTACAAATAGTTTCATCAAGGTATTGTATTATAATATTATTGGAAAAGGGAATAAAAAGAAAGAAAAAACACATTAGTCATGAGCTCTGCTACAGTTGGTACGGGAGTGTTGAGCAGAGCTCTGAATAGCCGGGGTGAACTGAGGCTGTGTGATGGACCCTGCTGTCTCCACAGTGGTCCCAGGAATAACTTTCAGGAGGCCAGTCAACTTAAGCAGGAAGAAAAGAAAATGTGCTTTTACTTTTTTTTACCTTTAAGTGAAAATTGGGCGTTTCTTTTCACTGTCACTGTAGGCTGCAAACCACAAGAGCATAGTAATACCTGTGATGTTGTCAGTAAAACTACAGATATTTCTGCATCACATTGGTGTTGCAGCAGATGTCTTGAGCTCTCATTTTTGCTCACCACTACTCCAAAACTACAGTGGTTACTGGATCTTTCATTATTTTATTTAATACTTCAGTGAAGAAGTCATATATAGTAGTACTTCACAAATTTGTTTTTAAAATGTTTTAATTTTTAAAATATAATTGTTTTTTAAAACTATGTATTTTTAAAATGAGCTAAGGAGCTTAGTATTGTTCTGAGAAGGAGGCTAAAGGCTTTACCAAGCACCATAAGGATCCAAAGTATGAAAGGATGAGAAACCTGTGGTAGAAGGAAGCAGAAGTCTTTAGAAGAAAAAGCTTTTCCAGACATTAATACATCATCACAAATGAAAATACATGCATCCATTGGAAAAAACAAAGATATTGAGTAATATGTTGAAAAATATCTGGCAAAACAGATGGCCAATATAAGAAGAATTTTTCATTAACACAGTAAAAAGCAGAGGCAAAACGTTAGAGACTTGGTGACTTGACGGTGAATCAAACGCATGGCGGGAAGGAGTAGGTGGGACCGTGTGTACTTCCTGGTGGTTTTACTTTACGTGTTGGTGGAACTTGGAAAATATAGAAGAATGGAGAGATAACAAAACACATGCTAGTGCAACAACCACGACACACTTCCTGCTCTCGCGGAGGTCACGTTCCGGCGTGTGTGTACAGGAAGGGCAGCGTCTACTGGATGCGCCCGTTTTCCACTGGAGGCACAGGGATCGTCCACATTCCCCCCTTTCAGGCTCTGTCTTCTCCACCTGTTTGTCCTGGTAGAATGTGTACACTCAGCGAAGGCAGGGACTGTGTTTACGGTCATTCTGAGTGCTGTTTCGTTTTGGTACATACATATTTATTTATCTACTGGGTGTCTGTCTGAGGTGTGGGTACTTTATGAAGTCACCGTGGTAGAGCAGCATGTCGTTCACACACACATATTGGCTAGATCCCATCTGAGGGGTAGGGGCAAGCCCCAAGGGTTTATCACCAATGTGAGCCAAGAATAATCGTGAAAAAAAGTTTACAAGGTGGGATAAGGCAACAAAGCCAGAGGTAACATCAAATTCTTATAAAAAATAATGAGGATCGCCCTGGCTGGTGTAGCTCAGTGGATGGAGCGCGGGCCTGCAAACCAAAGGATCTCGGTTCGATTCCCAGTCAGGGCACATGCCTGGGTTGCAGGCCAATTCCCAGCAGGGGGCACATGAGAGGCAACCCTACATTGATATTTCTCTCCCTCTCTCCTTCCCTTCCCCTCTAAAGATAAATAAATAAAAAAAAAAATAATGAGGATCATGGCTAGAAAAAATGCAGGAAGACTTTAAATGATAGGATGATGGTGGAGAAACTGGAGAAGAAAAAGAGGGTCAGCAGTGAGGAGATTCAGGTCAGAGTGTGCATTCATTCAATTTGTCATTTATTTGCCCATCCATTCATTTATTCATCTATCCATCCAACAGATGTTCACTAGGTACCCACTATGTGTCACACGCTGTTCTAAGTGCTGGAGACAGAGTGCATGGCAAACTTCTCGTGCTCAGGATGAAAGGCCTGGCTGGGCACAAGAGCTGTGAAAGGGGCCGATGACTGCGAAGCTTCTCCAAGGGGAAGGGGCTCTGCACAGAGAGGCCTGTGGGGGCAACTCTGCCCACAAAGTCTAAGTGAAACTACCAAGACAAGATCTGCCTGGGGAGGAGAGGTGGCGGATCCCTCAAAGGAGAAAGGCCAAGAGCCCCTTCCTCAACAGGCTTTTATTGGGTTCGTTTGCACAAGAATACAAGTAAGGATCAAACAATAGATAGATAGCATTCAAAGAACTATGAAGGCTTATTCTCACTCAGGGTCAGACAGCTAAAGAGCCATAAAACTTTGAGGAACAAACTGCTTGCTTGGATCCTTATCATTTAAATGAAAGCATTCTAAACAAAGCAGGTTTCACAGGATTTTACATATTCTTTCTTAGGTCTGACCACATGGGGAACCTGCCCTTTCCAGCACAGGGCTGCACCACCTTCCACATCATAGGTTTTTGGGGTTAAGTGGATTAGAGCCAGGAAGTGCTTCTCCCAGATGGAAATTGGGACTCGGGCTATGTCAGAATAGCAGGGGGGTGGGGGTGAGGGGGTGGGAGGTGAGGGTCCATCACTCCCTCTTTGTCACAGCCTCCTCCCTCCCAGTCCTTCCATGATGGCCTCCCATGTGATTGTGTCTGGCTTAGCTCGCCCTTCTCTGTGAGGAGTCTTACCCGTCTCTGAGAAGCCGACCATGCTTTGGGGGCAGTGGATAAGCTGAGGCAGCATTTGCTACCAGAGACAAACTTTGTCTCCTAAGTGGCTCACATTCCGGAGGTCGCTCACTCAGTCTTAGCTATGGGAGGCGGTTACAATTCCTGAAACCAGGCAGAGCAGTTCCCAACAGAGGTCGACTCATGGAATCTGTTTTGGAGGCAATAACTTCGAGAGCTTATGGACTGACTTTGGGAGGACTGAAAAGCTCTTTGGTCCTGGGAATCAGGCCTGGCAGCTCAACCCCACGATGCAGATACTTGTGACTGATGCAGTAGGGCCTGGGGAGTCAGAATAATTTTACCTTGGAACCAAAGGGTAAGTCTGGGCTTGGCTAAAGACAACTTTGTTCTGTCTCCTTTATTCATACTCTTCCTGAGCTGCAGATGACATACACAAGAGGTTTGGTGGTGCAAAAGGTGACTGCAGTCAGAGAAGGACACAGGAGGAGGTGAGCAGAGAAAAACTTCAGCAGTTTCAGGGGGTGGAGAGGTTACCTGCCCCCTTTCCCTATTGCTGCAACTGCCCCAGTAATAGCACAGGTGCTAGAGAGACTGTGTTGGCCAGGACCTGCTGTAAGGTGGAGAATGGTCTGGGTTAGAGGCCTTCCCCATCTGGTGGACTCTTCATCCTTGAGGATCTAGCTCACCTGTCAGTACTAACTGGAAGATGCAGAGCATGTTGCAGGGCAGGCTCTGGGGTCATCTAGACCTTGGTTCATATCCCAGCTCCATCACTAACTGGCCTCTTGCTCATCTTCGCCAAGCTGCAGATCCTTTATGCGAAGTAGCGGTCATCAGAGTATTTAATGCATAAGACTATTATGAGAATTGAACATAATCCTGTAGCTAGCCCTAATCAAATATGTTTTTGCAATTTTAAAAATATAATGATCTCTCTTAATAGGCGGAGTGCTCTTTTAAGACAGGGTGATTTTTTTTCTTCATTTTTATATCCCAAGTACTTAATATCTGGTACCCAACAAAGCCCTTAATGATGTTGGTTAAGTATAATCAGATCACATCCCAGGCTGGGATTTCCAGAAAGTAGGTTGTCAGGGTCAGTGAGAAACCATGAAGACTTAGCAAAATTGCTTTTCCGCCAGTTACTTCTCATCACTGTAGGTCCTGAAATCATAATGCAGATTTATCTGACCTGCAGAGAGATGTCTGCTTTTCTGTCCAGGAAAACGCGCTCGAGCTGCATTCAGTGCCTCCTGTTCCAGCGCCCTTGCCCCATTCTGTGCTGTCCTACCGCCTGCCTGTGTGGGCTCTGCTCCGACACAGTGTTGGAAACTGGCCTCACCAGCTATTTTCGTTTCCTGCTGACCCAGTCTAATAGATACTTTCAGGTCTTGTAGACCAAACAACTGGCGGACTCAGAGGAAAATTCAGGCAACTGTTTAACAAACTTTAAGCAATTGATGTAGTGACATGTTCTAAACTGTTTTATGGTCTCAAATTTGATATTGAATTAGCTGTATTTTTCTTTACAAAGGTAAAGCCAGCATGGCTTATAAAAACATAAGGGCTCTTCGAAGGTGTGAAGTAGATCTCAACGGTTTTAGTTTATGACCAACCAACATGAAACGAGTGCTTACCAACCATTTGTGAAAACACTGATTATGAAATCTATGAACATACTATTGGAGAGGAAAATACCATGACATTAAATTAAAAAAGCTAATAACTCCTCTTTACATGTCACTTTTAGAGACTCTACTATATTTGACAATATATTTTCTGAGGTTCTGTTGAAGACAATTTAATGTATTGATTGGTTAAGTCAACCTACTCTAAGGTAAGGTTTTACAGATCGGTCAGGGGTTCAGAAGCAAAAGATGGGCAGAAGACCCAGCCACTTTGACGACAGACGCGACAATTAATATTTTGGTATGTCGTGTCACTTGAAATGACCTGGCAACCGAGCAACAGAGTTGCCCCTTTAATTAGCACACTCACACAGCAGCAGAAAAACAGCCTTCCGTTTGATTCTTACTGAGATTTATTGTTTTTTAATAATGCCACTTTTCAGAAGTATATCATGTGCTCACTTAGACAGGCTGACAAAGTGAAAACTTGCACGTGATGCAAAGTACCCTTTGGGCCATAGATTAAGACATAGATAGTGCAGTGACAAGTCATCCAATGCCCGTGGCAGACAAGTCCCAGCCTCCCCTCCCCGTGATGTTGCACCATAGAACCCACAGTGGATGTCCGGGCCAGACACAGAACACAGACGGCTACCGACTGACATGAAAAGTAAATTTTATTAAACATGTTTACATACATGAGTTGGAAGTTCATTTAAAAGCACAGGGAAGTGTTAAGACAAGTGGTCAAAATAGAAAGATACTACCCAATTATAATTAGTTGGTCGTTGGCCACTAAGACAGAACGGAATCTAGTAGAAGTGCACCAATGCTTCAGTTCTTCCTGCTCAGCACGGTGAAGAGTGGTCAGTCTGTGCCCTGTGCAGTGTTGGGCAGGTAATTCTGGTGTGTGTAAATAAGGATAAAGAATTCACTTGGTGCAGGCAGTATGTCTATGGATTAAAACCTAGTGTGTACACAGTGTCTACATGTGTTACAGCCCCACAGTAGGAATCTACACCAAAATATGTATTAGAAGGAATTTGGTCCATACTACATCACGTTTTCCAGAGGGTAAAAAATAAAGTCCATCTATAGACATTTCACCCCAGGCTCGCAGATTGAGCCTGGCGAAAACCTGCAAAATGTCTATAACAAAAATGGATGGCTTAGATTTCTTGGTTATTTCAGTATAGTAATTAACGAGCAAACTGTACAAGTACATGCAACATACAAGCGAGCCTATGTGGAACTAACATACATATTAAATAACCTTTTGTTTCTTTTCTTTTTCATTTTTTATTATTTTTTTACAAAACGTGCATGCAGCTTTGAACAGTTCCAAGTCATGCTGCTCTACCTGTGTAATCACAAAAGGTGGACGATTCATAAAAGGAGGGCAAACATATCGATGCACCTGCAGAGTGTGCAGTAGGTAACACAGACACAGAATGTCACAAGGGAAATTCAAGGCCAACAAAAACTCAGGTGAAGAAAATGCAAATTGAAATTTGACTTTGTGTTATTCCCGCCCCCCAGAAAAGTAAGGTACTTTGCATTAAAAAATCAAGCTTTGTGCTTGCATCAATCTCAAAGAAATGTAAACTGAAATTTGATAAAAACATTAGTTTAGTGCAGAATATTTCAACTGGAATTTCCAGTGGAATATTGAACAGCTCATACCATGCTCTTTCCAGGGCAGATGGTTGTGTCTACAGAGACATGGCTGGGAAGCCTGGGTGTAGCTGAGTGTCTTAGGCTCAAATCCATTTCTAGTCACCATTTTGGGAAGTCAAAAGTGTGGTTCACACATATGAGCATATACTTTTTTTTAACATCAGGAAGTAAAAGGCATTGCAAAGAGTGTTTCCAAAGTACAACTATGCAGTCGGTTTTAGATCTCAGCATGAGTTGCAGACTGACTTCCTTAAAAGTCTCCCATGCAAAACAATGGAAAACACAAATTAATGTTTTAGAATGCAAACAGATACACTCTTCCTTTTAAAAAAGGGAGTCTGTGATTGTTTTGGAAAATAACTTTTTGTGTTTGGGGTTTGACACATAGACTTTGAAGAACAGTAAAATGAAAGCCCTCCCGGGCCTCGCCTTGTCTAGTTGTCAAGCACTCTGGGCAGGTGCTGCAGAGACCGCTTCAGCCCTTTTTTTGGTGCTTTTGGAAAAAGAAAGGAAGGGTCTCTGTCGGCATCACGAGGCCTGTCATGCCACAGCCAGAAACCAGTGAAAATAACAGACACAGCAAAAACAAAACAAATCCCAAACCAACAAACGACACACAGAGAGACAAAACACAAAAGAATGAAACTTCTTAAACAATGGCGAAATAACACTGCTTGTGGCCTGTGCAGGAACATGTAAAACACAACTTCCACGGAGTGAGAGTTTCCAGTTCGTCCTGTTTGCTGTGTGTGTGTGTGTGTGTGTGTGCACGCAAATTTGAAGTTTCCTCTTTCTCTGTTTGGTAGAAGCATCAGTGACCCTCACTAGCACGATGGCTCCTCCTGCAATTTCACAGACTGCCTTGTTCTGTCGTACGAAGCTGGGATTGAAACAACTACTGGGACACATTACTGAAAAACTACTACAGGCAAAACACAAGTTGATTGTCTCCAACAATGCTTTTGATCATGAAATATCTGGTTCAAATTATTATCTTGAAAGGTAGAGTTTTATCGGAAGGACTCTGGTACGAGTTCACTATGATCGGATGCAGGGAGGCCCAGTTGAACTTTCCAGAGATGATTGGGAAGCCCGGCGGGTTAGGGGAGTGAGTGTGGGATCCACCAGCGACGACGGCGGGAACAATTTGTACCATCCGATTACCATACTGGACAGGTCAAGTTCTTCCAACAAGATTTGAGCCACTCCCATAAAGCATTTATGGTCCATTCTGCCATAGTCTCCCCAGACAATCACCTGTAGAGACAGGGAATTGCAATAAAACTTGAACTTCTCTCTCCCTTACATTAGAAGAGTTGAAAGCAACTATTCTGTAAAAGTGGGCCAGTCAGTGAAGGAGAGGAAGTGAATATAACTAACACTATGGAGGGGGACTAGAAAAGAAGATTCTAACATTAAGGTGCTCAAAAAGACACTTCACAATGATTTTTAGATTTGATGGAATGCAAATAATGTTTTGCTGGTCAATGATGGGTATTACATATATAAGCCATGTTTAGGAATTAATATAAAGCCCTGGCAGGTGAGGCTCAGTGGACTGAGTGCCCAGCTGTGAACCAAAGGGTTGCCAGATGGATTCCCAGTCAGGGCACATGCCTGGGTTGCAGGGGGGGGTGCGCATGAGGCAACCACATATTGATGTTTCTTTCCCTCTTTCTCCCTTCCTTCCTCTCTCTAAAAATAAATAAATAAAAGTATTTAAAAATAATTAATAGAGAAGTTTATTTATCGATAAATCCAACGCCTTCTTTAGTAACCACTCTCTAGTGAGCAATGTGCAGGGTGATGGACAGAAATTAAAATTTGTGTAAGCTAGGAGGGCAAAATAATCCAACTCGGTGTACAGTGGAGTGCATGCATGATGGAATATGTATAAAGAGTGAGAATATTCATTAGATTTCTTTTACATTATGGACTTCTTAGTAAAGGGGCAGTTTGAACATAATTGTAAGCTATGTTTTGGGAGAACTTGCCTGCCAATTTTGATTTGATCAGTGACTAATACGTCAGTGAGCTCACTCACACTCTGCGTCAGTACCTTTTTGGGCCAGACAAGCACCCATCACCCTGACTCCTGCCTCCATGTCCCGGGTCTCCTCAGCTGAGCTTGTTCGCCTGCTTTACACGGGCGGGGGTAGAGAATCTTCCTTTTCAGTTTACTGAGTAACTCTGCCTAATCATTTAACCTCTGTGGTCCAGAGACGCCATCTTTACGATAGAGATGGTGATATTTATTGCTCATGGTGGTTACAATTTTTAAAAGAGGTAATGCACGTAAGCACCTAACAATGTACCCAACGTTCATCCAGTCCTGAATATTTGCTGGTCCCTGTGCACTTCTGCTTTCCCTCCTTTTCTTCCTGTTTGCATCCCAGGTCTGGCACATAATGATGCTCAATAAGCCATTATTAGCATCATTTGCCTTGATATCTACCTATCATCATCATCATCATCATCATCTATCAAGAAGGAGCAAGGCATGTAAAATAGGGCAAAACAAGAGGACAGGATAGAGAAAAGGGAGAAAAGAAGGAAGGAGCAAAGTAAAAATTTTGTTTTCCATTAAATCTCATTAAATTACAGTAGGGGATTTTAACATCCCACTGTCAAAAATGTATAAATCCCTATATATTTTTTAATGCAATACATTATTGTGTTGTAAACCAATGATTTGTTATTCTTTTCACTCAAGGGTGTCATACCACATTTCTCCCTACCGAACTTCATTCTCTTTCTGTTTGACCACCTCTTCAGTGCTCACGTGGACGATGTGGATTTGCAATGTAAAACGTTACGGAACTATTACTGACCTGAAGAACTTTACCCTGTGGACTTTCATCAAAAACCAGGGACTGTTGATACAAAGGATCAAGGGTTTTCCGTGCGATTCTGGTCTTCTTCTTAGCTATACAGGCCCCGTTTTCCAAAAGATACACTTTGACATATGGAGCTAAAAGGCAGTATTGACATAGAAGACGTTAGTCCTTTACGTAAAATTGATTTTATCTGAGGATGTCTTATTAGAGATTTAGAGATACTTATTGAAAGTTTTCCACTGACTATTTAAATCATTTGAAATTTCCAGTGCTTCATAAATTATACTCCTTAACTCCCATATGTTACTATTACTGCCATTTTCCTCCTTTCAAATAAACATAGGCGAAGTCATCTTAAGACTTTGACTTACTTGGGGTATAGCTGCAATAACAATTCAGGTTTATATCTTAAAGCTCATGGCTTCCTTTTATTATGAGAACTAAATTTTTTTCTTTTGCATTTGTAACTGTATAAAAATTGATACAAACTAAGAAACAATCATAACTAAACATTTCTTAATATGGCAAGAAAATGTCATATTATTCCTAATACTTTCTGACAGAATAATTGTGCCAAGTTCCATTTTTATAAAGTCAGAAAACACAGAAAAGCTGCCTGTTTAATCAGTTACATGACAAAAGACAGAGCACACAAAATCCCAGTGCAGCCAATGTTTTGAGTTTTTTGCCTGTGCGAGGTTTTCTTGTCCAGACCTCTCTCCTTACCAGGTGTTGATTTGGAACCAGGCTTCTGCGTGAGGCTTCGGGCTCTGATAACTTCAACTTCTAGCTGGCCCTTTTTATCCTCCATTCCAATTTGTATATCACCTGCAAGGGGACGGGAAGCAAAGGGTTTCAGCTTCTAAAAAACAGAGGCCCGTAACAGGCTCCAAACTATGATCTTTAGGGTCCCGACAAAATGAATATTTAGAGCCCTCCACGCCCACTCTTCTCTCCCTGCCTTCACATCAGGTTTTGCAATGTTTCTCTTTATATTTCTGGTACTAAGCTATCTTAAAAGAGTCCCATATTATTTTATAAATTGCTTAACAACAACAGTACTGAAATACTGAAGTGATTCTTGCACTCCAAGAAGATTTCTTATCCTTATGTCATTTAGCATGTAATACTTCTTAATAAAAACCATGAATTTATCTATATTTCTCCTATCTTGAGAAACCACCATTAGTGTTTTGGTGAATATCCTAGTAATGTCATGAGTACTGTTCTCTTTCCCATCCTCCCTCCCTTCCTTCTCAACTATCTATCTAGCTATTATGACCACATATCCTCAATTTATTGATTGTACAGACCACTAAATAGGCATGTAATTACTTACCTATTTAACCACAACCCTGTTGATGGAAATACAATTATCTACATTGTTGCTATTACAGACAGCACTATCGTGAATAACTTTATAAGTCATTTTTGCACACTTGGTCAATTATTTCTTGAGCATAAATTCCCAGATTTTTAATTACTGGCTCTAATTGAACAGGCATTCAAAAATCCCATGCACATTCACAAACACCCTTCAGGAAGGCTGCGCCAGTTTTCACTGTCACCAGAAATATTATGGCCCACTAATAGTGCTATTAGCAACACATCGATGTTTGCCAACCTGAGGGTTAAAAAGTTGTAATTTGCATTTCCTTGATTATTAGGAAGGCTGAATATATTTCTAAGTGTTTTCGATTTGTATTCCTTCTCTTATGTCTTGCCTGTCATGTCCTCTACCCATGTTTAATAAGATGTTCTTTTTCTGATGGATGTGATGCTTTGTCTCTGAGCATGTTAAATGTAATTACGCCTCTGTTATTTTCAGTTAGTTCAGTCATCTCGAATTTTTAGTTGTGAATTCTCTTTATTTGTCAGGTCAGTTGGCCAACTTTGTGGTTCTGGGTTGTTGATTAGTTCTGTAGCTCTGTTTCAGATCTCAGCTCTCGGAGGTCTCTCGGTCTTTTTCGTTTCCGTTTTAATCACATGTACCATAGTTTAATGAGTCAAACTTTTCTACAGGACTTTTTATTCATATAAACAATTGCGATCCTCTTTGCCAACTTCCTGGCTTCCAACAGTCACTGCTTTTGAAATTTTTATCTGATTTATTTTTGACTTTTTGACATTTGCCCCCATGTCTCTAAATACTATTCTTATAATATCCTATTTTTTGCTCCAGATATTATTATTAACTCTTCTCTATCACCCCCACCGCACACTGCATCCTGTCAGTCACTCCTCCCCCCAGCGTTAATATCTGTATTATTATGACCAGCTAACATTATTTCGAGCTGAGTGAACTGCAATACTGTGATCAGTACTCCCAGTTTCTTGAACAGCTCGTCTTTTTCCCTACACTTAAAAGTGCCTTTTAAGAAAGTGTTTATTTACATTTTTATGCACATGTCTCTAATTCAACCCCTTACTCTGTCCTGGTTGCTTACCTCTTCCATGAAATCAAACATATTGGGCATTCTACAGATTTTATCTTACGAGATCTGACCTGCTCCAATTTGGGCAAATTGCTCTGAAAGCCTGCTGTGGCTGCTGTCTTCATGTTTTCCTTCACTGCCCATCGTTTCTCATGGGATGATGCATTCATTTACTGGATCTCATCTTCTCATTTTGGCTCACAATTTTTAAAGTTCACTTTATTCATTTTGTGGCAGTATATCCTCCAACAGTTTTCCAAGCAATACTGGGTATGAGGGAGATGTTTTGAGACTTTCCTATCTGAGTTTTTTATTTATTCTAGCCTTAAACTTGCTTGAAAATTTGGCTGACTATCGTACTCTATACTGGGAATTAGTTGTTACTTCAGAATTTTGAAGGTAATGCTCAGAAGTCTTCTAGCTTCCAGTGTTATTGAAGAGTCCAATGAACATTTGATCTTGGCAGTTTCGTGTGGAATCATCCTCGGAGGAAACCTGGAGGATTTTCTACTAACTTCTGGTGCTGTAAATTCCACGATGCCGCGCCTCTGCACTGACCCACTCTCAGGCGGCTTTCCCGAGGGCTCCATGGGCCCGGTCGCCTGGAATCTCATGTGCTTCGGGAAACACTAGTGCCCATGCTACATCTCATTTTCTCCCTTCGTTATCTTTCTTTTCACTTTAGTTAGGGTGCATTGTACTAGCAGACATGTTCAGTTTATCTGGCTTTGGTTTGATCTTTCGGAGATTCTTCCCGCACCGAGAGTACAGAAATGTCACCTGACGTGTTTTTCAGTATTTTCCAGCATCTTTCTCCACCCCTTATTTCTCTTTACAATTTAATCAAATCATTATTTACAGTTTTGAAGTAGAAGGGCAATTTCATTACTTTACATAATTAAACATTTACGCCAACCTCCTTTATTGAATAATCCTTCCTTTTTTCCACGCTGTGAAATACTACCATTTACTCTACATTTGGGTCCATTGTGGGCTCTCTGTCTTACAGGGGGTTTCTGATAATTCAAAGAAGAAGAATTAACTTTATTCCTTTTGTGTAATGTCTCAAGTTAGAACACTACATTAGGAATTAGAAGTCATTTGAAACTAACGGCACCCCAACTGAAATGTTACTTTTCACTTGCATTACTATTGTGCTACTTGCAATGACCTTGCCAACCAGGAAACAGCAGTCTTGCTGCAGAAAACACGATTCTTACCCATTGCAGGGGTGGCCAGGGTTTGGCGGCCGACAAGCTGGGCGGGTCCCAGTCCATCGAGAAAATCACTGAACTGGCTGTCGGCTCCCAGTCGCACTCCAGGAAATATTAAGCTATTAGCGAAAGGACATAAATCAGAACATCAGAGCTCCTGGAATTCTTTTCATCAGTTTCCACTTGACCACTGATTCTGACCATGAATCACAAATACCATTCAGACAATCGGTTCACTGACTGACTGCACTGCCTCTGAACCCAGGGTGTGTATGAGTGAGGTTCAGCGTTGGTGGAGAAAAGTCCTCAACTCTCCAATTAAAAGCTGATGTTCTATTCAGGAGAGCGTAGCTACAGTTTTTAATATATTACATTTTCTAGATACTTACAAATAAAAATCCCTACATAATACATCACTGACATAAAATATAAGATGTGAATTTTTATGTCATGAAATTTACATAGATAATTGCTCATAAACATTGACAACGATAAACTTAAAAATGCCTAATATGTTAAATATTATAGCACAGTACATACTCTTATTCACTAATAAAAATGTTTCAATTTATTCATTTTATTTACATTTTTATATTATCTGAGATTTTTATTTAGTTCAAATGGAGATGAACTGATTAAAATACGTGTACTTCTTACTCCATCATGACTGCCTGAGTTTGCTGGGCTAGAAGCTTCACCTCAGTAGTGGTCATGCTCCTCTTGCCTATTGGAGTGTCCCGGGTAACAAGGACCAGGCTTGTACGGCAGTGAACTTCAGGGAATGCTTTTCTAACAAGCAGATGTCCACAGGGATTCATTGTCTCCAACATGCTTCCACACTTATCATGTCCTCACAACCAAGGGAATTAGGGCATGTATTATTACCCCTTCCGAAGGCTATGATCTTTGCGAGGTTAAGGGGCTTACCCATGGTGGAGGTATATATTATTTGACTTGTTAATTTTTATATCAGAAAACAATGTCTCCAGTCTTGCAGTTGCACATTGTTTTTATAAACTTCATCAAATATTGGTATTTTTCAGCAAGTTTAGCTCCATAACTTTCACTTTTACTGATTTTTATTATTAGCTATATCTGGCTGGGCGCGTGCATCCCAAATCACTTAATCAAATAAATGAATTTACTCATTGTAGATGGGGAATGCATATCATAAATATTAACTTGGCATAATTTTATTTCATTTTCTAAACAAAATAGAAAAATTCCAGTAAAGTACAATAAAATAAATCACTAATATGATTGGTAAATGAGATATTTAAATGGCAATAAATGAAAACTTATAAAGAATTTGTACATGGTCAATCTCCCCAAGTAACCCACTGCAGAACAATAATTACTAGGTTTGTAAGATTTATCACCTCAGTTAACATTCAGTTTTATCAGAAAAATTCTCAAGCATAGGAAAATCCAGGTTTGTGTGGAAATCTATACAAAATGGTAAAAAATAAACCATATAAGCAAAACAAAATGAGTTACATTTTTAAATTAACTAACTTAAGAATCAACTAAAACTCTTTAATCAAAAATATTAATGAAGAAGGTACATTCTGATCTTTTATCATGAGGTGAAAATGAGTTAGTAATGTTTTGTAAATAAGAAAATGGAAATTGCCATGATGAGAGTATTAGACTTCCAACTTCGGGCCCAAAATAGTTTGGAGAAAAGTAGGAATAGGAAAAATTAGCCCCTCACTTCTAAATTTTAATTCAGACTTTGGCAATGGGGCGAGACAATGCATCACCCATACGAAAGCATCCATTAAATGTGATACATACATCTATTGGTGGACCACTCTGAGTGCTTCCGGATGGCAGAGGTCAGCTTATTCATGTTAACCAACATTTCATCATCCCTGTGACCGTCCTGAGTGAGCAGCAGGTGTGGAGGTGTGTCTGTGGCTGGCTCGTTGAATAAAGAAGCTGCACACTACCCTTTGGTGGACCTGCTATTTCACCTACAAACACAGCCCCGTGGCTCCAAGGCCATACTGACGCATCACATCACTTACTTGCCCTCGGAGCTGTAACTGTTGATGCTGCCGTCCGTGGACTCGCGGCTTGGCTGTCTCACCATCTTCCTCATTTCGGCCGCCATTCCTGTTTCTGTGCTTCTCTGTATGGTGCTTTTTAACTTCTTGTGGCCGGACTCTAGCAGGAGAGAGGGAAAGAAACTCAAGTTCTGTTGAGAGAGTTTCCTGAATATTGACTCTGCAAATACAATAGTTAATTATGCACATAGTTAAAAGTTAACTCAGGAAAATAATGTCTGAAAGAATAATCTGATTAATAAAACCATTTGCCCAAGTGTGCTTTGGCCAGGGAGTGTGGCAACCATGGTAGACCATTGCTCCGTTCCAGAGGCTGCCTGACTCCCCATGGGCCAAAAGGAACTCACTGCATTCCTGCTGCTGAGGTTTGGACCTTCAGGGAAAGACTGATCTGGCACTGAACTGCTATGTGGAAGGATAATGCTGGACAACCTAACCGGGAGGGCAGCAAGTGTGTGGGAGCAGGCCTCATGCGTGCGCTCTCTCCTTTAAAGGAGAAGAGGCATGAAAAATAACAGCCTTGGTACTGCAAGCCTCGTGGAGAGAAACTTCAGTACTTAACGATTTTCACCGCACTTTAACATACATAATCCCATTTAATGGCCTGTATGTTACCTAGAATAGGTATTATCTTAAGTACAAAGTTTCAAACTCATTCCATGGTCTTGACTCTACATGCACTGTGAATTATACTGGCTGATCATTTTCTTGATAAACTCTAAGTTCAGAGCAACTTCCCTCAGCCCCACTGAAATGTGCCCCATTAACCAGCATTCTATTCATAGCACTAAATGCAATTCTAAAACATTTATTTGATTAGGAGAATATCAAAAGGTTAGAAAAACGACTAGACTTAATACCTGTGTAGTGAAGGTACTATCTAATATATGTCTTTTTCATATATATATTCTATCAGCATTTGTGGTTTTATTTCAATTTTTCATAAAGTATTACTTAATGTTCATTAATAATATATGAAAACTGCTCTATATACATAACTATATGAAAGGGGACCCCCCAAAGCCCAGAATCATCTTCTGGAGGTGACCCTTGTAGTACAGGGTTCCCTACCCAGGGGAGTGTTCCAGGAACCCACCTGCATCGGCGTACCAGCTGGCATTACTGTGAAAGGCCGAGTTCAGCTTCAGTGAATTTTTTTTGGAAGACTCAACTCATTTGCTCATTTCCTGACGGGTGATTTGTGAGTGCACCTACCCACGCCGCACTGATTGTTCAGTAGTTTTTGACTCAAAATGACAGGATCCCCATCCCCCACCCTCCTGATTCGCCCTATCTCACTCCAAGTGACTTTTTTTGTTTGCCTGGATAAAAAACGTCCTCAGAAGGAAACGTTTTGCCAATGTGCAAGAGGTGAAACAAAAAATGGCAGAAACACTTGAAAGATAAAAATCAACAAGTTCAAAAACTGTTTTGAGCAGTGGAAAAACTGTCTTAATAGTTGCATTGCATCAAATGGAGAGTATTTTGAAGTGACTAAAATTTAAACATGTAATAATACACAATTTTTTATAAATGAATTGGTTTTTGGGTCCCTCCTCTTATACATACACTACATATACAGTATATAATTACACACACACTTTTCAATTTTCATAAAAATCCCTATGAAGCAGGTGCCTAAAGCAGTTAAATAAACCACATGAAAGACTGTTTTCTTCTGCTTTTAGTTCATTACAACCCTTTTGTAAGTTGCTTGGCAGAGGGTCTACACTGGTTATGCGATAGTGACCCCATGCTGAATACCCTCCACAGAAGAGCCCTGGTGATTCCTTAAAAACACATCTGAATGGGATACTTCTTTGCTCAAATACTTGTGATGGTTTATCATCAGAGTTGAAAAGGAAACCCAAAATTGTTACAGCGGCCTGTGGAATGCCATGAGACCCCCAGGCTACCTCTCAGATCTCACCCTCTGGCCCTCACCCCACGTGCCCACTGCTGTCCAGTCACAGTGACCCTTGAATTCTCTTGTACACTCCAAGCATGTGCTTCAGGCCCTGTGTCCCCAGTGGCTGTCCCTCCTGATTCTCTCACCTTGCTCCCTCATTTAATTCAGGTCTCTGTTCCGATGCCACCTCCACAGAGAAGCTTTTCCAACCCTCATCAGTCTTTATCCTCTCACCAGGCTTTATATTTCTGCATAGCAAACCCTTATCAGTCTTTATCCTCTCACCAGGCTTTATATTTTTGCATAGCACTGCTCCCGCTGACATAAAACCTCTGTTTGCTCGTTGTCTGTTTCTCCAGTTAGAACTTATTTCTAGGAGAACAGGGACACAGGAATATTGCTTACTATTATCCCCAATATATAGAACAGTGGTGTAAACTCAGTAATAGGACCACACCACAAACTAATGTGCAAATTTTCTCCATTCCATTTAATATAATTATCATAAAAACATGCCCATTTTTTAATGATTGCACTGGTCCATTGTATGGGTATACGATACCATAATTAAGCCATCTCATTACTGATGAGCATTTCAGATGTTTTCAGCTGTTAAAGAAGAGTTTTTATAAATTTCTGGAAGTTGAAATGCTAGTGAAAGGGTAGGGGATCTGTTGAATCTTAGTATCTTTTTCTAAGTTGTTCCTTAGAGACATTGTAGCAGTTTGTCCTCCTACCAACAGTCACACGGATGTACCCATTACCAATGGAAGGAACAGGAATTTTCTACATTGTCTCTTTCAGGTCTTTGTCCTGCCCATTTGACTTGTAAATGTAGAATGTACACACTTCATAAAGGTAGGGGCTTCATTTATGGCCATTTTGAGTGTTATTAATTTTTGGTACATACAAGGTCTGTCCAGAAAAAGTCCAGCCATTGTTAGTACTAGTCAGTGGGGCTGGTAGATGCTGTTGAGTGAGCATGTGTACTGTGTGGTTGTCGCATTCAAAATGACATCGAATTGAGGAACAAATCTGCATCACATTTTGTGTTAAGTTTGAACATTCCTCCACAGAAATTACTCAGATGATTCAGAAGGCCGCAGCTACGGGCAACTGGTGATTGGCAGCTTCATCGTGACAACACACCTGCTCATGCATCACATTTTATACAAGATTTTTTGGTGAAATATAGTGACTCAGCCCCCTATAGCCCAGATTTGGCATCCTGTGACTTCTGGCTTCTCCAAAAACTAAAATCAC
Organism: Sturnira hondurensis; assembly: GCF_014824575.4. Lineage (NCBI taxonomy): Eukaryota > Metazoa > Chordata > Mammalia > Chiroptera > Phyllostomidae > Sturnira > Sturnira hondurensis. The sequence goes on from NW_028094767.1 coordinate 3,358,984, forward strand.
CTCTGAAAGGGAAGAGATTTCAGACTGTTGGTGAGATCCAGGAAAATACAACCGAGCAGCTGATGGCAACTGGGAGAACTATGTGAGGTCCAAGGTGCCTATTTTGAAGGGGACTGAGGTGTCATTGTCCTATGTACAATGTTTCTTGTGTGTTCTTCAATAAATGCCTTTATTTTTTCATATTACATGGCTGGATACCTTCTGGGCAGACCTCATATATATTTATCTACTGGGTGTCTGTCTCAGGTGTGGGCACTTTGTGAAGTCACCGTGTCAGAGCAGTATGTCATTCACACACACATACTGGCTAGATCCCACCTGAGGGGTAGGGGCAAGTCCCAAGGGTTTGTTACCGATGTGAGCCAAGAAGAATTGTGACAATGAAGCCAGCGTGGAACAACACATTCCTTGAGGATCATGGCTAGAAAAAAACGTGAGCAAATTTTAAATCTAAACGATGAGGCGATGGAGGTAACTGGAGGAGAAACGGTTAAGAGGATCGGCAGTGAAGAGATTCAGGTTAGAGTATGCGTTCATTCACTTTGTCCCCCAGCCAGGCAGCCAGCCGGTACTTACTAAGACCCTAGTGTGTGTCACACACTGTGGTCGGTGCCCCAGATACACTGATAAACGACACATTTCTTGCTATCCTGGAGCTTACGTTCTAGTGTGTGTGTGTGCACAAGAAATACAATGAACAAATAAATAGTATGACCGGTAGTAAATGCAATGGAAAAAATAGATGGGATAAGGGGGCTCCAGAGTGATGGGGTAAGAACAGCGATAGGTTCTTGAGAAGGAGTCAGTATCTCGTTAAACACTGGGACGGAGGAAGCACGAACCCACAGGGATGTCCTGTGGGATGCCCCATACATTGCAGAGTGAGTCCCGGTGAGTGCAGTGGGGAGGCTGTAACCGTGGGGAGGGCTTGTGCCTTGTCGGCAGCACACAGGGCTCCAGGTGGCACCTGCAGTCTGCTCAGTGTGGGTGCCGACTTGGCCCCGAGGTCTCTGGGCTGTGTGCACACCTGGGGGTCCTGGGGTCAGGGGACGGTGGCTGTGAAGGCCCGCTTTCTCTGCATTTCCCAATGCAGGTTTCACATGGCTGTCATCCGTCACATATTTGCTCAATTTATGGAAAGAGAAAATTTTAAAGTGAAGAATCCATTAATTTGCTTTTTTTTAATCGTAATATCAAGTTTTCTTAAAGAAGGGTATATCTACATGGTGATCCCAAAATTTTAGAGCAGTTTTAAACCTTAATAGTTTTTAAAATATAAATGCTACATATTTTTAAAAAATCATTTGAGAGGTTGGTTATTGAACTTCCTCCTAGACATAAAGAAAAACTGTTATGCCCTGGCTGGAGTAGCTCAGTGGTTTGAGCGCAGGCCTGCGAACCACACGATCACAGTTGGATTCCCAGTCAGGGCACATGGCCTGGGTTGCAGGCCAGTTCCCAGCAGGGGACTCACGAGAGGCAACCATACATTGATACTTCTCTCCTTCTCTCCTTCCTTTCCCCTCTAAAGATAAATAAAGAAAATCTTTTTTAAAAAAGAAAAACTGTTGTTATATTGTCACACTAGATCAGTTGTGACAATTTTCCCCGTTGCTCTCCCCTGCCACACCCACTCCCCCTCACCCCCCCGTCAGTCCCCACCCTGTTGTCCATGTCCGTGGGTCATTCACACAGGTTCTTTAACAAGGCCCTTCCCCTTCTTTCCTCCCTCATTCCCCCTCCCCTCTGGCCACTGTCAGTTTGTAGTTACTTAATTTTGTGAATCTGAATTGTACATTTTCAATTTTAAAGTTTTTGTTTTAGTTCTTCCGAAGGCGGTAAACATGGACCAATTTACCTCTTACCTTATTCATGTTAATAATATTCAATGCAATGAGCTGTGAAGAACAAAACAACCTTATGGAGTCCCAGGTAAAAGCTGAGTAAGTAGTTCCAGCTATGAATCTATCTCGCTTAAATTCATGAGGGCTCTAATATAACCTAGAATGAACAGGTTGGAAGGAACAGTGTTTGGGGGATGTGGAAACTAAACTGGTGAAGTATAATCCACGCACCACGTATTTTTCAGCACTCACACTGGGCCTGCCTTTTCCACACGCTGTAGACACGGCAATGAACACAACAGAAGGAAGCCCCTGCCCAGGTGGGGCCCCATCCTGGGGAATGCGATGGCTCGCCCCGCCTCAGCTCAGTCAGGAGCAGCAGCTGATCCAAAACCTGAGTTTCTGAATCTGGGTCTTGTGGTCACTACGCCGTATCGCAGTTTAGGAAAACGTAAAATCTTATCTTACTTGTTTTACAGATATGACAATGGTTTAGCTGCACAGATAGTTTCATGTATGAGTTCTCACATGGGCTTATAAATTCAAGTGAAACCTCTGTTAAAAATCACATATATTCTATACAAGTAAAAATGTATATAATCACTGTAACTGTCTCTCTGCATATACTGTAATATAGAATAAATATGCTACATACATGTATTATTTTTAATATTATTACACTAAACCATTAACTATTAGAAAATGCTATTATACTTAATAGTACTACCATTATTTAATACTTTTCTGTATCCACAAAAGAATCATTAACCTGCTAAAAACATGAACCCTACTATCAAATTTTGAAATGAAATCTTGGACTTAAAATGCTGTCCCAAGTATTATACAAGTAACAAAATGATTAGAAAATTAGTATATTTTAATATTCTGTTTACAAACATACAATTTAGTAAAATCCATAATATCTGTGGGTAAACTCTCTCACAGAATATCCCACGGTGTCATATTTACATATGAACATGTACTCTTTTCATATTCAGAGATGTGTGTTACATTTAGGCACACCCTGCCAACTTACTAATTCACTCTGTAAATACTCACTAAGCACCAAGTGCCTATAATCTACCGGGCATCATTCTAGGTGTTGCAGCCACGGCAGTAATAAGACAGGATAGCACATACAATAAACAACTAGAGCAAGTAAGTTAACATGATCCTTTTAGATACTTGAAATCATGATTTTAAAAAAGCTGAAGAGACTATCTCAGTGAGTGAGTTACTTTTGATCACCTGGGCAAGGAAGGTCACTTCTGAGAATGTAAAAAAGGAGCCAGCCATGCAAAAATCTAAAAAGATGGATGTTCCAGGCAGAAGCAGCAAGTGCAAGACCCCGAGGAATGGCTGTCCTTCATTGGCCTTTCTGAGGAAGCTATGAAAAGGCAACATCAGGTGGGCAGGAAGGTGGAGGGGAAGAGGCTGAAGGACCGGGCGGCACCGACCTGCTGTTAAGCAGCCTGGATTTTGCACTGAGTGCGATGGGAAGCCGCAGGGGGGTCCTGATCCGATCTACATTTTTGAAGGAGTCTTCTAGTTATTGCTGGGAGAATGGATGTTAGGAACTAGGAGGGAAAACAGGGGGAAGGTTTGGAGAGTTACCTTCCTACCTAAGGAGAAATAAATAGTGGCTTAGGTCAGGGAAGTAGCAATGCAATCGGGGAGGAGGGGCAGGTTGATTAAATGTTGATTTAATCATGTTGATTAAATGTTGAAGAGGAACTTACAGTATTTGCTCTACTAGATGTAGAAGTGGTTCCAAAAAATAGAAGAAATCAGTGACTTTTAGGGTTTTTGTTAGGATAACTCGTTGAATGATAGTGTCAGTTTCTGAGATGGAACTCTCTGGTGGTGGTGGATATTATGAGTTCCCTTTTGGACGTCTGAGGTGCTTCCCAAACAGCCACACAGGATAGGTCAGTGCCAGACACAGGTGGCAGACACAGACAGGAGGTATTGGCACGCAGATGGAATTAAAATCTGAGGCACTGAATATACTGGGGAGGGAGCAGAGATAAAGATAAAAAGAGTAAGCAGAACGGAGCCTAGGCCAGTTCCATAGTCAGAGGTCCAGAAGAAAATCAAGATCGATGAGAAGCCTACAGAGATGTTTAAGGTGTGGTGAAGGAGCGGTAAGTGCCATGGTACCAAAATCAACAGATGCAAGTGAAAGAAAAGTTGATTTCTACTTAGAATTTTAGCAAGGAACAGACACAGGAGAGGTGACAGAGCAGCGGGAGTGGGAGCCGGAGCCCAGGAGAGAGAGAACGAGAGGTGAGGAGCAGAGACACTTCCTGTGACTATTTTGAAAAGGTTTGCTGTGATGAAGAGATAGTATTTGGAAAGTCACATAGGGTTGGAGGACGCTGTTTCTTTTTAAAGGCGTGTGATACAACATTAGAGCTTGTTTCCACGCAGACAGAAATGAGGACAGGCACAGGGAAAAACACCACATTCTTAGGTCCACTATCATTGGTCGGGGGAGGGGGTATACAACATCCAATAAGTCTTCTTTCTTTTTTATCTTTTTAAATAATTGTTTATGGAATTATCATTGTTCCTGCTTTTTCTCCCCTTCCCTACCTCCAACCAGCCCCACTCTCTCCCTTCCATCAGTCAATCCCCATATTGTTGTTTGTGTCTGTGGGTCATGCATGAACGGTCTTTGATTAATCCCTTCACCATCTTTGATCCAGTCCCCTCTTCGCCCCTCTGGACAGTCAGTCTGTTCTATATATTTATTCTTTTGTTTCTATTCTATTCGTTAGTGTATTATGTTCATTAGATTCCACATGTAAGTGAGATCATAGAGAATTTGTTTTTCACTCACTGGCTTATTTCACTTAGCATAATATTCTCTAGGCCCAACCATGCTGTTGCAAAATGTAAGAGTTATTCTTTTTTACTGCTGCACAGTATTCCATTGTGTAAATGTACCACAGTTTTTCATCCACTTATCTACTGATGGACACTTAGGCTGTTTCCAGATCTTGGCTATTACAGTGCTGCTGGGGACATGGGGCTGCATATATATTTTTTGAATTGGTGTTTTGTATTTGGGATCCTTAGGATACGTTCTCAGAAGTGAAACTGCTGGGTCAAAAAGGAGTTCTACTTTTAATTTTTTGAGGATACTCCATATCATTTTCCACAATAAATCATATTTTGATCAAAACAGTCTCTAATGCCAAATGAAGTCAATTCCATCAATTGTTTGAAAAAAATAAATTCAAAAATTACATAATTGATTAAACAATTCAGGCCCACAAGAGAAATGCAAGAACGGCCTATTAACTCACAAAGAAAAACTATAGAGTAAATCCAACCTTTTGGTTATCCTGAAAATAACAGTTGAGCTCAGTGATAACATTTTTTATATGTAGAGGGACAAAATTCAGTTTCTTTTACAAAGAAAAGTATGGTAAGTATGAAATGCTTCTTGTTCATTCATTCCTCAGTTACCTACTCAGCGAACGCTCTGGGTGCTTTGGGCGCTGTGCTGTGCATGTGAGGGTGGGAAGGGAAGAGGCCCACAGCTGACCACGTCATGGCCTACCTGCAGAAACTAAGTAAGAGTTCAGTTGTACTAGACTCAGTGCAGCACAACACGGGGGGTTTATTTTATTCGTATTTGGCTTTAGGTGTTTATTATATGTAAATTCAATAATATGGAGCGAGGAAGGGAAGAGAGGATGATTTACATAGTGTGTGAGGCACTACATAAGCATGCACCTGGGAGATCAGGAGGTGAGAAATGCAAATCTTCTCTTCCTTTACTTTGTTTCGGTTTCTAAAGATAAATGTGGTGTTTACGGTGATTTCCAAAACAAGCTGCCTAAAAAAAACAAACCAACTATTTTACCTGGTATTCAAACAAAGCAGCAGCAATCTAGGCAAACTGACAGCACTAAACGTACTGAGAAACATCTGGAATCCAAGGGAATTTCAACTCCATGCAGATGGTGAAGGGGGATTTGTATCTGGGGCCAAGACGTGCTTAAAGGTCCTGAGATGATAAACACTGAGGCCGCTTGAGCTAACCACATGTCCAGAATGACTGGAGTTGAGTGAAAGGTGAACAAAGACAGTAAGACCTGGAAGTCAGAGAAGCAAGCGAGGCGGGGGCCACACAGGAGATTTGTCCAGTGCTCTCAAGGTGTGCGCTCACATAGCACTTGGGTGGCTTCTGTATGGTGATTAATCTATTCTTAACGAGCTCATGGTCTTGGTCTGCCTGGTCAGTATTAGCCAGATAAAGCTGTGTATAATTTGCAGTATGTATAATATGATACAGTAATATTACTGTAAATCTCTACCACTCAGTCTTTAAAGGACAAGGCCCATCTGTTCCGTGTGGATGTCAGATGCTTCTAGGGCTGTAGTAACCAGACAGCCGGAAATGCTTACTAGGCAGTCTGTCCTCACAGCGCTACAGTATTTTTAAACAAACAAAAATGCTCCTTTTGCATTTGCCAAGGTTTTTGAATAGATTTCATGCCAAGCCCCAAAAGTACAACTTGTAAAAATGTCACAGGTCTAGAGGTTATTTTTAGAAACCTGCATGATGATTCTTTGGCTTTTATGGTTTTCCCTCAATTATTTTCCAGGTTAACCCCACAAGCTATTAAGCCTACAATGGCCCTTTCCTCTTCCCATTTGCCAAAGAGATTTATAATAAAAGAAATATAGTCGTCAAGAAGCTAAAAATAGTATCATTCAGAATATTTCTGGGAGACGAATGGGATAAATTCCCTTGATGATATGTTTAGAATATTTCAAGCCTTTTCCAGTGATGCAGTAATCCTCTCTCATAATCTGAAAGAGGCAAAGTGTTTTCTTTCGCCACCATGAACTTTAAGTCATCTAAAGTTGCAAGTTGGGAAAAGAGATTCATCTGTGCTGAACACTGACCTTCATTTTTCCAGCCCTTCTGTGGCTAATAGTTATTCTCTGGTAAGAAGTCTGGTATTGTTATGAGTGACTTTAATACCTGCCTGTCATATCTGTTCAGTTCACTTAATCACAGTTGACCTTTTCAGCAAAACATTTGCTAATATGACATCAGTTTTCCTCTTGCCCAGTGGGTGGAAATGTAAGCAATAGTAAGTTCAAGATGGTCTTTTAAATAATTTGCTTGTTAAACTTAACAAGGTTGCCAAAAAAACTTAAGAGGTTTATGGTCACTGAAGCCTCCTACCTGTGCCATACTCTGTTTTGGCCAAAGTAAAAGGAAGTCAGGGCATTCAGATGCTGAACTTCTCACTGTTGTAAATTGTTTGTTCAGTCCGTGTTATGGACTGAATTTTGTCCTCTCAAATTCATAGGTGGAAGTCCTAACCCCCAGTACCTCAGAACATAAATATTTGGAGACAGGGCCTTTACAGAGGTGATTAAGTTAAACGAAGGCTGCTGGGGAGGCCCTCATTGTATCTAACTGGAGCCCTTACAGGAAGAGGCCATCAGGATACACAGAGAGACCACCGTTGAAGAGGCAGCAAGAAGGCAGCCATCTGCAAGTCAAGGATGAGGCCTCTGAGGAAGCCACACCCACCCACATCCTGATCTGGGACTCCCTGCCTCCAAAACCGTGAGGACATAAGTACAAATTTCTGTCGTCCACCCATCCAGTCTGTGGGTTTATTTATTTATTTACTTTAATGTTGGCTCAAGCAAAGTAATACATCTAGGGAGTAAGATACTGTCATTTTAACACTTTAGAGTCATCTTATTTAATAAATGTAATGATGTCTATGTAATTTAAAGCATCTAAAGATAAAAAAATCACCTATGATTTAGTCTGAGGGTGAAACTGAGCCTCGAATAATAGGATGAATGTGTTTCAGGTCTTCTTTACTTAAAAGGGGTCTGAAGTGTTAGATGAAGATAGCTAAGTAACTTATGAACAACTCTTGATGTCCAAAAGTATAAGGCCTCTGATTTATTTGCTAGGAATAATGTATCACATTTAGATGGAATCTGTTTTATTTATTCTTGTTTAGGGTTTAAATTAATATTTTAAATAAGGCTGGATTTCATTTATTCAGTATAAACCTAGAATATCTCCTTATAATTTTCCATCCTGACTGTAAAAATTAAACAATACTTAAGGCTGAAACCTAGAGAGAAGCAAATGTTTTATACTATGTTTCATGTTTTCTTTAAAAATGTTTTGTTTAAACTCAAGATATTACTCTTTAGGTGATCTTTCCTCCTATCCAATTTCAAAAGGCAGCCCAATTCTCCACGTGGTGGATGGACGGGAGTGGTTTGGGGGGCAGCCCTGGAAGCCGGATGTCTGGGTTCCAGGGCGGCCAGCTATATGCTGGACTGCTTATTAGTTCCGTGCCTGCAGGCAGCTTCCTCAGCCCCTCTGTGCCTCTCTCTCTCACCTGTGGAATGGTGGAGGGGATGACAATACCTTGTTCCTCGGATTATCCTGAGGAGCAAATAAGACAATCCATGTAAAGCACTCAGCACAGTGTCTAGCACCTAAATTATCTGTTGTTACACAATCAGATCTTAAAGTATTTTGCATAGATTAGACCTCTAAGTTGCCGGATGCTAATTCCCCTAGCTCTGCTCAAAGCACAGCTTTCTGTGCCTCATATCTAACTAAACGTGCCATTCCGAACGGAGCATAATGAAGTTGCAACATGCCAGAGACTACTCACACCCCAGCATCCATTCTTACCCCTCTTTCGTGGAGACAGAACTTCCGTCACTCTTCCGGCAAAGGACTGACCACGTTTCCCCTCTCTTCTCCCCTCCTGATGGCACAGGGTCAGGACAGTGGAGCTGCAGTGGCTGCTTCTCGCCTCAGGACGGGAGCATGTGATGCCGGCAGAGCCTGTGGCCCTGACGGGTTGGAGCCACTATCCCAGCACCAGACTGGACTGTGCACCTGGACTGCTATGTGACCACCTTGACCAAGCCACTGCATCCAGGGGTATCTTTTTACAGCAGCCTATCCTACGTCATAGTACACAGTATTCTAAACAAAACCCGGTGAATTTAAAACCTAAAATAGTAGCTTTGTGAAGAGTACTCTCTGTTCTTAATCTTTAGATCCAAGATTTGGGTTACTAAATTGGTTCTCTATAGTAGTTTCATACTTAACAGAATAGGCTCCTCTTCTTACAACAGAGTTAGTGGAAATTCTTCTTCCCTATGAAGTCTCAGAGAATGCAGGATTAGAGGGAGAGAACCCAGAAATAAATAGTGTTGATTAAATGTCGTCATTGCATAAGGTGCCCTGCAGGGAACAAGGAACAGAGGTGTCCTTCCCTATAGCAGCCACTATTCTGAAATAAACAGGCACTCACGACATTTCGATTACGGAGCACTGGTGGGTATGGATGGGAATGAGGGTCTGAGATCACAAAGGAAGTGAGTGGGGCTTTTCTCTGTACTCTACAATACAGAGTAGGTTCTCTGTGCCTCTCACCACATCCCTTGAAACAAATTAGATGGGTTCTAATAAAAAGTGAAAGGGCCTGATTTGAAATATGAGCTATGTGGCAACAAGAAATTCTTTGAGGAGACTGACTTGATGCGGCAACTTAAAGAGGCAGGCAGGGATTTGGACACGAAAGTGCAGCTAATCGGGGGGAGACCTGTCATATATAACTAGTCACCACTGACGGCTGGCCCCACGATGAAATCCAAAGCCACATCAGACATTCTAAGCAGAGGGTGCAGGGGGGCAACCGCGTAGCTCCTGACCTGGGGAACATACTGTAGCTTTAACCAGCAGCAAAGCAGGGACTTACCTATCACATTCAGGCCTAGGCTTTCCCAGGCCACAGTGGAGAGGCAGAGGGCGTGTGTGTGTGTGTGTGTGTGTGTGTGTGTGTAAGGAGGGGCACCTACTTGGAATACGTTCGGAGACAATTACTGAAAGACAGGAATAAATGCTGTCCATACGGATGCTCTGGAGATAGAATGCAATGGGTCTGACTAGCTCTTACAGGCAGACTTCACGTTACAGGGACTTTTTGTCTCCCTCCCAGCATTGGCTGCGATTTCCTAAAAAAACTGCATGGGTATAAAGGGTCTGTCTGTATATAAAATAAAATTTGAAAAACATTAAATTGTAAAATGTGTTAATCAATAAAGACAGTTAATCAGAACATGTTCTACAAAAGGTGCTGTGAAAAGAGTCTCAGTATAGCCCTCAAACCCTCCACTTGTGGTTTAAAGGGCCCGCCCTGGCCCTTGTACAGCCTCACCCCCTCGTATAGCATGTAGCCTTCCCTTCCCCACGATCAAGAGGGTGCACCCATCCAGATCCCATGCCCACCTGGAACCCACATCTGTCCTTCTGAACTAAGCCTCCAGACCCTAGAATCACCTGCTCAAATGGCCCCAAGTCCACATACAAGGCTAGCCCACCTGTCTGTCTGGGACCTGGCCTCTGAGGATCAAAAGCAACACCAATGTGCACACCCCGAAGTCTGAGTGGGTGTGGCCATACTTAAACATGTGTGCAAGACCCCTTGGGGTGCAGGACAGAGCCAGTGGGTGGGGATAGAAGGGGCTGAGCAGCACATCTCGGTATGAGATGGGGGTTAGCCTAGTTCAAGCACAGAACTCTGAGCAGTCAGAATTCTAAACTGAAATGTTGACACCTTGGTCACTACAAAGATATTTTGTCAAAGTAGAAAACCAAAAACCAATTTAGCATTTTGTTAGCTTGGCTTATAGCTTTTAAACGAAAAATAGCATGTGGGCTTGCATGCCTTGATCAGGGATTTGGAAAAGCCTAGAACCTCTCATTCATAAACTGCCTCAGGCTTCCTAATGCAATGAATCCCTCAGTTTTATCCATTTGAAGAATTATCACTAAAAGAAAACAGTTGGGTATTTTTGTAAGGAGTTTTGGTCAGGCTTGAAAAGACTTGTGATGAATTCTGACGATTAAAAACCGGAGGAAGTCCTATGTGCATCAGCTATTCCTATTCCCTGTGCTAGAGTCCACCACCCCCCGATATCAGTTCAGGAAACTTGGGGGGTCCAAGAAGAAGGAAGGGGGTTCACAGAAGCATAGGTCTAATGGGACTGCGCATCTCTGAAGACGCATCCCCACTCCTCTGTCCCTCGGGCTGACGAGCGGGACACTGGCCCGTGGGGCCGCGAAGCCTGTGGACCCAGGAAGCACACTCTTCAGGGAAACCAGGGAGGCAGCAGCAGGGCGAGACAAAGAGGTCCGATGCAGCAGCCTCGCACTTTGCAGAACAAAACAGGCTGAGCCAGCACACACTGTACTGTCTGGTTTATGACCACATAATTGGGTATTTGTCTAAGAATTTTTAATACCAAGTGAAAACATTATTTACTAAGATTTGATTTAAGCAAAGTCTCCAAAGAAAACTGCAGTACAAGATCAGCCTTTTTAAAACTATGAAACTGGAAATCGTATTTTAACTCCAGAATTTTCAGGAAAATGAGAAAGTAAATTTCAGAGGCCCTAACAGCTATTGCTTTTCTCTTGCATTTATAAAATAGGAGGTAAGAAATGCTGGTGGTCAGAGAGAGCACTGTACTATTGGTGGCAGTAAAACAAACAATCCAGTCTCCACTTCTTCAGTAAGGGCGCTCAGAATTGTATTGGCAGATGGGATATTTTAATTCCACTGGCAAAGATTACAACTGTGTGCACCAGCGAACTTCAGGCAATCAGCAGCGAGAGAGTGGTGCAGAGAGCCCAGGCAGGCGGTATCTCAGTTACCAACAGCCCGTGCTCATTGGCCCAGCCTGCCCAACCTCGCCCCGTGGCCCCTAGAGACCCACAGACAACACGGGAGAGTCTGTGTGTCATTCTGGAAGAAGCAGAACTAACTGTGAAAGTCAGAACCACTGTACTCAAGCACAGTAGTTGCTACCACCTGGAAATGTTCCACATCAGTCCATTATATCATAATTGGAGATTTATTTGGATTTCTGATTACCAACTACATTTAGTTGGTGTGTTAGGTCATGAGCTTAATTTCTTTCTAATACTCAGTTGAAATACCTAGAGGATTGGAATTAAAAATTAAAAAGAGTTATATCTATTTACTGACTGATTGGAAAGGTAATTTATGGTTTAAAGGAGGGAAACGGTATTTGGGATTAGCTAGTAGGCATAGAAGGAGTATTAAATTCAGGAGAAATTTGGAAGATTCTGAGAGGAGAGAGGAGAATGAATCAGTAAGTGGGGGTTGGGGAGAGGAAGAAAAAGAAATAGCTCAACTTTCTTGTGGCAAAAAGACCACAGGTGTGAGGGCGGCCATTAGCATGGTGGGATTCTGAATAGGTTGTCCTTATAAAGCAAAATGCTCTGATGACCGCGTTTCAGTCTGGCACCCAGATCGAAACACACCTTGGATTTGAGCAGAACAAGCAGCAAAATAAGAAGGGAAGTGAACAGTGGATATGCGAGGCATGGCCACAAAGACTTGGGGACTAACTTGGTGGCTGTAGCAAGTACAGAGTTATTCCATGACTGGCAAGAATATCATTTATGTACAAAAGGGTTCACCTGATCAGGCCTGGGTGCTTGAGAGACTGGAGACACTGCTGGTGGGCTGCCTCTTTACTGGCTGTGGTTAGAGTCAGTGCTAGATAACAAAACATAAAGTTGCGCCTCCAGAGAGAAAAGGAAAAAAAAACCTTAGTGTGTGGTGGTGAAAATTGGCCAAACAGAATATGAAAAATTTTAGGTCTTTAACTTTTACCCTGCTACCTTCTATCTTTAAAAATTAGGCAAACAAGAACTTAAAATTCGTAATACAATAATCCTAGAATCTATGCTGGTGACAAAAATACACCAGCATAGATTATAAAATAATACAAAAAATAATATAAAAATAATACAAAATTAGGCAAATGAGAACTTAAAACCCATAATACAAAGATCCTAGAATCTATGCTGGTGAAGGGAAATCCCAAGGACTGAGGTTACCCAAGGACAGGACTATATTCCCTGGATTTCAGGGAGTGTGAGGAACTGACGACAGAATGCCAAGCACAGCATTAGGAGATTCTGTAGGGAAGTTATGAGTGTGCCCCAGCAGACGTGTAAGCTTTAGTGGGGTGAGTGTGGCAACAAAAAGGCAGAAAGGAACAATGCATGTAATATTGATATTTAACATGGTTATAGCAAAGTCAATTACTATCTGCCTCTCCTTTCTCAGAGGTTGCTTATTTCTTGCAAGGCATTCATTGTCCTACGTTGATTGTAAATCAGTGATAGTCCTAACAGTCTGAGGAGCTAAGAGTAGCATGTGGTGATACCCACACAAAACATGTTCGATCCTGACTTGGCTACAAGCTGTAGACTGTATTTCTGCGACTCCCACCCTGCATTCAGATACTGAAATCTAACATTCACTATGACGGTACGTGGAGGTGGGGTTGGGGTGGTGAGGGCATCATGAGGTTCGCAAAGCCGTCCTGAGTGGGGTGGGAGCCCTTACGACAGACATCCCCAGGAGCTCACCTGCTCCTTCCACCCTGTGAGGTTATGGCCAAAACAGCCATTTCTAGACCTGGAGGCAGGTCCTCACCAGAACCTGGCTGTGCTGGTCCTGATTCTTGGACTTTCGGCCTCCAGAACTGTGAGAAATGCATTTCTGTGGCTTCTAAACCAACTGGTCTGTGGTGCGTTTGTGATGGCAGCCTGAGAAGACTAAGGCACCACACTGACAAGTGGGAACCAATGAACACGAGTCTGCAGAGTTTAACTTTCTTCCTGGAAGGATAGCACTATGATAAAAGCTATGTGAGTAGAAGTTTTTTCATTACAGCAGAAGTAAATTTATAAGAATATTAAATACTTCATATATGTTGAGGCTTATGCAGTAAAGCAATAAACTAATCTTACATTGGCAATATACATTTAGTCTCAATCTACATCAGACAAGGATTAAAATAATCCAAGAGTAAACATTGGGCTGAAATCCTGAAATGTTTATGATAGGTGGATTAAACTGATATATTTTAGAATGGAATACATCTGAAACTTAGCACCAGAACTTTAAAAATATAGTGGTCCATCCCAACGTTCTGTTTAAAGAACCCAGGGAGGCAAGGTTGCGTCCTTAGCTTGTGGCCACACAGGCCCCTTACAGCCACAGTGGAGAGTAAAGCCTGAGCTGCCTGCTCCCAGTCTAAGCCTGCCCTTTACCGTGGGTGAGACGTCGATTCCATTTTGTAAAAAGAAAAAAAGTCTCATTGTGAAAGCAGTGAAGCGCTGAGTGGACTGTCCTTTGTTCCTAAGACTGTTTCAGAAAGAACACACATTGTCACATCCCATGTGTCTTCATCTTAACTGGCCCAGTCCAGTCACCAGGGACTTGAGGGTCCCTCTGCTACAACGAATCATTGTGTAGTAAGTGGAAGAACCTGGATGCAGCTATACATAGTGCCCTCCGATGAATGGGGCCCAATCACTGCAGATCAGACACAGTTCAGAGAAATCACTCTTAGTGATGGTGTTGTCCTTAGAGACAGGAAAATTTTGTTTGCAATTCTTGAAATTTTCGCTAAAAATGTACACAATAGGAGAACAGTACTGTATGTCCCTGGTGCCCTAGATTCTTGGTAATTTCATTTCAGCTGTATATCGCTACAAAATAAGTTTATATTTTTGAAAGATAATAACCAGCCAAGTCCTAAATCAATGAGAAAAGAAAACATTGTTATGGATTTGAAATCTTTATCTACAGTTTGCTAAATTAAAGGCAAAAAAAACCATTCAAAAATTAAGAAGAATTCTGGAAGGTGAAAATAATTATCTCAGGAAAATATTGAACAATTCTGATAAGAAATGTCTAATTCTGTTAAAGTTAAATACCATGAAAATCTACACCAGCAAGACATTAATTACAGAACAAGATACGCCCTCTACCCTTTATATTTTCCTCTCAAGGGCACTGCAATATGATGTTGATCATATCCCGGCTTTCTTGCAACACACAGTAGAATAATTATCTTAATAAATTCTACCATTTGCAAATATTTTCAACTTCTTGATGAGGGGACCATATTTTGACTTAACAGCATTTATAAAAACACTAGGCTAGTATAGGGCTGAGGAAAGAGTTGAAATGTCAATTAAACAAATTAGCCTAAGAGCTACCTACAACACTCTCTCTCTCTCTCTCTCTCTCTCACACACACACACACACACAAAGAAAAAGGAAAGAAACAGCACTTTCACTGTTAACACACACTTTAAATGTTTTCCATTAAAGTTAAATTGACAAATACAGTTAAAAAATTCAGGTTTTTCACATCAAGGAAAATCTCTCCTTGGGAGAAGGCACATTTTAATTTACCTCAAATCAATTTGTCTTTTATTCTCCTGGGAAGACAGAGTCTCCCATCCTCCCTCCCTCCCAGCTTGACTCCTTACGGGAACCTCCGCTCTCTTCCTGTGTTAGCACAGGGCCTCCCCCCCCCCACCGCCCCCCACCGCAGCATCCCTCCTGTAAGCTCTCCCTTCTTTTCCATCCTATTCTCTTAAATTCTATTTTTAAAACCCAAGAACTTAAAAAGTTTCTCCATACATAAATTGTTTATAAACATATATACCGGTCTGCTTTCTATACATTTTTTCTAACATACAGACACACACACACCCTTCATTTCCCAAATATGTATTAAGCATTTAAGCAGTGTTGTTACAGGCCCCAGTGAATTGCAAACTGAAAGATGCTTACAGCCTGCTGGGGGAGGAGAACATGCAAGCAATTTGGGCACGGTGAGGAGTGCAGCATGCCTAGGTGGGTGATGGGGACATGGCATGAAGTGAACATTTCTGTTGGGTGAACGAAGGAATTTCCCACTAGAGAAGGAGATACTAGAGTTGTATCTGGAAGGTTAAACAAAAATTTGCTAAAGAGTTGAAGAAGGGAAAGAGCTGTGTGGCAAGACTGTGGGGCAAAGCTCCCCAGAAGGCGCTCCATTCAGTAATCAGAAGAGTTGTGTTTTCAATTTCTTACTCTGTGTGTGTGTGTGTGTGTGTGTGTGTGTGTGTGAGTGTGTGTCATTATATCAGAGATACTTGCAATCTTCTTTAAATTGTACTTTAAAGGTTCACAGTCAAAACCACTGGTTTTTTCACAGTGCACATTCTCTTGGGACCTCTGGAGCTAGGAGGAAAGAGGGGGCCATAGCCACGTTCCTGCCACCTTGGAAATCTCGGAAACGAGTGAGAANAAAGCTCCCCAGAAGGCACTCCATTCAGTAATCAGAAGAGTTGTGTTTTCAATTTCTTACTTTGTGTGTGTGTGTGTGAGAGAGAGTGTGTGTCATTATATAAGAGATACTTGCAATCTTCTTTAAATTGTACTTTAAAGGTTCACAGTCAAAACCACTGTTTTTTTCACAGTGCACATTCTCTTGGGACCTCTGGAGCTAGGAGGAAAGAGGGGGCCATAGCCACGTTCCTGCCACCTTGGAAATCTCGGAAACGAGTGAGAAAGTGCTGCAAAGAGAGGAACAGCCAAGGGTTCTGTCAACTATTTAATCTTTTCTATCTTTTAGTTAACTCTCCTTCTGCTTTTTAAGGAATACATATGCTGAGTGAAATAAGCCAGGTGTTGAAAGACAAATACCATATGATCTCACCTTTAACAGGAAGCTAAACAACAAAACAAATAAGCAAGCAAAATATAACCAAAGACACTGAAATAGAGAACAAGGGGACAGCGACCAGAGGGGGGGGGGAATTTCAGGGGAAATAGGGGAGGGATTTAGAGGAACAAATATAAAGGACACATGGACAACAACCAAGAAGGGTGGAAATGGGAGGGGGGCGGAGCACAGGGAGGTGCATTGAGATGGGAGTAATAGACAGAAAAGTGTACTTGAGAAATAATTAAATAAATAAAAAAAGAAATACATATCCATTGTTTCAGAGAGAGAGAAAGGAAGGGGGAAAGAGGAAAACATCCATGTGAGAGAAATATCAGTCACCTCCCACATGTGTCCCTGTCAGGACTGAACCTGCAACCCAGGCCTGTGTCCTCACTGGGAATCAAAAAGGCAACCTTTTAGTCTGTGGGATGACACTCCAACCAACTGAGCCACACTGGCCGGGCAGTTAACTCATTAATCTGCCCCTTAAAAGCAGTTTCTCCCCAGAATTCATTTTTGACGTAGAAGTTTACAGCCTTCTCTGAGATCTCCCACCAGCTCTCTTGACTGGCATGGATGTTGCCTCCCTGCGGATATCTCCCATACCAATAACTTTACTGAGCTTCAGCTCTGAATTTCTAATACACTGCTGGCCATTTTCATTTAGGAAGTCCTACCAGAACCTTGGACTTCACAGCATTTTCGAGGTTTTTGATAATTTTATGGTATATTGACTTGACTAGGCTACAGTTTCCAGTTACTCCACCAAACACAAATTAAGGTGTAGCTACGAAGGTATTTTGTAGGTGTGATTAGAAGTTTATAACCAGTTGACTTTAACTAAGAGAGATTATTTCAGATACTGTGGATGGGCCTGGTTCAGTGAGTTGAACGGCTCTAAGGGCAGAAGGGAGGTTTCCCTGATGAAGAAACTCTGCCCGTGGTCTGCAGCTTCAGCCGGTGTCTGAGCTCGGCCCAGCCCTTCCGCACACCTGCCCTGTGAACTTCAGACATGCCGAGCCGGCCCCCACAGTCGCTTAAGCCAATTCCTTGTAATAGATCTCTATTCTGCTTCTCTGGTTGGACCCTGACTGGTAGAGGTTTATAGACCTCCCGGCCTTCTGTACTAATTTCCCATTTCTGTTAAAAAAAACTTTCCATCTTTCCATTATCAAACACCATCACCACTGCTACACTTACTGCCTTATCTCTTCTGCCTGTTCTTTCCTTGCTGTTTCAGTTGGTCTCCCCATGGTGAGATTCCTGTCATTCTAACTGGGTTTGTACAACCACAACAGATTAATTTTCATAAGGATACTGGTCTCTTCCTTTCTCACTGGCTTTCCCACCACCCAGCACATCACATCCAGCACGCCCATATTTCATTCCCACCAGCTCAGCCATATTTCTCTCTCTCTCTGCTCCCTGAGGGCAGCCTGCCCCGCCCTCCGCCATGCTGGTAACACCCTGTTCTCTCTCCAGGAGCTGACACTGTCTGCCTCCAGGTTTTTCCCTATGCCTCCCACCAACTTCGGAAGTGCTTCCTATCTTTTCCCTACCAGTCCCTTAAGTCGCCTCAAAGCATCTCTACCTACAGCCCAGTCTGAGCAGCCAAGCCTGGACCACTTGCTCTCTAAACTCCTATCGTGGTTACTTCCCTATCGGCAAATTGGTAATTGACTATGCACTGCTCTACGAAAACACTTACATTAATGTGACAGACCTTCAATAAAATCTTTTACTTTTATGTAACTTTTCATATGAATATATTTTTTATATCTCTTCCATTGAATACTTTGTGAAAAAGCTGGGCTCAGCAAATGTTGATCCAGTGAGTTGATGATGGACTCAGTTATTAAAGCTCACAGTATTAATTATACATAGCTTCACAGAAGCCCAAAGTGGTTTCTATTAATTGGTCAACCAGGTAAAAAAAAAATTCCAGACCACACTGATTCTGTACTGTTGGTCTTACACTAACTTTAAAGTGGGAGGGAGAAAAAATAAACTTTTTTTACTGCCCATTGATAATAAGCACAGACAAGAAACCAGAGGACATTTCACTCAGCTGGTTCATATGATGGCACAACACAAACAGATGTTAAGATTCTTTCTAATACAAATAAACTAAGTTAGGAGTTAGGGAAGGAAAAGATATAAATCTCCAACGTTCTAAGTGTACTTCTACCTTCTTTCCATGAAGCCCCGCTTCTTAAGATAAATGTTGTGTTGACTGAAACTAAAATTAGGGATTAATTCTTTCCAAGTACTACTCAGAATATAAACTAAGAAATAATATAAAAATAGTATAACATAATACAAAAATAATATTAAAAGCCCATAAGCAATATGTGGAAGACTTTCTTTGATAATGTATACAATGCTTTAAATGTCTTCCATCAGATTCCGATTGAGTTTTTTTTTTAAAGAAGGAAGAAAGGAAGTTACTTGGTTTTACCTACGCACATAATTACATGGTTAACCTTTGGAGAACAGCACTGGGTTGAGTATACATAAGGCTGTCCTTTCCCCTGGTACACAGAGAGTGAAGACAACACTTGCAATTTCAGCCAGACTGTGTGTTGACAACAGCATGAGTGAATAAGAAAACAAATTAAGAAAAACAGTTACCAGAATACACGTCTCACAATTTATCCAAAAGCATAAAATAAGTCTGTTTTTGAAATTTGTTTACATTCTTTACATGTATATTTTTTTCCTGATCTAAAAATAATTAAAACAAAGTTCTTACTTGAGAATTTTAATTGTTTTCTCTGAAATACTGTTGGGAAAGATCTTCATAAAAAAGTAGTGTTAAGGAGAAAGTATAACTTATTTTAAATAACACAGTAGATATGATTCACTGTAAGTTATTCAAACAAAAATGTTACACTTTTATGGTCCATGGCTGAACGTGACAAAATGAGAGGAAAATATTTGGGGCCCAATTAGAAAATAAGATTTATAGCTTCAAAATGCAGAACAAATATGCTTCTAAATTTCCATATTTGCATTTAATTATGTGTGAAAGGGCTATAGGTATGCAACAAGATGTCACAATTTTAAATAAAAATAAAATTACTTTTATAAAATATAACTTTGTGATGCGTGTTTTGGTACTAATAAGTGAAGAACTGTCCAATATCAAATTCATCATTTAAATCCTTTAACTATAGATTTGAAGTTAACCATATTTAGACATAATCATATACATTATAAAATTTTATACAGTAGCAATATTGTTCTATTATACCACATAATAATTTTTACACTTTTATTTTTCATTAAATTATTAGTACTCTCAAGCACAACACTACCTTTGTTTGAAAACTGTTAAGACATCACTGAAAGCTCCAAACACAGAAATCTGGCTTCTGGTTCTAGTTTCATGAAAAGTTTTAAATGAACAGCCTCCTATTAGGACTTAATAAATTCAGACATGTAACATGGACTTACCTTGTTTATCTTGAGAAAATTAAGGATCAGCATTAAGTCGGTCTCAGGAGAAGACTGAAAGCTGAAGGAGCTCTGACCCGGCTTAAGTAACTTGTGCTGCCTCTGGGCAGGACATCGGAGGGAGCTCTCTGCCAGGTCCTGTCTCCTCTCTCCCCCTCCCTCCCCCACAACCTCTCTTTCTCCTCCTCCCTCCTCTCTCCACACATACACGCAGTATGATTGAACTGCTTCTGCCAAGAGGGTTTTTTTCTAGCTAGCTTATTATAAAATTATGAAATGAAAAATCACTCAGTAATTTGCTAAATATCATCTCGTAAATTTGAAAACGTTAAACAGCTACAATTTGTAAACACAGTTTTAAACAAACTACATAATGAAGTCATTTAAGTGAAATGAAATAAAAATATGTTGCTTACTTTATTAAATTCTATGTGGCTTCTCTAGTTATGTAAGAAATATCAGGGAAGTAATGCTCAGGGCTAATAAATTACGTCCTATTAAAGAGCTTTCCTGTGAGCAAGAGTGGGGTCCCACGGTGATGTTTTACATCTTACCCACTTGGCACTTGCAATGCACGTGTGACCCACATATGCTGCCAACACACTCGCTTGTGGACTGCGCTGCTTCAGCACGCATGCGGCCAGCTGCCTGCCCGGCCCCCTTGCCCACCCCACCCTCCTGCCAGCACTGGGATGAGAGGAACAGTACAGCACAGGGGAAAAAAGGGTCTACCTTTCTTTGAGCACTTTTACGTGCCAAGCCCCACGCTCAGTGTTTTACACACATTTCCATTAGCCCTCACTGTTTTTTACGGGTACTGGTGTTGCTGCAGTTTACAAGTGTAAGAACCGGAACTCAGGAGTTTAAGTAGCAGTTTGTATGTGCTACAACTGTCACTGCCAGCAAACGCCGCCCCCACCCCCCCCGCCCAAAGAAAAGCAAATTCCAACTAAGACTTATGTCCTCTAAAATCGATGTCCTCCCTAAGCTCTTTGCATGACACACCACTTTGTGGAAGGGAAAGTGGCGGCAACAGAGCCATTTCCTGGGACAGTGTGACTTTCCTGGGGTTCCGCCTTACTCCCAAATGCCCTGAGGACTGGGGGTCCAGTGTCCTGCTCCCCCTCTTCTTCCCTCCGGCGCTGTGTCAAGAGTAGGACAAGGTAAGAGGTAGCAGGGTAATCATACTTCTCAACTCAGGACAATCTTGGTTTATGTCTGTTATTTGAGCATATTATTAAGAGTGTCTCCTTTTGTTCTCAAAGACAGGACAATTTGGATATGACAAAGTGGCAATTGCAACTATCTGCTGCAGGCTTTTTCCAATTTGGATGATATATTATATATTACATATATGTAGTATGCATGTATACATATATATTTTATATGTGTGTATAAATATGTGTGCATATATATGAGTGTATATATGTGTATACAGATGTGTGTGTCTGTAGTTATACAGAGAGAGTGTGAAGCAAGTTAAATACCAGTTGCATTAAACTACACCTGCCTTAGAAGAGTACACGTGATATTTTGAAGTTCTAATCAGACCGTGACTGAAAGTGAAACGGCAAGGAATGGAGTCCATATAACCCCAAAGTTCTGCCTTGTGGCAACTTGGTAAACCATGTATCTGCCTCGGGAACTTGAGGCATTTAACTGGGTGTCTTCCATCTGGAGGTATTTTCGCACTATGGAGGCGCCTTTGTTGGCGCAGCTGAAACAATTAATTTAGGGCCAGAAGAATGAGAAGGGACAAGATAATAAAACTTTCAAATATAAAGTGGCATGTGGTCAGTCTTTCACTATCAGCATGCAGCCTCTCAAGCAGCTACTTTTACTTTTGGGTGTCCTTGAGAGGGGTGTCGGGTGATACCCCACCTGTGACACCTGAAATCCCACCATGAGAACTCCATCCCTTGAATAAAATGCAATTGCCCTAAAAAAATAAGAAGTCATCTAAACTTTGTTAACGACTCAATACATCAGATTTTAGAATCTCTTAGTAAGATGTATTCTATGTGATAGACAAAAATTAAAAGTACAAAAAAGAGTACATAGAAAACTAATTAACTGAGTTTGGAAACAGATGGGCACTAAATTATTAAAAGTTTTCTATGCAACAGAGTGTACGTGGAGGGTACTGACAGGGGATGGCAGACATATCTGTGTGCAATGCCCTGGACAGACACAGAATATCAACGAGAGTGCAGTCCTGCCAGAGGGCCCTGATGGGAAACGAAAGGCAGAGAGAGGAGAGGCAGAAAAATGGTTTCTCTAAGGAAATGCTGCTCATGTGCACAGGTCAGGAAAGTGGAAATGCCCCCACAGCTGCCTGTTTCCACTGTGGTGGTGCTGCAGAGAACTCCACAAGTGGGTGCCTTTGTGTAAAACCCAATGGGCACAACTCTAAGTGGAGGCCCTGGGTAGAAGCTATAGTAGCAGATGCTGTTGGTACCCTGCCCAAATCTCCTTGGCACTTGCTGTTTCTGTTTGCAAGGATGGGGTCTCACTGTAGGCACTTGAACCTAACTTGGCTGCGGGCTCTTTCCAATTGCTCTCAGCTGGGCCAGCGAAGAAAACAGGAATGCAGCGCCAGGAAGTTAAGGACCCTGGGAGCCAAGGACAAGTGGGGATTGTCAGGTAAATGCTATAATATCTTCACCTTCAGGGGAAACACTTCCATACCGCCTCCCACACAGCCCCAGTGGGATCAAGTCTCAGTTGTCCAGAGTACTGAGCTGTTAAATGACACCCCCTATACTGACTCCCCTCCTTGTCTCCTTTCCCTGCGAGCCTGCAATACTGGTGCTTCCTGGGGGCTACCTCTCCCGTAAACCACGGGCACTTCTGGCTCTCAGGGAAGGCCAGCCAACACAGTTGCCCAAGAGAAGCTTACTCTGTTTTACAAGGGTGGAGAGCTATGTGGTTTAGCCAATCATTTGGGAAATGTGGACAAAACTCTAGTCAGTTGGTTAGTATTTAATAAAAATCAGAATGATATAAGTTTCGTTACCACAGACTATAAAGGACAAACTTCCCAGATAGCCCGTGGGAAGTGCACACACGGCAGAGTCTCGTTTAGATACCCATTCTCCGCTGAGTGAAAATGCTGCCATGGCCACACAGCTTCACTATTTTTAAAGGTATAATTATACCTCTATCAACAGAAAAAGGTATCCTAAGGATGTGTTTCCTGCCATAATGTAACAATCAGAAGCAGAAATTATATTAGAAGGGGCACTGGAGCATGACAAAGTTAAAGACAATGTGAAACTATATAGAAAACAGAAAGTATGCCACTGCCAATTTTAAAGCAGAAAACCAGGGGATCTGAAACAGAATTACAACGATAGCAGTAGGCAAGGGGGCTGGGCCTTGCATGAACAGGCGGAAGGCAATGCCTGGAATGCAGAAGGTTACGCCAGCAGACTGGACGAAAGACAAGGCAGGGTCCTTGCAAGCTGGTGAGAAAGGCACCAAGTACTTCCACGCACAGGAAAAGGCGTGGGATAAGCTCAGACCGCAAGACAGGGACGCTGCCTCTCCCCCCCCATCCCCACACAAGTACTAGATCAGAAAACCCTTAAATTCAGCTAAAGGGGGCCTGGCTTGATTTCAGAAGGAAATTTCTGATTGTCCAATTATCCCCTTACCCAGTTCATTGATGCCTGAAATGCCCATATTTAGGGAAACTATGTTCATTAGACAATTAGAAATAAAATGTAAGCACCTGGTCAAAGAAACTGAGTATAAATGCATCTCTTGGCACAAAAGCAACCAATCAGGCATGCTTTATACTTTTTTGTATGTTGTAAATAGTGCTTCATGAATAGCTTTTTTTATGTCATTGTCAACAAAAAGGCATACGCACCAGAATCCTTTTGAAGAGGAAAAGGATTAATAACTCAGGTCACTATACTTCAACTCCAAATACTTCTCTTCATTCTAATTTTCTCACAGCTACTCTTGCCTTTCCCTCCTTCCCAGCCTCACACTCCAGAACAAATCTCTGTGCATATTTGCTCAAAAACTCCTCAGCGGTATGCTCCTGCAGTTAGGATGAAACCACAAGTAATCATCAGGCCCTGCTGGACCTGGCCCCACTGACTCTGTGAGTCCTTACACGGCTCTCCCTTCCTCCGCGTGCTTCCGTATTCTCCTGCCTCTCAAAGCCAGTAGCAGCTGTCCCACTGCAGGTCTTTGTCCAGGTATTTCTTTTGCCCGAAACCTCCTCCCTTCCCCTGCACTGCTCCCCTGGGCCTGGGTCACCGCCTCACCTCTCAGGTCCTGGAGTAAACCTCACTGCCACAGGTCCACGTAGGACACGCAGAGGGCCTTACACCGCTTCATTGCATGTGATGTGCTTCAGACGTCCTTCCTACACCTGTGTTTTTGGCTACACTGAGATCTACAAGGGCCATCCCCACCCTGCTTATTACTGTATCCTCTGAGTCTGGCTCAGCGCCTGGCACGTGCTAGACACTTGCTTAATCAGTAAGCGAGGGCGTGAGCACAGGTCTCTGGCCCCACGTTCCATATTCCTTGGGTCACATCTTCCAGAACAGAAGGAACTGAGCAACTGAACTAGTGGAAAAAATGACACAAATAAACACGAATAGAGAGTTAGTTAAAAACCAGACTTTGAAGATACAATTTCGGTAAGTATTCTATTTATTTTTAATTCAGCCCAAACAAATGAGTTTGAAATAAGGCATTTTTTATCACATAGATGTTTTGTCTACTAGACAGGTGTATTAGACAATTGAGGGTAAAATTAATTTGCGTTAAGTAGATTATATTTATGCAGTTTGCCTTTTTAAAAGTCTGTATTTTCTGTCATATTTTTCTCACTATATATGTGTGTTTTAGTGTCTAAATATGTATTTGTAATTTTGTTTGTTCATATTCTTAAAGAGGCCTTTCTACAAACTTCAGACTTTGCAGAATCTAAATCTGCCCTCGGGAAGTAGAACTGCACCCCCCACGCACCCGTGTCTAGAACATGTATGCTATATTCCGTGGCTGGGGGTTATAGCGCAGATGGAATGAAGTTTGCTAATCACCTGATTTTAAAGTAAGAAGGTCACCCTAGATTATTTGGGGGTGGGGCACCACCCCCAAAGGCTCCTTACCAGAGGAAGAGGGAAGCAGGAGAGCCAGGGGAAGAGCCACAGCACAGAGAGCCTGGCTCTGAGGGTGGAGGAGGGCTGGGGGCCGAGGGACAGGCACACGAGGGCAAGGAAAGCTGTGCTGCCCTGGAGGGGCCAGAAGGAACGCGGCCCGGCCCACTCTCTGACCCGCTTTGAACTTCTGGCCTCCAAAACTGTAAGATAATACATTTCTGTGGCTTTCAGCTGCTAAATTTGTGGTGCTTTGTTAAAGCAGCAAAGGAATACACTGCCCTCACTGGGAGATTACTCAGGAAGTTATTATTCTGCAAAAGGGTCTCCCTAAAATTTTCTTTCATTCATAAGATTCATGACTCAAATTCTGAGAATAATTATAGAAGATTTCCAAATAATTTTGAAAATACCACAATTTATGAAGAGAATTTCTAAGCCAGGAAATATAATCTACTATTAATGGAAGTGGAGTCATTTGTAGTTAGAATTCATTTAGCCAAATATTTATAAAGTAGCTAAAGGAACTAACAAAACTAATACATGGTCTTCCCCCCAAGTTTTAGATACTTTTACACACGCACACACGCACACACACAGTTTCTCCTTATTAAGACTCTACACAAACCTACATTTAAATCTGAACACTACCACTGAATACAATTTTTGGTTAAACTGTTTATCTTAAGTTTCCTTTTATGTGAAGTGGGCACTGCTTAGTTTTCTGATAGGAATAGAAACGGTGCATGTGCAGTACTCAGGGCAGGATCTGATGCCTAACAGCCCAGTAGCTATTGCATTAATATCTAAAACTTGGGATTATAGATTTGTACATCGAATAACACTGTCCTGCAGATGCCCTGTACCTTCTCACAAATAAGGAATCCAATTAATAACATTCCCATATATGCTTGAAAGCATGTGGTAATAGTTTATTTTATAAGTAAGACTAGTTGATAAGATAAAGACCATTTTATAAGATATGTTTCATAAGACCATATCATAACTCAGAGACTCAGTCATCTGGTTACAAGCTAGGTTATAAAACACAACATAAATTAACCTTATGTAAATGGAAACCCCAAATTGGCATTAAAATGGTTATCGAAAGGTTGTTTAATGACCCATTATTTGACAAAAATGAAAACACCACGAAAGCTAGATGCTACTTGTTGCTTTTTAGGTCGCTTTTTAAAGGTGATGAGAGGGATGAGAAGTGGGAAGGTAGCTCACTGAGTGGGCGGGGACTAAGCCCTGTGCTGGGACTTTGGGACCGAGGGCTGTAACATTCGGATTCGGAGGGAAACAACGCTCTGACTTGTAAACTGTTCTGCTTGAGCTCAGTCCCTCCTGTGAAGGCAAACACACCTACATGACACATTCCATACAACATGCATTACAAATCCATAAAAATATCACACGTTAAAATTTCACTTCTATCAAAGTTGACATAGAATTATACGGGATGCTTCCAGAAAGTTCAGTAAAAATTTTTATATGTTGGTCCATTTTCATGATTAACAATAATTTTTCAGATACATGTTCATTGGACAAAAAGTTACTTTAACATACAATGAAATATATTTGAAACACAACTTTGGGAAGTACTTGCCTCTGTGATTTATGCTTTATGAGCATTACTTATTTCACATGACCCTTGCCAAGTGGACATGCAACTTTTGCTGTTTTACACATGAATTAACGAATGCATGTGGAATGTCAGAAGCTTTGCTACGTACGCTACTGCTTGACATGCTCGCTATTAAGGAGGGCCATCGAAGATGTGCCTGGCTGGCTCTGTGCTGCTTGGGAAAGAAGGTAAACTGCTTTCTAACATGTAACTGAGGGGGGATGAAACTCAGAGAACACAGATGAAGGACCCTTATGTGGCTTCTTAGATGATGGAGTTGGCACATTAGGTTTAAGTGTGTCACTTGATGTGATAGCAGTGGCTGGGCTCTGCTATGTGCCCCGAGCGCAGTCAGCACGTTTTCTGAAACCCTGTCCAAGGGCTCAGGCAGCACACAGGCAGCTGGCTGGGGCCTGAGGTGCCAGGACATCACAGAACTCTCCCAGCAAACTCCACATCCATCCTTTCCCAGCTTCCCTCCTGCCACAGTGCAAAAGAGCTCCCTTATTCTCCGGCCTTCTCCCTCCTGCCTTCTCAAGGACCAGGCTCGGGTAATTATATTCTCTCCCAGCCGTTTATCTTACAACCTTATTTCCATTAGAATGTAAGTATCTCAAAACCCGTCCTCCTCCCTGACAAACTAAACGGCCCCCCTTCTGTGTGCGTATCTCAGAGAACTACATTGAAATGAATTTCTTCTTTATCTGTCCTTATGTAACTTCCAATTAAGTTTAATACTTTACAAGTGAGCATTACTTCATAATTTATTAAAGCAGACTTTGCTGATGGAACATTCTGGATTCTCAGCTGTTACTTCTAAATGTTCCTTCCATTAAGAAGGTTTCTCACAGAAACTTACAGCTTTATTTGCATTAGCAGAAGACTCACTGAAATGCTTCTGAGACCACGATCCTCACACCAGCACGGCCATGACCTCCTCAACACTCATCACTCCGCCGTGCCTATCAGATACAGTTTTTAATTATACTTTGTTGAACTGGATTTTATGATGCCTGTTTTTTTAATGATCAGTATTGGCACTATTTTTCGCCCTATTCTTCCCTGTTTTCTATGACAGCCAAGAGAAAAGAACATATTCATTAATTGCACAAATACAATGATTGTGTTTTACTGTACGGTATTTCACTGTATTTCATGGTCAAGGGATGATGCTGCTGAAAAGGAAATGTTTTCTACAGGGTTCAGGGAGCTGAGGTTCAGGGAAATCAGCATACAACGACAAGGGGAACAGCAGAGATGGGCTACACCCTTCATCAAAGAGCATGCAAGGTGATGGCTTGTTTTCTTGATTTCTCAATTTTTAGAAATAAACCCATCTCTCTCTCTCTCACACACACACACACACTTTTGTGTTTAGAAAAAATTAAAAAGTTAAATGATACTTTTACCATAACTGCTACTTACCAATTTCAGAACAGTGAGATTATAATTGAGATGGGTTTATTAAGCAAATTTAGTTACAAATGTATAACTGAAATGCTAAATACTGAATGGACATAGCTTGTATGTATATATATGTATATAGCATCAATATTTATAAACCAGTATTTATGTATGAACTGTGTGTGCATGAACACACACATGTGTGAATATATACATACATGTATATGCGAATGCATGAATGCATACACACATGGGAACACACATATGAATGCATACATATATGTAAATATATACCTACTTGTAAATGCACGTGGTTTGGATTAAAGTCATTGTTACAGAAAACAATTTGCAGAACCACAGACCCTAAAGCTTTGAAGTATTACAGACCCTGTATAACGCAATCCTATTATCTTGCTGCTGAGAAAACTGAGGCTGAAACGGTGAAGTGAATTGTGGAAGATCACCAGCCAGTCTCTGGAAGAGGTAGCCCTAAAACCTTGGCGTGCTGATCCTCAGCACAGCACATATTCTGATTCAAGTAAACAACATATTTACAGAACAGTCCTATAAACCTATTGTTCATACTTAAAAATACCCTACCCATAAAGCACCCCTACTCCAAGTGGGGGCCTGGTGGAGTTCTCCAGTTTGCGCTCCATTTGGCAGCAAACTGGCTCTCCATCCGAATAGAGGGATGGCTGCTTCACGGGATGATGCCCTTGGCTGCTCTGGAAACCTCCGCTGTCTAAGCCGCTGGAATGGACATCTGGCCTTAANTTTGCAGAACCACAGACCCTAAAGCTTTGAAGTATTACAGACCCTGTATAATGCAATCCTATTATCTTGCTGCTGAGAAAACTGAGGCTGAAACAGTGAAGTGAATTGTGGAAGGTCACCAGCCAGTCTCTGGAAGAGGTAGCCCTAAAACCTTGGCGTGCTGATCCTCAGCACAGCACATATTCTGATTCAAGTAAACAACATATTTACAGAATAGTCCTATAAACCTATTGTTCATACTTAAAAATACCCTACCCATAAAGCACCCCTACTCCAAGTGGGGGCCTGGCGGAGTTCTCTAGTTTGCGCTCCATTTGGCGGCAAACTGGCTCTCCATCCGAATAGAGGGATGGCTGCTTCACGGGATGATGCCCTTGGCTGCTCTGGAAACCTCCGCTGTCTAAGCCGCTGGAATGGACATCTGGCCTTAAGAGTCTGGCTTACGTGTGCAGCCGGGGTGCAGGGCAGAATTAAGCAGTGTTTTAGAGGACATTTGAAGATAAAGGATAAGCATGGAATTTTGAGAAGAATGTTCTTCTACATTTACTGGGAGATTTTAAAGAATTTTATAGTAAAGCAGACATTAATAAGGGGCAGGCTAAGATGTGATGACTTTTTAAGATGAAACTCAACATTTCAAAGAATCCTCCTCCCACGGCTGCTGTTGCAGGCTATGGGAGGAGAAATGCACTACCTTCCTTTGCCATTAGAGGTGCTTCAGTGGGAGAGTTTCAGAAACACGGATCATTCCATTACCTATCCAGCGGCACATTTTCAAATTCCAGAAAGCAAATAATGGAATTTCAAATCCCCTTGGAGCTTCGTGATTTGAATTTAAAGTAGGTCTTAGTTCATGCATTTCCTGAATCAAAAATGTTGTGTTCTGAAAATAACACTAAGATCTGAAGACAGCATGAAACAGATAGCTAGAGTTCAGTATGTCGTCACTGGACAGAGAATATCAACCTTCATCTACTGGGCTGGGGTCCCTTCCAGTTTATGTGGCTGAATAGTCAATGAACGTACCCAGTCTCCTTTATGTGCGTTGAGATTTGACCATGCCAAAGAAGTTTCTAGCTAGTATATATCAACATAAGTTTTTGAGAATCAACATCAGGAATCATTATGTATATGACAAGAATGTCCAAAGTCTGTTTATCAGCAAATTTGAGACTATACTCATTATGATTCATTTTCTAGGGGAAAGGAAAAATGGGTATAAATAAGTAAGTACAGAATTGGAGATGTAAGAAAACTGTAAACAGAGAGCCTAATGATTCATTTAACCATGGCAATCAACCGAGGAACCACAGGTGGTGGACATACGTATTCATTAAAACGTCAGGCAGTCTGAGAGGCGGGACGCCCAGTGTCTGCTGA
The DNA here is from genome assembly GCF_014824575.4 of Sturnira hondurensis. Taxonomy (NCBI): domain Eukaryota; kingdom Metazoa; phylum Chordata; class Mammalia; order Chiroptera; family Phyllostomidae; genus Sturnira; species Sturnira hondurensis. Next base: position 3,389,232 of record NW_028094767.1, read on the forward strand.
TGGGGCAGTCGCCAATCTGAGACCATAGCTGCTGTACAATTTGTCACTGTGAAAAACTAGTTGTTATTATAATGAAGTTTTCAGTCATCTCCATGCACACAAAAGGGAATAACAGAATGTAAAGGAAAAAGAGACAATCGAGGGACAATAATTTTAAGAATTAAAAACATCTTTTCAAGACAAACTAAATTACAATGCCATTGTCCTTTGGGTTAGTTTGCTTTAGGCACTCAGAGTATGAAGGCATATATTCTCTTGTTTTTAGAAGTCAAGGTTTAATGATAATATCTACACCAAGTAAATCCTCTGTAATAAACTAATTAAAAACGTGTTAAATTGGAATACTCAAAGAATTTGTATATAAGTACTAAACTATGTAAACAGCATAGAATCCATCATAGATTGACTAGAAATAATCTTATTCTTCTTTCCCCTATTTTGTCCTGTCAAAAATTATAAAGTGATACATACCATTGCTTAAATAATTAAAATAAAACTTAACTAAGCATAAAAAGTGAAAGTATTTGTTCCTTTTTCCACATTGTACTGTCTCTCTTAGGAACTGACTAATTTGGGTAGGCAATCACAACAGTGAATAGTATTTTACTCTATTGGCTGTACAGGTTTATGAACTTCCCTTTGATGTTTAATATTTGACCATAGCACAAAAAAAGAAGAAGTCAGAAAACAGAATGAAAGCCAACACTGAGAGCTGGGTTCTACGTTCGAAGCAGCAGCAGGGAAGACCCAGGCGGTTTGGACTGCCTCTGGGCACTGGTCTGCAAACATGCCCTACAAGGTTTACAGGACTGCTGAGGTTGCCAAGCACCCTGGGATGTGGCCGCACATTTTTCGAGTACCCCATACAGGTGCACAAACTAAATACAGCTAGCAAAATGCCAGGAAAAGTTACAAATAAATCCTCTATAGTTAAGACAATCAGTAATAACTCTCTTACTCTTATGAACTAAGCAGAGTATACAGAAAATCTAAGAAACAAAGTGTACATACTTTCACTGTTGGATATTTCATATTTTACTTTTTTGTTAAAGTATAACAATGCTATGTGGTCATTAAAATTACAGAAAATACTTAAGAGTTGGGTTAAACATTAAAGTCAGAAATAAATTCTACTTTAAGAATTTTCCTTAGTGAAAAATTTACCTCGACTGAGAATAACTTAGTGGATAAGAGGACAGGCTGCGGCCCAACAGCCTGGGTTCAAATCTCAGCAACGGCAATGAGCACTTGATCTCTATTCAAGTTTCCTCACCGGTAAACAGGGAAATGTAAGACAACCCACCTCAAAGCCTGCTTCATAGATTAAACAAATTAATGTTGCTAAAGCAACTTGGAAGAGTGATATATAAATGTACATGTTTGTTATTCATAGACATCGACAGGATCTAGAAGAAATAATTGAGGAACAGAGGTGAGAGAAGAGAGAAAAAGGCAAATCGTGTGCCTAGTGATATGACCACCTCCCAGTTACCTCCCTTCCTCCAATCGCCCAGCTCCCCAAAAAACTTTTACCCAAGTCTTACTAATACACTGGTCTGGGTGGTAGGGAATGGAGGAAGCTGGACCCCAGGAGTCTGAAGAAGCCTGGAAAATTTAAAACCGAGCAATAAACAGACACCCTGGAGCCAGTTTTAGAATTTGACAGGCTTTGAAACTGGGATAAAGAGGCTCCCAGATCACACTGGCAACGTATTAACCCTACAATAACATAGGAAGGCACCAGAATTTTCACTCTATTAAATAATACTTTCAGCTCTCAAATGATTTAATTAATTATAATAAAAGATAATTTTCCCTGGCTGGTGTGGCTCTGTAGACTGAGCACTGGCCTGGGAACCACATGGTCACTGGTTGAATTTCCAGTCAGGGCACATGCCTGGTTCTGGGCCAGGTCTTTGGTAGGGGGTGCACAGGGGGCAACCACACATTGATGTTTCTCTCCCCTCTCTCTCTCCCTCCTTTCCCCTCCCTCTAAAAATAAATAAATACAAACCTTAGAAAAGAAGACATTTTAAGTCATGTGTGTGAGAGCCAGTAAGAGCTAGTTCATTTCCTTCCACTGCATAAGTTGATACTAAGTATCTTTTAAGCCAGAACTGTATTTCCCAGCCCCTATGTCTAGAATGTTGGCTCGGTTACGTGATTTTCTGTCACTAAGAGAACAATAACAGAAACGGTGTGTGGCACTGCAGGAGCAAGGCTTTTAAGAAGCAGATGTACCTTTTCCATTTTCCTTTTATCCTCCTGCCATGTGGACGATGAAACGGCAGAAATGGGGAAGGGCCTGGACGCCCAAACTACTGCACGGAGGGTAGAGGACCATCAGCTGTGAGCATCTGCTCAAACTGTCCAGTGAACAACACACAGGATTGTATTGAATTGGAGATTTTACTCACTTTAGGGTCCAGTTTTATAACAGCTAGAATTATTTTAATAATATATCAGGTTACTTGAGGACGGCAGCACGGTCTGACGGCCAATCACATGGACGCCAGCACACGAATACTGACCCACCAGTTTCGGCTGTGTGACCCAGGGTGCATGATCTAATTTTCCTGAGTGTAAGTTTCCTCATCTAGAACACGGCGAACATAACAGTACCTGTTTCATAATACTAGCATTGTGCCAGTTTGGCTCATAGTAAGTAACTACTAAACTCTGTCTTTATTCATAGCTATAATTAGGCTCATCCTTGTGGATAAATACATCAGGCCAGTGAACAGAGCAAATGAATCTGGTTTTCTTACAAGCATGCAGAGGCATTCCTCAAGATAAAAATGACTGCTTTATAGAATTTTCCTATTTCTCCCCAACCACCAACTTGTAGATAGGTGACTTTTGTAGATAATTGGCTGATACTTCCCTTATACCCAGGTTACCTCTACCTCCCCCACAGGACTGCTAGTCCCTGGCCCTGCTGCCTTAATATGCACAGACAACATGGACCCAAGACAATCCCTTACACCTCTGTATCCAAGGATCTTTACCTGTCTTCTTCCCTCACTTCCCGGCCATCTCAGGAAAACATTTTCTTCTTTCCATAACCCCCTCCTTGTATGCACAGAACTCAGTGACCAGGTGCAGAGGAAACCCAGTACTATTCTGGATGTGACTTACTGCCTTGAGAGAAGACAGCACCATTTGCTGGTCCCATCTTCATATCTCCCCTTTCCCACAGGAAAACCTAGAACTTACTGAACTCACGGATGCCCCCAGAACTTGTTCTTGTTAATGGAACAAGTGGCGAGGTGTTACTGTGTTTGAGCCTTAGCACATTTTAAGAGAACATCAGCTCGAGCAGTTCATCAGATTGCGGGGTATCCGTGCAGCACAAGGGCCATGCAGTCAGAGAGCGGGCTGGGTGTCCCTTCACTGGCCCACTGTGACGACATGCTGCACTCAGCTGGGGTGCAGCCCACCTGCTGGCTTCAAATTCTAGCTCCACCCTCATGGGTGAGAACCTGGGCAGGTTACTGAAGTTTCACTCTGTTTCACTCCCCTGATGAGTACACTAGCACTAATAATAAAGTAAAGCACATGACTGAAGGAGAAAAATAGTGCTGTAGCTTAGTCTTAGTGTGTACAATTATACAGATACACATGCTTTAGTTTTCTCCCTATAAAGGAAAACAGAATCCAAATTAAGTTATATAAAGGTGTATAAAATGATAAAATGCTAACCATTGACACTGCGTATTCTGGGTATTTAGAGATAATTACACACTTTAACAGCAGCACTTTAGGCCTACCCAGACCATGTTGCATGATACTCAATGACTATCTTAGTCTATCCGGGCTGCTATAACAAAAATACCATACACTAGGTGCATTATAAACAATAAGCACTTATCTCTCACAGCTCTGGGGGCTAGAAAGTCCAAGATCACAGTGCTGGAAGATTTCTTGTCTGGGAGGCCCCTCCTCGCGGGCAGCGGTCTTTTCACAGTAACCCAACAGGAGGAGCTGGGCAGCTAGCTCCCTGAGGTCTCCTTTAGAAGGACACTAATGTCAATCGCGAGGGCTCCGCCCGCATGAGCTAAGCACCTCCCAAAGGCCTTACATTCCAATACCATCATACTGGGCATAAATTTCAGGGTGACACCAATATTCAGTCCATAGCACAAAGATCCAAATTCTCTCTGCTACTTTCTAGCTGTGTGACTTTGAGCAAATGACTTCTCTCGCCTCTGTTCTTCCCTTGTATGTCCAGAGATGATCACCGGACTATGTAATAAACTCTCACAGCAAACTTGAGGGATTGTTGAGAGGATTAAATGTGATAAGGCACATAAGTGCTTTACAGAAGACTAGTCACATATATAGGCTGAACATGTATTAGCCATCCTGATTAGGGACAGTCACATGACAGCTATCTGTGGGACGAAGGACATATTTGCATTCTGCATTACTGCCAGTGGGGAGTGGGAATAGAAACAGCAGCCACTGCCATTTAAGTTCAGTGGCAAACAATTGCTGGGTTCAGGCACTACTGGCCCAAAGATTTAAAGGGGGTAAAAAAGGTAAAGCTTAAAACAAAAATAATGGCTTCTTTTTACCTTAAGGAAATGAGAAGGACATAACTAAGAATGGACAAGATAAATGTTAGTATAATATGTTATGAAAAGCAGATTCTTTTGAAAGTTAAAATTTCAGGTGGCATGGATATAAAATTCAAAATATTTAGGCTTCTTTTAACTATATATAATTCTCACAATTACTTTTCAGATAGCAAAGAATTAGTAAGAACATATTAAATGTTATAGAAACTCTGAGGAAAAAAGCATATATTTCTACCATATTTAAGTTTAAAACTCACTTCAGAAGTCCTTCCTCAATTATTGCATTTCTCATCTTTCCAAATACAATCAGGCTCTTGTTTTAAAAGCTTTCAATATCTGCACCGTATGAGATGGCAGGCATGGGAGGCTTTGTAACCGGCGAAGTTCCACGAAACGAAGACGGCCCCTGGGCTGCAGGTACACTGCTCGGTAAGTGAGCCTGTCTGTAAACGGCTAGAGGGCAAGGAGAATGCTTTCTATTTCCTCTGTCCCATGATGAATGCTCAATGCTGAGTTCTAATGGGCACAGGCTTTTCTCAAATGCCTCAAGGGCATGCAATAGTGAAAACTATGAAAGTATAAAAGCAGAACAAAAAACAGACAACTGGCATTACTTTGAATAACGTCACTAAGCCATTTACAGACTAAAAAGATGTGCACCATATCGTCATATTGTGCTCTCTGGGCCAGAGAATCTAGGACACACTGACTATGAATTGGAAACACTGCAGGGGTCTTGAGGAGTCAGGCTTCTGCCTCCAGCACTGCTGGCAGAGGGGGGTCAAGGGAGTTCAGTTATCACAGAGCCACTGTGACTCAGACACTCTCCTCAAGGGGCCAATACACCAGGCATTATACACCTTGGACATTAAAATCAAGAGCTGCAACTGAATTTAGACCAAATTAAAGCATTTCTGGGAAAAATGCTTTATCATCCTGGTCAAGGCATTTAATACAACATGAAAATATTTGAATTTAGCCTTTGTCCTTCATGTTAGGTATACAAAGTATAAGTATATTGTGAAAATTAATTTTAAGATGAATGGTATATAATTTATTAAGGTGAATAATTTTGCTCCAATAAACATAATGCTTTTGAGTCTTTAAAAGAGACCATAAAGAATGAGCCATAAAAAGAAATACTAGTAAGCATTATAGACAGCCAAAGGTTAAATTAAAAATAAATTCTCACTTCGATTCTTCACTTCTTCCTATTCACATCAGTCTTTTAAGTCTCTGATATATATGTCAATTGGTATCTTTTTTGTCAACAGTTTCCTAAGGATCACATAATCTCCATGAAATTTCATGTAATCTTTCTTAAAAGACATCTGTTTCTTTTCACTTTAAAAAGCAACTGAACAATTTTTTAGATATATTTCCTGAGGTAGAAGTTTTAAATATTTAGGAACTGGCATTTCCGGCAGCAGGCTAAGTCACCTACATTCAATGAACTATCTCCAAAATTTATTTTCCTGTGGATTTCGAATCAATAGACTTTCCTTCCAAGACCCTCTCCCATCAGAAGCTTTGAATCTACGTTCAGTTTCCATGATGCAGGTAGACAACAAAGATTCTTTCTTACACTTTCAAATTCAAAGCAATAAAGATATCAAATTATGGTGTTAGTTGATTTGCTTACATTCCCCAATTAATATACTGATACTTCATTAGATAACAGTAGTGTTTCAATGCAACTATATGCTTATTAAAATATAAATTTATTTGCTTATTACCTATAATTTATAATCCCTTTTCATTTGAAACTTCCCTAAGTATATGATTATATACTATTTGATGAACTGTCAGAAGTTTTACAGTTTGATATTAATAGCTAACGACATGTGGTATTTCCACTTACAAAAAAATCCTAGAGTACTGAGTTTGAATCTGGAATATTGACTGCTATTTCTCCTGTAGTGCTAGAACACACAGTCTGTTAATGTCTCAGTAAAACCATGACTAGTCACTGTGTGCCACATTCTTTAGTTATAAGAAAAGAATCCTTAAAATGTAAATGATTTTGTAATAAGTATCACAATGTACTGGCCTGACACCAAAAGTTTCATTTTCAGTGTAAGAGTTCACTAGCTGACTTACAAAGTAGTTATGTTAGGTCCATTATATAGAGGGATCCTCTGTTTCTATCCCCAACAAAAGACAGATATACAAAAGATCTGCCTATTTTTGTATTTTTTTTACCCAAGTATTTCTACAAGGTTTATAGGCAGACCTTTATAAATAAAGTGGGTGGTAGAAACTGTAATGTCTTAATCAGTATTAGTGCAAATTTTTATCTTTCAGAATTTTCTAATAAAATGTTACTTGATTTAATTTTTACTGTAATGGTAAAGAAGTTACTATCACACCAATTCATTTACTGTCTAAAAATCTTAAAATGATAATTATCTGTTGTCTATGGAAGGGTTAAAACTTAAAAGTAAAAAAGGTGGAATCATCCAGTAAAATATATCCAGATAAATGTTTATGTACTTTTGAAGGAATATGTAATAAAAAAAGGAGAGACAAATGGAGGTAGAAATTAATAAAAAATAACCTGTCCTTATTAAACATTTAAAATGTATTGGTTTCCTAAAATAACAAAATACAGAAGAAAATATTGCCTTTAAAATTTACCTACTAAGAACAACATGTCACAATGTTAAATGAAATACCACAATATGATCAATTAATTAAAGGCTGAGCATGAAATTCTGATTGAGCATGCATCATACTCACCTGTCCAATGTACTTCTATTACGACTCTTCATTGTTAGAGACTTCATTTTAAGTCTCTACATTGTATAAGACCACGAAATACCTGCTGTATGGTTATTACTTTTGAGTAGTGTTGAAGTCTGTCTTGTGACAAGATATTTATGGGGCAGAGAAGCATTTAGACAGCACTGCACGGTAACCAAAGAAAGTCCTACAGGAGCCCAGAGAATCAGGTTAGTTAGCCCTGCTAGGAGGTTGGAATTCAGATGAGGCTTGAACAGAGAGAAGGATTGTGACAAGCAAGGTGACAGATTGAGAACTTTCCAAGTGGAGGGCTTAGCACCTGTAAAGGTACAACACAAAAAAGGAAGCTTTCAGGTGTGTTTTGTGAACTCTAGGAAAGCTAGTCCAGCTGCAGCATTGACAGAAATGAAGTAACTCATGTGAAAGGTGGGAGATAAACAAGCATCCTTTACTCATGCCAAATAAAAAGTAGACATTTTAAACCAGTGGTTTTTCTATTGTACACATCCTATTGGTTTCATATCTGCACAATACATGTAACCTAAAGTGTAAGTTAAATTTTATCCAAATTAAAATAAAGCCTATGGACTTTCTATGATCTCAGCAAGAACAGTTTTGGGGAGCCAGATGGGTGGGCAAAATTCAGACTGAAGTGTGAGGAGGACTGAGTGAGTGGCTTGTAGGAAAAGGACGAAATAAAGAAAACCCTTTCAAAAAGTTTCACCCAAGAAAATCTGTGTGCCTAGGATAGGCATTGTGTTAAGTAATTATTACTGAAATAACAGACATAGTCCCTGAGCTCCCAGTTGGGAAACTTAGATTTAAGGGAAGTACTTTTACTGCTTAAGGTAAGCAGCTAAGTCAGGGATCAATGTTCAGGGCAAGGCTGAAATGCTTTGGGGAATAAGCCTTCATTCAGGAGAATCACCGTGTCTATGAGACGTGCTATCGACAGGTGCACAGCACAGATGTAAACACAGCAGCAAAGCTGGGGAAGTCATGGTGGCGGCACAGTTTAACTCCTGACGCGGAGAAGCAGGGGGCGTGTTTAGGGACCTATAGAAATGCTAGCTCTCCACTCACGTCGCCATCTGCATTCTGCACTGCAGCCACCAAGTACTTGGCTTGGCCAAAAAGTCATGAAACTTGCTCTTTAAAGCCCCAGATAGTGAACATTTTTGGCTTTGTGGACCACAATGTCTCTGCCTTTGTAGCATGAAAGCTGGACAATATGTAAATTAATGAGCATGGCTATATTTCAATAAAACTGCATTTATGGACATCAAAACAGCATTTTATATAATCTTCATGTGTCACAAAATATTATTATTGTAATTTTCTTCAACCATTTGAAATATCATAGAAATTATTCTTAGCTCATAAACCATAAAACAAAGCTTTGAGCCAGAGTTTGCCAAATTCAAAATTTTTAGTTCAGAGCTAGAAAAAGGACAAAAATAGAGCAGCTGGTGCATGTTTGGAAATACAAATCCTTATTAGGGCATCTCTTCAGAAGATGAGTTACTAGAGCCGAATTGAATCTCTATTAACAGTAGTGAATTCCTAAGCCAGACAGGAACAGTAAATAAAGGGGCCCACGCTTACATTCATCTGATGGTTTTGCAGACTTGAGAGTCATTTCTGGCACCACAATTTTGTGTTCAGGAAAACAAAGGATGAGAAACATTACGTTCCTCAAAGTGTTTTTCTTGTGCTCTGAAATGACTCAAATAAATGAGGTACAGATAAGGAATTTAGGTCTCAGCCAGATTTTGACTCAGAGTAGTTTTCAGTTTCTGAAACTTAGGGGGGGGGCACTCATCTTTCATAAGAACTTTTTGCTTCTGTTATAATCAGCAGAGTGAAGAATGCTTTTCCTAGAATGTTCAGAGACCACCCTAGCTTCCCTTCCCTGTGGCTATAGCTTACTTTAGTAAAGGGAAGGCAGGGTATCTTCACAAAGCAAAACTAGACTTAAAAGACAGAGAATATTTTGGTAACCTGAGCTGCTTATAAGGAGGAAAAAAAGTCCTAAAGCAAATGTAAGACATTCATTTCCCAAGCTGGTACTCACTTGATTTATTGTATAACTTGCTTTATCTGTATGACTTTTGGGAAGAAATTTGAAAAAAAATAGCAGAAGGGAATTTAATACCTTGCAAATTTTCTTGGCATGATTATTCCCATGGACAATGTGAAGTTTAAAATAGTGCCTTGAATTCATGGGCAAATTAGCCAATTCAGGCACTATCCTTTTAGGTGTTAGTGGGTTAAAGTCACAGTTTTATTAGTGTCTATTATTCTTTCTATGATTTTATCTTGAGAAGTTAGTGATACACTTTAAAAATTCATTAACTCTTAATAAAAAATTTTGAAGTCAAATATCCATAAACCTCTCTGAAACATCTTGGAATGTTTATATTTTTGCCCTTAGTATAATCTTGTAGGATAATGAATTCCATGTAGGTTTTAACTTTATTATGGACCTTCTGCTATGTTTCATTCCTGTGATTATAATGAAAGAATTTGCTTTACTTTCATCAAGATACATTGTCAAAACAAAACCAAAGATTTAGACCCGTATTCTGAGGATAAGAAAGAGATACGCTCACTGCCGTGGGAAGAGGTAACATCAACAGGAAAAGAGAGAGGGCAGAGCTTCAGTTTTCTCCACTGAGACACAGTCACACTAGAAAGGGTCCCCCTAAGCAGTAACTGGCAGCCCAGGGCAGGTGAACTCCCAAATGGAGTACATGAATCCAGAACTCACCATGTTTTATATCAGAATCTTCATGACTGGCAATATGATCTCACAGAATCCCATGACAACCTCAGAAATCCTGGCGAGGACACCAGGATATACAAAGGCAGGTGATGACAGTCTCGAAAGTTACAGAACAGGTAAAATGAACTAGGTACCTGCAGAGGTGACACTGATCCCTGGTAAATGACTGTTCAAGTGACTTTCCAGAGGCTGCACATTCTCCAAACTCTGCTGGAACCCCAGTGCTGCTGGGCAGTACTTTTATCCATACCGATTCATTTCTTACCACATTCCCCCACTGTGTCCACACTTTATCCATTTGCTTTTGCCCCTAAGAAGGTCAGAGTCCTCCAACTCAAGCTCCTTCAGCTTTCAATATTCCCACCGCCAGATTCCTTTGGATTTCAATCATTTCCTCTTTTCAAAAATCAAACGCAGGGAAAGAACCACCTTTCCTCTAAGAATAATCTTGTGTCATTGAATTAACCCCTCTGTTCTCTGGGACTTAGCTCCGTTAATTAAAATTCTTTGTGTTGTATTTTTCCATCTCTTCATCAAGAGGGGCTTTTTCCATACCTCATCCTGGGAAAATGCTTAGATGCCCTTTATACACACACACACACACACACACACACATTTACTACTAGTATTTCTTCAATTACAGTCTAGTACATGAAAGATGCATAGCAAATGTTGGAAGAATGAAAAAAATACTATTCACACTTGTTTTCTTTCCTTTCTAATGCTTTCTAAAGAGATATTCATAATACTTTCTTCTATTCACCGATTTTTCCACCCCTAGCCTCATCCATCTGAAGAGGCTGAAGGGCGGTGAGAGCAGCTGCACACTATCCCACTGTCGGCCCACTAGGCCCCTCTTGTTGAGCTCCCACCCACAGCGGGTGGTAACTAGAGTGGGTAGATGGATGGTGGTTGGAGGGAGAACGCTGAAATAAATGACCAAGTGGACAGTGCAGTGGGCTCCAGCCCATGCTGACTCCTGTCTCAATGAGGCACTCTCCAGCCTCACTTAGGTCACACCATAGTCCTTTCCTCTAGACAAACTGTGTTTCTGAATCGAGATAATTTATTAAATTACATATTTGTGTTCTCCTTCCAAATTTTCCTTCCCTTTTACATAAAATTATTAGACTTTTAATAATTGCCACCAAAATTACTTTATGCTTCCTTGCTACGGGGATTTCTGCAGGAAAACAGAGGCAGCTGGAAGGTCACAGTAACTTTGTCTAGTCTTTTGCAAATGCCTGATCTCTAAAACAGAGGATGCTAAATGTGCCAGACAAGGTGGAGAGAAAGCAGCTCTGCAGGGCCTCTAGACTGGGTGGGAAGTGTAGGGACCTAGGCCCTGCTGCACGCACTCTGTAGTTACACAAAAAGAGAGGAAGAATTCACCGGGAACTTCATGCAACTGAAGGTATTTTTTTTATCAAGGTTCAGATTCTTCTAATCAGACAGAGTGTGCATCATTTTCAAGTCACTAATTTTTTTATCTCTGTCCATGTGAAATGTTTTTCGTTACCAGATATATACCTATTACTCTGCTCTTGGCACTCACCCAAGCTTTATGTGCTTGTAGCAAGTTGACAATGAAGCCAGAGAGCTTGATGTACAGGAATTCAAAGAAACAAATGAAAGTGGTGAATACTGACATAACAGGGGACAACTTGTAGAATTAGAGGGTTTTAAATAGGGTCTTACAGGAAAGGATTTGGAGAGGGGATAAAGAAATTTGCATATTGGGAAAACCCTGGAAAGGTACAGAACATCTATCATTAAAGAAACATAGAAGTGATTTCTTAGCACAATCTTATTACATAATTGACTCTTAAGTGTTCAAAAGCTACAAAGTAGACCTGTAATATTTCCCATCACTTAACAAGCATTATAATCATTAAAATGCTATTAATCTGACAAAGTACCTTCAGCTGTTAATGATACAGTATCTAACACTTCTGTTAAATGGGTGGACCCTGATTACCTACCAGTTCTGCCTGTGCTCGCATGCTGGGGACTTAGACCCTTGATGAATTTGTCTTCCCACTTCTTTTGGTAACATACTTAAATGGCACTGGATTTTATGTCAGGCACTTTGCTTTATATTTTCTCATTTAGTTCTTTGGCTCCTGTTTATTTCAAGTGTGAACAATTTCCTTCCACCAGACACGATACTATTAATTTTGAAATACCCACTCTGTCTGGTAAAGTACTAGAGATACAGTTATTCAATAATGTAAATCAAGCAATATACTCAGAAAGCCAATTCTTTACATTCATAGATGTTTTCTTCATAAAAACTAAAAGTTCTAATCAGAAATAATAGTCTCACCTACACAGTGTTTATACAATCTATCCCGAGACAACCTGTCTCTTGTATTGAGAAAGGATATCCAATTAGAATTAAACAAATCTTCAAGTAATACTTTTAGGATGCATACAGACTTATTTCCCATGGCCCAGGGGGATGAGCACTTACTTTCAACATTTAATCAATGTGTTGTTCCTCCTGTCCTGGAAAGTCCTTCCCTGATTTATTTTTTAATGGTCGCCTCTTCAAGGAAGCCTCCCTAGACTGTGTGAGAGTGAATTCTACTCTTCTTTGGTTCTCTCTGTACCACTTTGATGCATGGATAACTGTCACTTTTGAACTGAAATATTTATAGGTCATTTGCCTTAATAAACTGTGATACCTCTGAGGGCGGGGGTAGTATGTAACCCTATCGTTCGGTGCTCTTAGTCTGGCCCGGTGCCTATGGTGTGCTACCGAGGTGGTTGTGCAAGACATGTTGTGGAACCTCAGTTTACACCCCTCCTTCTAGTGTGGTGGTTAAGAGCATGGGCTCTGGCACTAGGAAGCCTGGGTTTAATTCTGACCCAATCACTTGCAATGGGACCTCTGTGCCTTAGTTTCTCCAAATTCAAAATGGGAATAACAAGAATAGTACTTCATAAATTTGTTGTGATCAGTAAAGGAGTGAAATTATACACACACACACAAATACATGTATATAACTCAAGGAGTGCATGGGAAAAGCTCTTGAAACATAAGTCAATTGCTAGTTTTACTCAACTAGACATAGGAATCTTGCAATTCTGTGATATCATAATTACCTTACACTTGTAAGTAATTACAAGGTGCACTTAGGGATGACTCTTCACAGATTAGCGCAGCCTTCTCAGTAATGCCCTCATTTACCAGTGAGGAGGAGATCACCACTGCTGGAATATCATGGAGTCCGTCTGTGAGTGAGGGACCAAATCCTCACAACACGTCATCCGGCCCTTCAAACCTACATAAGCCAGAATCTCCTTCACATTATAAAGCCTAGTTCTTAGATTTACCCACAGCTTCATTAATTCATATATTTACATTCCTGGATCAGTAGCCTTTTCTTCAAATTCCCTTTCCTTCGCGACTTCACTTTTCAACATAATTCAGCTACTGACTGTCGAATAGGGTTTAGCCATGTCCTTGATTGCTTGAAGGCATTTACCAGTAGTAGCACTGAGTCACTGTTTGGAAACTTACCTGTTTATGTCACTCTCCCAGTTAAAAACTATATATGTAAAAAGTTATTCCTACTTTCATTATGAATTAATAGTCTGGTAAAGGTTATTTTAAAGTATTCATATTATTTATAATCGAAATATTCTAAAGATAATTATATATAATTAAAGAGCCTAGTAAATACATATATGTAAATTATATATGATTGAAAAGCATGCTACATGCTCTTCATAGTAAATGTATATGCGTGTATGTATAAAATGCACTATGCTCTTCAAATTGCTAAATACATTTTACTTGACCTTGAACAGATTCAAATATACTCCTTTGAGCAAACCTGAGCTATAAAAAAAAAAGAACAACTATGTGCTTGAAATCTCTCATTTGAAAAAGAGCTGGTTAAACTTGTTTCCAAGGGTTTCATATTCTCCTGATTACCTGCCATCTGTATGGTAGAGGAGAGGAATCTGTCACCTAGGGTGAAGGAGGTGGACCCCAAGTACCTCACTATAAGAGAAGCCTTCAACTGAAGTTTTTCTTTACATTAAACATGTGTGTATATTCTATTCCATAGAGTGCAGAGCTTATATTAATTAATATTTAAGTAATGCTGTTGTCCTCCTTCAAATGTTTGGTCGACTGACATTGGAAAATATGTCTTCATTATCTATGCTTTTGAAGGGTCTCCTGCAAAGCCTCTTCAGTACAGAAATAATAATTTCATAACAAGGACATTTAAATAAACCATTGTAGTGTTTCTTAAAATTGAATCAATACTAGACAGTTTGTTTCTCTTAGATGATGGGCTTAGGGAAGAGAGCGTTTAGGAAAAAAATTTAAATGTTTATTTATTTTTAGTGAGGGGAAGGGAGGGAGAAAGAGAGGGAGAGAAGCATCAATGTGTGGCTGCCTCTCACATGCCCCCCAACAGGGGACCTGGCCCGAAACCCAGGCATGTGCCCTGACTGGGAATCGAACTGGTGACCCTTTGGTTCATAGGATAAGTGCTCAATCTACTAAGCTATACCAGCTGGGGCAGGAAAATTTTTTTAAAAATATTGTAAGAATTTGTAGCCATTAAAACTATGGTGTTACTGAAAGAAAGGGCAAAAATTCAGATATGTGAAAATACTGAGCTTAAAGTGGGACATCCAAGAGGAGTTTTTTAATGGGACATTTAAATTAGAGAATTTTTTTTTGTGTGAGGAGGAATTCAAAATGCAGATTTGATGGTAATTTGAAGAAGTAAAAGCAATGGGAAAATAAGATTTGTTAGAAATTCTGAATGTAGTGAACCTTCACAGGTCAGAGGAAATACAATCATTGATGGGGGGTGGGGGCAGGGAATCACTTGTAGAAGACAGAAGAGGGAGAAAAACCAGGCCACACTGCACCGAATCAAAGAACAGTGATAACCGAAGCTTGACACCACTTGTCACTTTAGGAATATCATGAAGAATAAGGAGAGGTTATTAAATAAAGGGTAAAATGATGATGTAGAAAGAGAAACATAAACTTTCATATAGGGAACATTCACTGGAGGCCATCAGTCCGACACCACCCATTACATGAGCAAACTTATATAATAACAAAAAAGAAAAGGGTTCTAGAAAAATAAAGTCAAATTTCATTCACTGAGTCACTATGGAAAAAAACTGTTTTGTTTTCTTGCCTTTGTAATCCAACATTCTTTCTGTTCCTGCACATTGCAACCTAATCTCCTAAAGGAGGGTATTCCATGCAAGTTACTAACAATACAACTTTTGGGAAGGTAGGTGTCTGAAGTTCAACACTGAACATTACTGGAATAAAATTTAAATAAGTAAAGCAACGGGGCTGGGTACTTCAACGACAAACCTTTGAATGCACTACTTACAAAGGTGTATCACCAGTATACCTTCTATCTAAAGTTACTGTTGTATTTTTATTCTAAAAAAACATAATTCTACTCAACTAGTGACTGACAGAGGGGGACCTAGCTAGAGGAGAAAAACAAAAAAAGAGAGTGTAGAAAGTTGGAGGAAGAAACACTCTGTCTCCTAAACCTGCAGATTCTCGCATAGGAAACACTGGTTTTCTAAAATGACCTCAGAGAACATTTCCATTTCATATGCATAATGAGGGATTTTGAAATCTGATGGCCTAAGGCTATCCACTCCCCTCACTGTAAAGCATCTTTACATCAACACCGAAAACCCAGAAGTGCCACCATAAAAAATAAAGCAAAGCAAATAAAACGATGGAAAAATGCCTCCTACTTCTAAGGAAGAAACCTGATCTTGAGGAACACAAATGATTCTACAGCCCAATGAACATCTCATCCTCGTGCAATGGCATAGAGCCAGCTCTGTCACAGAGGTGTCAGCCAGTCCAGCTTTGCTCTGAACCTCTGATGTTCAGAAAGACAAACCTCTGTTTAGATAAACAACTGCATGTATTAGTTCAATTGTTTGAATGGCTCAGAATTTCCTGCCTCTAAGTTATTTGTCAATTTGTCCAGTAGTATGCATAATTTTAAATAGGTAGGATGCCAAGTCAACTATAAAAAGAGTTTCATGGAAGTTTCATGGTGTGAGTAAATGTTGCGACAAGACTTTTGCTGTTAAAGAACAAAAATGGTACTGATGGTTACAACAGGAAAACAAGTGCTGACAATCAAAATGAGTTCACTGTTTCTCTTACCTTTCACTTTCCATAGTATTGGGCACAGTAATAAACTACTAATATGTCTGAGCAAATGTTATATAATCTTATTCATTTTAAATATTTTTAATACAGAAATAACCCTCCTTTCTGTTTGCTTTTTCCCCTAAATACCTTGAGGATATAAAGCTTTTAAGATTTATAAGCAGTAGAAAAATATTTGAAACCCAAATTTGTATTAAAACATTCTTTGTAAAAATCCACTGACCCATTTTTGTAAAGTAAAAATATCCATGAAGTTTTTACTTGCATTGAAAATGGAACAATTGCAGTTCAATTATTATATTCATACAATACCATAAAAACTATATTTTAAGTTGCACAACTGACCTTCTTTTCTGTAATAATACAGATAGAGCCAACATTATAAGTAATTGTATTGTGGAACATTTTGAAAAGAAGAATCCTGTTGCTTTTCTTGCACAGAAACCAATTTGGATCTTTAATACTTCTTTGCATTTCCTTGCATATTTGTAAACATGACTTTAGTTTTAACTTAAAGGAAAATATCTGACCACATTACTGATTGGCAATGATATCTTGTTAGACAGCTGTACAGAGAAAAATAATAAACCCACACAAGTAAGAGATTTCCAGAGACAAATAAAAATAAACTTCCTTTGCAAAGAAGAATCAATACCTCTACAATCCCATCACAAACCCGAAGGTCCACTTCTGTTTCTCTGGCAAGAACCTGAGATGTTTAAGTTGCATTCACTTCACTCACCTGTGTGGCTTAGTTGGGATGTGCTTCTACTCCTTCGAGACACTATGGCGACCACTTTGGCACTCAGGCTTGATCTCCGTTTCTTTCCACCTGCTCCCACCATACCCACGGCCGTGTCCGACTGACTGCCGTCATTATGCTCCAGTGTGTACATCTCTCCACTCACACTGGTGCTCTTCATGATGGCTCTTCCTGAAGTCCCCATCCGTCTGCCTTGCATTTTAGGGGTAAATGAACTATATTTACAAAGTAAAAACATATATGCATCCATAAATTACAGGTCAGCATAACTGAAATGCTAAATCTAATTTATTTTGAGATAATCCAGACAGGTTTTTAGGGGGAAAATTCACTTGAGAAGTAGTCCTACAGCTATGCATATTTTAAGATCACATCGCTGACCCTAAATATTTACTAGATGTAGCTTATAACATATGACAGAGGAAGCTATAAACTTTCTCAAAGACAGTACAAGGAAATGCAACCAGTGCTATCCATGAGAGGCACATGTTACTGGCCAATTTTGTAAATAGTTACCATGTTACTTTCAGGAAAATTAACATATTTAAGTAAACGAAACATTTTTATACATCCTCGAGGAAAATTTTTTGTTAAAAATGGATACTCTAAATCTGCTACATGACAAGTTTTTAAAAATGAAAGCATTATCTGTTCTAGTTTTCCTTTGGGATTTCAACAAATAGATACGTCTTTGCTCTGGCTTAATGAGTCTCGGAAAGACTGCTAATGAAGCAAAAAAAAAAAAAACCAGAACAAAACCAAACCACCATGTCCCTTCCCCTTCGTTGTCCCTGACACTCCATCTCCTCCACACAAACATTTCATTTTCCTATTTCAGCTCTTCAAATTCACCTGCTTTAGGCCGATACTTTCCTTTTCCATTTTGTTCTTTTCTATTAAAACGTATTGTCTATGTTCCCAGGTTGTACTAATTTATCAGAATTATATTACTGTACTTTTTTCCTCAAATGAATAAATTATGCTTGAGAATTTCAGGAACCATGGAAGATTGATAGAAAAAACAAACACACCAACCGACCAACCAAAAATCACTTCCACTTGCCAAAGTAAATGTATGTCTGTGAGTTGCAGAGAGGAAGGGCAGGAAAGCAGGGAGCCAAGATGCTAGGATTCTTTGAACCTTTTAAATTAATGTTGCATATGCAGTCACATTATACATCTAGATGAGTTTTTACCCTCTTAATTTTGTTTTCTCAAAATATTGTAAAGTTTGGCTTACATGACTCTTGCCACCAAGTAAATTTTCTATTTCTTGAGCTGATCTGCAAAATATATGATCTGAGATACAGCATATTTTAACAGTGATGCCATTTAATACAGAAATGCAAATAAATCCTAATGTGATTAGAAAAGATAAATTAAAATTTTATCTTGGGATCATATAACATATTTGTGGTCATAAATATGAAGGGAGACCCCCAAAACCTGTAATTATCTCCTGGAGTGTGGACCCCTTGTGATATAGGCTTCTCCCACTACGTCAGTGTTCTAGGATCCCATATGTATCAGTGTATAAGCTGGTATTATTGTGAGAGGCTGAATTTGGCTCCAGTGAATTTTTCTGAAAACTCTTGCAATGTGTTAGCCCATTTCATGATGCGTGACTTATGAGCGCACCTGTCCACCCTGCTGAGTGTTCAGCAGTTTTTGACCAACATGGCATGACTCCATGCCCCACCCTCCCTATTCACTCAATCTTGCCCCAAGGGACATTTTTTGTTTCCCCAGGATGAAAAAATCCTGGGGAAACAAAAAAAGTCCTCAAAGGGAAGCATTTTGCCAATGTGGAAGACTTGAAACAAAAAATTGCAAAAGCACTAAAAGGAATCAAAATCATTGAGTTCAAAAACGGATGTGAGCAGTGGGAAAAAAGTCTTGATAGATGTATTCATCAAATGGAGAGTACTTTGAAGATGACTGAAGTTTCAACATATAAGAATAAATACACAATTTTTGATAAAGAAATTCCATTTTGGGGGCCCCCCTCATATAATGAATGTTTAAGCAAGGGGAATTGGTGTCGGATGAGTTCGGACAGGTGGGAGGGCAATACTACTAAGAAATTTTGTACAATGTTCTTTAGGTTATAGACAAGTTTACTAGTATAGAAAAATATCTCCTATATTTTTATCATGAAAATTTATTCAAGATGGTATAGAATATTCAATAGTATTGTATGTGTATTTAATCAAAGCAATGAAATAATCTGCAATGGTGACAAATAAAAATTCTGAAAAAAATAAGAGAAATCGGCAGAATGAGTGATTACCATTTGGAAGGGGGCAAATTAAGAAGTTATGCTAAAAATAATTTTGTGAGTAAATATGATGCAATTTTTCCTCAAAAATAAACTATTTTGTTTAAAAACATTCTTATATGATCTCAGGGTAGTGCATAGTTTCCTAAATGCCCTAGAATACTATATGCTCAATGAGAACATGTTGAGTCAGTTTTAATTCTTTTAAATAATTGAAGGGAGAGATCTGGGGGGGGTCTAATTAGAATAATTTAATCAATGAGAAGATCACATTTTTAAGAGATGACAAATTTAGAGCAGGCCCAATCAAGTGTTAGAACTGAAACCCCAGAACGGGCCAAGACCCTTAAGAACAAAGTAAAATGGAAGCCTCAGTCTAAGCCCTAACAGACCCTCACTTGTGACATTTCTAATTAATATATTTCTGGGAGACAGAGAATGTTCCCAAAATGAAGTTCCAAGACACACAAAGAAACTAGAAAATATATGAATCAATCTAAAGCATTAAAAATATAACACTGAATAACGGGAGAAAGAAAACAATACTTAATTAAACCCCTAGAAAAATAAAAAGATGGAGGGATGGTAAGAAAGCTAAAGTGTATTACAGCAATTTTTTTCCCTAGAAGACAGTAGAGGTAATTATTAACTTTATTATTTATTAAATATATTTAAAACATTAACTTAGGCACCAAAATCATATAAATAGCATAAAATGGAATAATTTCCAGAATAATTGAGGGGAGAAATGAAATAAAAACAATTCAATTAAAAACCAATCAGAAAAGAGGAAAAATAGTAAAAATAAAAAGTACTTTAAGACACTAGATGTAATTTCAAATATGTGAGAAATCAAAAAATGTAAATTGACTACATAGCCAATTTAATGATAAAGATTGCCAGACTAAAGGAAACAAAACATATTACACCCATCCCCATGCTGTTTATAAGTGACATGACTAACACACATATGGCCACACAAAGGTTGAAAGCACAGGGATGTGAACAGTTAGAATGAACATTAAAAAACAATGTTGTCACATAAGACAAAATAGACTTAAAAAATTATTAGAGATAAAGAGATTTACAACATAATGATAAAAGGGTTAAACTACCAGGCTGTCAATTCTAGCTGTACTGCTTGCTTATGGGCCATGTGAACTGAATAGGTTACTTCAATTTCTACAATGAGATTAGTAACAACTACACTACAGGGCTGATAGTGCATGTAAACCTTCTATCAGAATACCTGGTACACAAAAAAGGTATTTACTAAATCAGAATTTTTTAATACATTAAAATGTACATGTTACATAACTATGGCAAAATTATAAAAGTGACACATGAAATTGGTGAAGTTTGGGAAGCAATGGTTCAAAGTGAAAGGATGTTGAATTCATTCAAATAATAGAATAATTAAGCAAAGTGAGATTACAGTGAACATTTCTCAACCTGATAAAGGCCATATGTAAGAGACCTACAGCCAACATCATACTCAATGGACAAAAATTAAAAGCTTTCCCACTAAGATCAGGAGTAAGGCAAGGATGTACGCTTTCACCACTTCTATTTAATATAGTATTGGAAATACTAGCCACAGTGACCAGACAAGAAAGGGAAATAAAAGACATCCAAATTGGAAGGGAGGAAGTAAAACTGTCACTGTTTGTCAATAACATGAGTCTACATAGAAAATCCTATAGATGCCACCAAAAAACTACTCAACCTAATAAGCAAATTTAGCAAAATGGCACGGTTCAAAGACAATATTCAGAAACCAAAGGCATTTTTATACACCAACAATGAAAGATAAGAATCAGAAATCAGGGGAAAAAAATCTCATTTGCTATAGCAACAAGAAGAATAAAGTATCTAGTAATCAACCTTACCAAGGAGGTAAAAGACTCAGGAAACTACACAACACTGAAGAAAGAAATTAAGGAAGACAAAAATAAATGGAAGCATATACCGTGTTCATGGATTGGAAGAATTAACATCATCAAAATGTCCATATTACCCAAAGCCATTTATAGATTCAATGCAATCCCTATTAAAATACCAATGACGTATTTCAAAGATATAGAACAAACATTTTAAACATTTATATAGAACCATAAATGACCCTGAATAGCCACAGAAATTTGTAGAAAGAAGACAAAGTAGGGGGGATCACAATACCTGATACCGAACTATATTACAAGGCCACTATAATCAAAACAACCTAGTACTGGCATAAGAACAAACACACAGATCAGTGGAATAGAATAGAGCCCAGAAATAAACCCAAGTCTCTGTGCTCAATTAATATTTGACAAAGGGGACAGAAGCATAAAATGGAGTGAAAATAGCCTCTTTAATAAATGGTGTTGGGATATCTGGGTAGCTACATGCAAAAAAATGAAACTTGATCACCATCTTAAACCACACACAAAAATAAATTCAAAGTGGGTAAAAGACTTAAACATAGGCTGTGACACAATAAAAGTCCTAGAGGAGAGCATTGGCAGGAAAATCTCAGATATTCCATGCAGCAGTATTTTCACTGATATGTCCCCTACAGCAAGGGACATAAAGGAAGGAATAAACAAACGAGACCTCATCAAAAATAAAAAGTTCCTGCATGGCTGAAGAAAACAGCATTAAAATAAAAAGAGAATTACTGTATGGGAAAACATATTTTCAAATGACATCTCGGACAAGGGTTTGATCTCCAAAATACATAAAGAACTCACATGGCTCCACTCCAGGAAGACAAACAGAACAATTACAAAATGGGCAAAGGATATGAACAACACTTCTCCAAGGAGGACAGAGGGCTCAGAGACATATGAAAAGATGCTCAGCATCACTAGCCGTCAGAGAGACGCAAATTAAAACCACAATGAGATACCACTTCACACTGGTGAAAATAGCCATCATAAACAAATCAACAAACAAGTGTTGGAATGGTGGTGTAGAGAAGGGAACCCTAGTATACTTTTGGTGGGAATGCAGACTGGTATAGCCACTGTGCAAAACACTATGGAATTTCCTTGGGAAACAAAGTGGAACTGCCTTTTGACCCAGCAATCCCAGTGCTGGGATTATACCCTAAGAATCCTGAAATACCTATTCAAAAGAACCTATGCACCCCAATGTTCGCAGCAGCACAATTTAGAATAGCCAAATGCTGGAAGCAACTTAAGTGCTCATGAGTAAATGAGTGGATTAAAAAACGATGGTACATTTATACAATGGAATACTATGTAGCAGAAAGAAGGAAGGAGTGCCTATCCTTGGCAACACCATGGGTAGAACTAGAGAACATTATGCTAAGAGAAATAAGTCAGGCAGTGAAAGACAAATACCATATGATCCCACCTATAAGTGGAACCTAATCAACAAAGTAAACAAGCAAGCAAAATATAACCAGAGACACTCAAATAAAGAACAAACTGACAGTGACCAGAGAAGAGCGGAGAAAAGGATAATAGGAGATAACAGGGAAAGGTCCATCAAGAAACCTGTATAAAGTGCATATGGACAAAGTCAAAGGGGGTAGGTACGAGGGTGCGGGATGAGGATGGGTGGGGTGGGGATGCACAGTGGGTGGGAAGGAAATGAAGAAAACTGTACTTGAACAACAATTAAAAAACAAATAATAGAATAATAGCCACAAAAATGGTATTTAATGTTGATGACCCAAGTTCAACATATTTTTAATTTTATAATCTGCATTCAGTTCTCCAATATATAAGCATATAAACACAGTATCATAAATAGAAACTTAAGAATCCATTAGAAATTTTCTATTACATATATTTTTTGGCATAAAAATCTAGTAACTATTTGAGGTCCTCTTCAAACAGTCATCCCATTTCACAGCTAACACAGAGTTGAGCATCCTTAATGTAGCTGGTCTGTGCGGTAACTACCACGCTCAAAGACACAGGGTCACATTAGTGGCCCTTGAGGATGTCGTTATGTGCTGTAAAAATTATACAGCATTGGGAGATTACTATGCTAAGTGAAATAAGCCAGTCAGTGAAAGAAATATCATATGATCAGTGAATATGATATCAAATATCATATTGAAATATCAAATATCAAATATCAGTGAAGTGAAATATCATATGATCTTGCTTATATGCAAAATCTAATGAACAAAATAAACTGATGAACAAAATAGAAACAGAGGCAATGGATACATGGAACAGACTGACAGCTGTCAGAGGGTTTGGGGAACTGGATGAAAGAAAGTGAAGGGATTAAGCATAAAAACATATATGTAATAACACACAGACACAGAGTGCCATGGTGGTGATGGCCCGAGGGCTGGGTGGAGGAGGGTGAAAGGGGAAAATGGGGTATTTGTAATAGCATAAACAATAAAAAGAGTTAACGAATGACACAGCATTGAAGCAAAGTTAGTCAACAGCTCAGCAACAGGAGTGGTTTCTAATCCCTGGACCTGATTTCTCATGCAAGTAGCACACTCTCATGCTTGGCATGAATCCGGAGGTGGTTGCTGGACCCCAGTCATAACCCCTGAGTAAGTACAGTGTTCTTCGCCTTTGTGTCTCATAAAGATCGCGACTACAAACACAGTGAAGAGACATTTGAGTTTTAGGGACAGACATTTTCTCTCCTTGAAAACAATTCCCATGGAATAAACTGGTTGCATTTGAAAATTGCTTCCACAGTCCCAATTCAGCTTGGGATTCATTACCTATGTTATTTTCCTGGTACTTAAAAGATGTATATACTTTATATATCTTTAATAATCTTTTACACTGAAGATATGCCATTAGCAGTATATAACTTAATTTCTTATATATTGTGGGAAAGTAATAATTAAGCAGGTAAAATTCAATTCTTACTTTAACAACAGCATATTAAATGTGTAATTTGTTTTAGGATAATTAAGTCAAACTGAAAAATTATAACCATTTATACATAATCAGAATGTAATTTTAACAGTGTCATAAGTAGACTATGTGTATTACAAGCAAAGTTATTAACAGTTTGCTTTTGAATTCCCCTAAATTTTATTTCACTTGAATAAATTGTTCCTGCATTCTTCCATAGATACAAGGAGTTATTTTTCTAATTAAAGAAATTTTCTAATTATGATTATCAATGAATTCAACTCGAATGGTCTTTAAAGTGTTTTAAATGTAAAATATAATTTAATCGCATCCTAAAGGAAGAAATAAAACTACCAGAATAGATTTCTATAGATAATAAAATATTAACATGTACTTTTAAAACTCCATGAACAGTTTGTATTTGTTTTTCCCTCACAGGTAGAAGTTGTCTCTAAGATCTAATTACAAATGATCATTTACACAAATGACCCATCTCTATAAGATACACTGGGTTTGAAGTAAATTTTGCATACTTTATTTTAATTGACTGCTTTAATCATCTATTATATAATAAGCATTTATCTACTACTGTATTGATCTTCCTGGAATTTAACTAAGCACATTTTAATAAAGCTATTATTAATTGGCAGAATAGACAGGTAGAAACAAAGCATGTTGGAGCTGCTTCAAACTGCATTTCAAATCGTTCGCAGGGAAAAACCTCACCAGGAAAACCTACTAATTCGTCCCAAGAGCTCTGTAACTGGCTCTGATCAATACTGTTGTGTTACTTACTGCCATCGGTCAAGCACTGTTCTGTGTACGTTATGGATATGCTGTGGTCTAAAGATTTAGATGTATGGCACATTCAGCCATATGATATATTAATAAATATGGCATAGTAATTTTGCCATAAGGGGCACTAGCACATTCTTTCCATCTCTTTATAGCTTTAATCTAGTCACAGGAAATAATAGAGGCAATGATCATTAATCTTGGACTACTAAAACTAGTAAGATGCTATGAAAAAAAGCCACTAGAGAATCACTAAAATATATTTCCTTTCTCAGATAGTCAATATCCAGTATCTTTCACTATGTTCTGGTTCATCCTCTTCCCTATCATCAAATTTTGATGTTATTTTTCTTTATTTTTAGTACATTTGTAGATCTTAATAGGCTGTTTTTTCATAGTACAATAGCCAAGCTTATGAAAAAAATTCCCTCTTATCACTCAACCATATTAAATGTCAGTAAGCATAAAACTAACAAGTCTATGAAATGAAAGTTTCATTTGTTATTCTGAGCTATTAATTATAGCTAATGATTTTGCAGTCAAATGCCAAATCACAAAAAGTCCAAAAATTATTTTAAATATCTTGCTGAGGAGAGTTTCCAGGCTGGTGAACTAGAGCACTTCCACGTGCCAGCGAGCCAGGCCTCAAACTCCATGAAGACAGACCTTTGTTCAGGACACTGCCCTACATTTCTTCATCTGACTGTTGGGGACTTCCGGTGAAAATGGCAGCAAAGGAAAAAGTGATGTTTGAATCATATCACAACCACACCAAAAATATAACTACAGAAGAACCATCCTTCAGAACTGCCTGAAATCTGGCTGAAGTCCTACAACTAGAAAGTTAAAGAGGAAGCCACATCAAGACTGGTAGGAGGGACAGAGACACTGAATGGGCTGGTCCCACCCCCTTGTGTGGCAGTTTATCTCAGCTGCAGAGGCCCCCCTTGAAGAGAGACAGGTGCCAGCCCCACACCAGGCTTTCTAGCTCAGAGTTCCAGTGTCAGGAAGAGAAATCTCCATTACTTCTGGCTATAAAAAGCAGTGGCGATTGAGGGTGAGGGAGATGGAAGGCCTCTACAGTCCCAAGCAGTTATTTTTAAAGGGCCCATGCATGGGCATGAAACTTATGCAGATTCAATTGCTCTGAGCTACAGTGTTGGAGCAGCAGCTTGAAAGGAAACAGGGAAATGGAAGGAGGAATAGGAACACAGATATCAGAATAAGAGCTAGGGTAGCAACTTTCTGCTAGACAAAAGTGCTGGCAGAGACCACTGGACCTTTCCTGAGACCTCCCCACCACTCCCACACAGCCAGCATGCAGATACCATATCTGAGTTTCATCAACCTGGCTCACACTGTTTGCTCTATCATGGTGATTCCCTGAGGCCCCACCCCACCCAATTTGCAGGCCCATCCAGGCCTTTTCCTGAGGCTTTTCCATACAGATGACCTGTCTTGCTTCATGTGTTGAACTTTCCTAAAATCTCTCAAGCATTATTTGGTCTCTACATACCAGGTCCTACATTATGCTAAGTGGCACCAGGCCCCACACTATTGGGCGGCCCACTTTGGTTCACAGCTTGTCTTCTCCTGAGCACCTCTAAGCCCAATAAAAATAGCAACCATCTCCAGATCACTCTGTAGCTTGTGCTGGGGTGGCCTCAGGCAGGTCACAGGTGATGACTAACTTCTCCCAGAAGGTCCTACAGCACCCTGTGGACAGCTTCAGCCACACCTGATTACAACCCTTCCACCTCTATGAGCAACACGCTCAAGGGGCAGACTCAGTGAGCACCCTAGGTCCACTGAAGCAAGTCCTGCTCTGTAGGGTTGACTCCTGTACAGCAGCTACTCCGCTGTAGTCACAGCCCATCCTCACAACTGACTGGCCTAGGGGCCAATCCCTCCCAGTGATCCCAACAGCAATGTGGGCTCAACTACAACAGGACAGTGAACACAGCCCGCACAGGGGTGCATCTGGAACTCCCAGCTCAAGTGAATGGGGAGGCTGTGCCACTAGGCCTTATAGGATAACTACAATACAGGTCTACTCTATCAAGTCCAGGAGATGTAGCAGTTCTATTCAATACAAAGAAACAAACATAGGGAAGCAGCCAAAATGTGGAGACCACGTCCCAAATGAAAGAACAGGAGAAATTCCCAGGAAAGTAACTAAATGAAATGGAGGCAAACAAACCACTAGATACAGAGTTCAAAATAATAGGTATAAGAATGCTCAAGGAACTTGGTGAGAACCTCAACGGCATAAAAAGGGTCAATCAGGAATGGAGGATACACTAACTGCAATAAGAATTGTTTGCAGGGACTCAACAGTAGAGTAGATGATGCTGAGACTAAAATCAATGACTTGGAATATAAGTAAGTAAAAAACACTCAATCAGAACAGTAAAAAGAAAAAAAAGAATCTAAAAATATGAAGATAGTGTAAAGGTATTCTGGGACAACTTCAAGCATACTGACATTCTCATCATGGGGGTACTGGAGGGAGAAGATAGAAAGCAAGAAATTGAAAACCTATTTAAAAAGATAATGACAGAAAACTTCCTTTTCCTGGTGAAGAAAATAAACATACAACTCCAGGAAGCACAGAGAGTTTAAAAAATGAACACAAAGAGGCTCACATCAAGACACATCATAATTAAAATGCCAAAGGTTAAAGACAAAGAATCTTAAAAGCAGCGAGAAAAAACCAGTTAGTTACCTATAAGGGAGCTCCTATAAGACTATCAGATGATTTCTCAACAGAAACTTTGCAGGCCACAAGGGACTGCCAAGAAATATTCAAAGTGATGAAAAGCAAGGACCTACAACCAAGATTACACTACCCAGCAAAGCTATCATTTAGAATCGAAGAAAAAGAGCATCCAGTCAAGGAAAAGCTAAAGGAGTTCATTACCACCAAACCAGTATTACATGAAATGCTAAAAGGTCCTCTTTAAGAAGAAAGATAAAATATATGAACAATAAAATGGCAATAAATACATATCTATCACTAACTGAATCTAAAAATCAAAATAAACAACCAGAGCAGAACAGACTCATAAATATGAAGAGTATTTTGATGGTTGGCAGAAGAAAGAATGTTTGGGGAGGAAGGGTGAAGAAGGTGAAGGGACTTAGAAGTACTAATTGGTAGTTTCAGAACAGTCACGGGGGTGTAAAGTGCAGTGTAGAGAATAGAGTCAGTAATGTTCTAATAAGTATGTATGGCGTCAGATAGATATGAGATTTATCGGGACGATCACTTAGTAAATTTTATAATGTCTAGTCACTGGGGTATACACCTGAAATTAATATAATGTATGTCAACTGTAACTAAAAAATAAAAAATAATTGAAAAAATAACAAATTTATTCATTAAAAAATATGTTCCTGAATTGAAGAAACTATTGTGAAATAAGTAGCATTTAAAATTTTCTGTAATATTTCTCAAATATAATTTGAGAAATTATATTTGATTTAACGTCTAATTAAATTTCTGATTTAATTCCTAATTATATTTGATTTAATATCTAATGGGAAATTAATTTTTAAATTAATTTTCCATTAGATATTAACTTATGTATTTATTCTCCATAACAAGTTAAATTATCAAATAACTTTACTTAGAATGTTTTTAAATCCCCAAGTTAATATAAACACATATCCATTAGTATATGCTCGCTAATTATGCCTACTGACATCAAATGTCAACTTTAAGTAAAATTATGACTGAAAGATTACTAGTTGTATATAAAAGATAACAATCTCTTCTTAACAATGCTTTCATATCTTTCAAATTAAGAATGTAGAAAACAAAGATAATTACTTTTGAAAATATATTTCAAAGGAGGATGATAAAGAGACAAAAATCTATTTGCATCAAATTTGTTCTTCATGTCTCTTTATTAAAATTTACCTAGCTACAGAAAGCTAACTTTATAGGTCTTGGAGAGAATATATGTTACAAATATGAATGCTGTTGGAAAGTTGTTGGTTTTGGCAAGCTTTTAAAATTAGACAACTTCTGTGGTAAATTAAAGGATTATGCTTCCAATTTTCTCTGAAAGCTTGATTTTGTATAAAACATCTGAAATTTGTCTGCCCAAAAGAAAATGATATATAGCCCTGGCTAGTATGGCTCAGTGGACTGAATGCTGGCCTATGAAGCAAGGGGTCCCTAGTTCAATTCCCAGTCAAGACACATGCCTGGGTTGTGGGCTAGGTCCCCAGTATGGGGTGCGGACAGGGGTTATTAGAGCATTACTGACTTTATTCAATGATGTTTCTCCTCATCTCTCCCTCCCTTCCCCTCTGGAAATAAAAATAAAATCCATTAAAAAACAAAGTACAATTTAAAAGAAAATGATATATGATAAACACCAAAAATTTTTCAGAGCTATACCAAGAAAATTCAGCTTCTTTTTATGATGAATAGAGTTGAACTCTTAGTTGAACTCTTTTAGATGTTCAACTAAACATAGAGAATTCAGAAACTAAACATATTCTCTTTGGGTTTCATTATATGTGTATTTTTATATTGTAAATTACACCGTCTCTCCTTATACATTGCGCAGATTTTATCACTGGGTGGGAAAATTTTTGGGAGGAATATTTAAGCCAACAGTAAATTAAAATTGTAAGGCACATTCAGGACAAATCCGAAAAATGAAGAAGCTCAAATCTATATTGATATTATTTCGAAGTATTGTGTTGATTTCATATTGTAAAAATCATCCTAATCATTACTTAAGTTTTAAATGGTTTTTAATCATGACTACTTTTTAGAATAACTTTAAATTCATTATATCTATAAAAGGTTGTTTACCCTTAATACAAACATTATGGTCTGTTTTTTCTACTACAATTCCCCTGTATTATAGGGGAACTATGAAAACATAAGACATGTTTTGGACTATTTTGAATGGACTACGCAACTCCAAACGCATCTGGAGGAAGGGATTCCCTTTTCCCTTTCACATCAGAACTTAGCGCTTAGTTAGTGGAATCCCTAAATGGACAACAGATGGATGGATAACAGATGATTATTTGTTACAGAATCATCTCAAACACAAAATGAAGTCATTTAGGGTATGACTCAAGAATCCATAATATTCTTTAAAATGATCTTTTAGAGATTGATCATTCAAACATATTTATATTTTACAACCTATAAGCACCTTATAAATGCTTAATTTTATTTGTACCCAAACAGGCCTTTTGAAGATAACTTGGTATCATATAGTTACATATCCTTTAGGAAGAAGGATGATGATTATCTAAAACAAATTTTCTGAAACTGCACTCAAGAATATTATACAGATGTCCCTAAAAAAGGCATCCCAGAATAAAATACATTTGGTATATATTGGAATGAAGATAAACCTTAGGAACAATAATGTGCACTGTGAATCACTAACAGGGAAGTACAGTGAGCAGTGTTTGGAAAACATTATATACATTATACAGAAGGCTATGCACTTCTCATTTCAGATACACTTATCTCAACATTTTCTTGGTTCGTACTATACTTGGATAGAGGAAATCAAAACAATACCTGATATTTTAAGCAACTACATAGTGTGGCTTTATATACATAATACAGAGAAGATCATGTCATACGGTTTCCTTCTGTAGTCCTTTACAAGAATACAGAATACCTGGTTGACTTTTGGGGATTGAACATTGTTTTGATGAATTCTGTAATAACATAACTTCTAAATCTTTTTCCTGATGTCCAGAGTAAAATTAACCCAAGGCAATGTACAATAAAACATTGATGGCATCACTGGATGATTTGAGCAAAGACATACAGGGAACCAGAATATAAAAATATGTTTTTTTAAGATTTTATTTACTTACTTTTAGAGGGAAGGGAAAGAAGAAGAAAAGAGGGAGAGAAATATCGTTGTGTGGTTGCCTCTTGTGTGTGTCCCACTGGGGGCCTGGCCTGCAACCCAGGCATGTGCCCTGACTGGGAATCAAACCAGCAACTCTTTGATTTGCAGGTTAGTGCTCAATCCACTGAACCATATCAGTCAGGGCTATGTTTTAAACTCTTAAATAGATTATAATCTCCCTAGATATGTGGCCTATATATTATATATTACTGTAGTCTTGGAAAATAATGAAGTCCTTACATATTATAGAAACTAAAAAGTTTCTTGCTATTTAACTATGACATATAAATATATTCTATCATAATTGATCTGACTTGTTCATCTTTTAACTATGAACTTGAATAATAAGAATTTAAAACCTATGTAGATTGTAGTTACTTGAAAGACAAAAAGAAAGTAGTAGTAGAAGTAGTAAGTATATTGAGAGCCATGATTCGTCACAGCATTAGCTATAAGAACAGGAAATACTGAAGGCTGAATAGCCTGCAGCCCTCTTCTTCTTCAGTGAGTCACAGCATTTTCACAGTGCTGTCACTTTGTTCTGTTTTTAAATATACTTTATTGATTATGCCATTACAGCTGTCCTATTCCCCCTTCATTCCCCTTCACCCTGCACACTCCTCCCTCACCATCCCCCCACTTTAGTTTATGTCCATGTGTCTCAAGTTCTTCAGATGCTGTATTTCCCATAATATTCCTGCCCTCCCCCCTGTCTATTTTCTACCTACCATCTATGCTACTTATTCTCTGTACCTTCTCCCCCCTTCTCCTCCTCCCAATCCCCTGTTGCTAACTCTTCATGTGATCTTCATTTCTATGGTTCCGCTCCCGATCTAGCTATCCTCTTAGTTTGCTTTTGTTTTAGGCGTGGTTGTTAATAGCTCAGGAGTTTATTTAAGGTACTTGGCTCTCTTATGAACAAAAAGAAAAATGACTTCAAGAAGTACTGGTTTACAGTTATTTTAGTAAACTTTTTGTAGTAATTAAAAGTGGAGAAGTCCTGCCCTAGCTAGTGTAGCTCAGTGGGTTGAGCGCAGGCCTGTGAACCACACAATCGCATTTCAATTCCCAGTCAGGGCACATGCCTGGGTTGCAGGCCAGTTCCCAGCAGGGGACTCACAAGAGGCCACCATACATTGATGTTTCTCTCCTTCTCTCCTTCCCTTCCCCTCTAAAGATAAATAAAATCTTTTAAAAAGTGGAGAAGTCCTGCTCAAGCCCCATTTATTGATATTCTTTTAAATTAAATAGATTTTGAAATATACTAACTTATAAGTATTTCAATAAAAAAGAATCTATTGGAATAATTTTTACCCTTGATCCTACGCAACTCAATAAGGCTACATTCTTTAGCTTTTTCAATTTTCTTAAAATCTAGAGAACTTAATATTCTATTAGGACCAGATGCTTAGAAATTAGAAATAAAGATAAAATATATTCTACTAACATTTTTATCAGTTGAAATTGCTCATGTGGATAATTAAAGTATGACATTGTCAATGAACAATAAGATAATTACTCTCAATTTCCTTCAATAGATGAGCTAGTTGCAGGGAAACCCAGGAAGGAATGCTTTAGAACACATTTTATTGCACTTCATGAAAATGTGTGATAACATTAGACTTCCTGAGTATTAGGAATGCAACTTCTCGTATTTTGAACATTTGTATTTCTTGGTCTTTTCATCAAACCCAAAATTCTATCAACAAAACTCCTATTTCTGTAAACTAGTTAAGAGCGAATATAAGACATGGGCTGTCCTCACTGAGTCTGCTTTACCGAATGAAGACGGCACTGGGTCCTGTGGTCTTTTCCCTCCCAGGTACCTGCCTTGTAAGGACACGAGAGTACCGCTGGTGCTTTAAACAACACGCAAATTCCTTAGAGCTCACACAAGGTAAACTTTCTTATCGCATCCACTCATACCAATCCTGAAAGCCAACCAACCGCAAATTACAGCCCATGGAGAAAATGCAGCAGGTTTCTTGTTTTATTTTGTATATAGAATCGTATTGGAACATAGCCGCACTCACTTGTTTACATAGTGTTCACATACCGCTGAATAGACCTGACAGTGTTCTGCAGAGCCTGAAATATTTACTAGATATCTCTTCACAGAAAAAGCTTTCTGGCACTGGAGTAAAGGATGCTCTCTGGATTTAATCATATCAGAAGGAAATTCCTGCCACTGTGACTGAGCGACCTCTAAGATTATGACTACAGTTCCCAGCCATACGTTACAGTAGACAGCACCACACTGTCTATTGGGAACACTACACAATAGTCTATAAATGTTCAACTCACTCTCTTCTCAGTCATTTTAATTAAAGTGTTAGTGTTTGTTTTCTGCTACCTGACCTAGACAGTATTTTTGCGAGAATATTAGGCAAGGTGGCTCCACCTGTATATCGTGGACACAGATGGAGTTTGTGGGAAGAGTATGGCCAACTCACCTGATTCTACCCCTGGGGCGCTCAGATTGCTCTGACATAAAGCTTGTGCTGCTGAGGCGTGAGGCACTGCTGGTTCTGGAAATGGCGGACACATCACTGACGTCACTATCTGATGACTTGGCGGAGACGTTATCACAGCTTCTGTACTGATCTTTATGTATGTTATACTAAAGATTAAAAACAAGAAAGCATGAGCTCCGTCATCAGACTGTGGAAAAATGAGACATACACGGTGAGGATAACGACTACTTAGCCAACATCAAATACAAATGTACCTTCGTGAAAGTAGGTGTGGAATCTAAAACAATCCAAATGTTAACGTAACATATGATTTCCAATGTAAAACTCTTACATCCTTTCAATGGTAAAGAATGGTTTTTGGAGACTGAATTATAAATTAAACACAAAAAGCAAATGCCTGGGTGGAGAATTCTGAATTATTTGCATGTACCTAAAACCTCAAAATTGTATTATTTTTTCTAGTACACCAGTTTCTCTTTTCTTGCTTTTGTTTTCATGATTCCTTATTCACCTTCTACTCCATCCATAGTGTGGCCTGCTTCCATCTGTCTGTGCTTCTTGGTTCTTTCTAGAATTATTCAGTTCACTCACATCTCTCCCACTCTGTAACACGGCCCTGTATCAAACTTCTTAAAAAATATCTGTCTTTACAAAAAATGGTTGATATTAAAACAGCAGCTGTGCCAAAGAGTAAAGCAATGGCAGCAAAAAGTAGACTTTGGCTTGAAACTATCTATCATGGTTTAATTTGACATTTTCATGTTTAAACCATCAACTCAGTGTTAAAAATAAAAAATGGGACTCCTATTAAAATTTCAATATACACTTTAGCTTATATTTAAATGTGTTCAGATTTGTCTTTGATAGGTGTTACCTAAGATTTTAGAATAATTGGGGGAAAGATTAAAACATGCAAAGCTGTCAAAGCAGTTAATCTGCTCTCCTTTCTATGTCACTGTTTTATTGTGACTGATCGCACAGTGAAACCTTTATATGTTACTATATGTTTTACTTATAAAATAATAAATTTAGGCAATTGCATATAATTTTATAATCCCTAGTGTATAAGTCCTCTTATCTTAGGTCCTAGAAGGTAAGACAACTTCTTACGTAAGAGAAAAGAACACATAGGTAAAATACACACATGATTAAACATTGAGTATTTAAGTTTCTTATCAAGTGATTGAATTTTAGATTCATGTGTTAGGGTATGAAAATAGGAAATGTCTGTTAAGCCTGTAGAAAAATTTACCCACCCTTTGATGCCCTATTAGATGAGTTTTAATAAATCTGAAGTAATCCAAATATTCTACTTCTAAAAATTTATATATAAACAATTTGTCCCTCTAAAGAACATGAAATAAACTGATGCTAAAACCTGGACCTATATATACAAAAAAAGTATAACACAATATTTAAAGAAAAGTCTAGAGAAGGGAATCATGTTTATTTAACACGACTTAACATCAGTTGAGAGTAGTTCAGGCCTAAGGTATTTAAATGTCAGTTTCAATTCTTTATCTCTCATGTATATGAAGTGGGCATGAAAACAATTCCAAATTTGTACAATACCTATAAAATTTTCTTTCCTAAGATTTTTTAATTGTGTAGTTTTTTGATAGCCATATGCACACTCCAAAAGGAAATTCATATATGTTTTGTCCAGAATTGAGCTATTTCTACAACTTATGGGCATGATCTGAAAGTAATATGATTTAAGATAATGTATTAGAAGTAATGGGAAAATGTTTATCACTAAATTCTACCATATCTGATAGCATGACCCTGACTGACATGATTTATTTTGGTCAGAACTGTATTTTTTTAATACACAGAGATGTGGTAAAGCCCTAATATGCTTACACAGTGGAACCTGACTTTAATACTACTACTGGAGTATACATATAACTCATATTATTTGTTTTAGAAACCACAGTTGCTAAGCAGATATGTCATGTAATTATTATAGTGCTTGCAATCATATTGAAATGGTATCTTGTCCATGGCAGAATACACGAATGGGGTTCCAATGCCACATGAATTTACCCCGCAGCAGCAGCAGGTTTTCTGGCATCGCGGTGACACCCCGAACACACGCTCCCTTACCTGACAAACACCAGTGTCAGTAGTGGAGACTATAGCGCAGGATAAAGGAGTGCACATGGAACTATTTGCCCAGCTGGAGAACTTTTCCTTTTCTATAAGCCATCTCTTCCTTTACCTTTTGTATATATCTTTTGATATTCCAGCAGATAGATAAAACGAGAGATTTTTAAAAGACTGTAGGTTACACTAAATTTTTCTATATTGGGGTAAAGAATGATCTATTATTCTGACATGCCATTACAGTTCACCTCGATTATTTGAAGAAATGACATATTCTTTTACATTCACCTCATACTGCTATATTTAGCAGTAAAAAAAGTTTAAATAATTGGTGTTTTATCAAGCACAGTTTGTTAAATTTCCTATTTAAAATTAAATACTTGAATGGAAGTACATTAATTATATTTTGAGAGACATAGTATCTTCAGGAGGAATGTATACTGATCAAGCAGCAGGGAAATAAGTCCTCGGTGTGGGGGAGGTTCTAATCGTAGCACTGCTCTTTTTATACATAATAATAAACATTCAGCTACCTACAATGAGCATTTCATCTGTCTGGGTTGCTGTTCCTGGTTTACAGAAACATAAACACTTTTTAAAATGTGAGTTCCTAAATGCAAATTCACCCTCCAGTTATGAATTTCACCCCATCACTAAGGCATGCATCTCTGTAGCATCAGTGAGGAAAACAGCACGGTGTCACATGTCCGAGATACCAGAGTAGTTTTGCGTTTTTTTCAAAAGCAAAGTTAGTGCTCATTCCTTACTCAGGATGAATATTAGGGTCAGTCAGTCTTTTAAAGGTGGTGCCAGGTTTCAAACATCTTAGCAACATTTGTTTGGTAATTCTTTGCCCTGAAGAAAATTTAGGTCTACTGGTGTTTAGTTATAAATATTTTGAGAATGGTGACATAATTTCTAAGTTGGCAGAATTTCAACTAAGGTGTATTGCTTTATCCAAAATGTCAAATAGTGTAAGATGCTAAAAAAGAATAAAGGGATATGGTTTAAAATAAATGTATATTAAATTTACAACAATGCTAGTTCTTGTTTATGTGAATAAATATATATTTTTGTAAATTATAAAAAGGCAAGGGTTAGGGGATAAAAAATGAAAAACATAATTTCTCAAGCATATGAGAGAGACTTGAGGTAACTGGAAACTAGAAATTTTATTGTAAGCATAATATATTCAAATTGTGAAGAATATTTATCTTTTACTTGATATATAAAATAAAAAGCTAATCATTTGTTATTTTATCTTATATATTTTTACTATTCTGTATTCTTATAAGTTTAAAGATATATCTTTGATCTCACATTGATTGATAAAATTTACTCATTTTATTTATGAGTAATAGTATCAATTTATGCAGTAAGAACAACAGTTACATATTTAAAAGTAACATTTTTTAAAAATTCAGATAAGAGGAAAAGAAATGCCTGTGTAAAAGAAAGGAGAAAAATGAGAGTGTGATAATTGAACCGTGTGCAAAGCTGCAGTGAGCCTCTAGACCAATCCTGCCAGAGCACAGTACACATCTCAGCGATGGAAAAGCCCAAGGAAGTGGCACCGGAGCTCCTATCGGGAGTTCTGGGCTCATCACCCCACAGCAAGGCTTTACTGATCTTGGCAAAGGCCCACTTCCTTCTGATCCTCATACATTTGGTAAGCAAAAGAGCCGGAATAGAAAATTAACCTGAAGCAATTTTAGGTTCTAAATTACTATGAGCCAGAAGACTTGGATCTCCCAGGCCAGATAAGCCTCCTTTTGATTTATTATGAATGTAATGGATTAGTGATCACCTGGCTTCTAGGGCACTTCATTTTGTAGATTGTTTTGATCAACTGACTAATGATTTGGGTCCTAGTTTATAATACTGCAGAAAGGCTTTTGCTATTTCACCCTGATTCTTTCATTATCTCTTACTTGCTTCCTATAAATAACTCCCTGGCTATTGTATTTGACCTCATAGAAGTTGGTAAAGCATTTCCTGGTTTAATGAAGATTTTCCAGTTTAAAGAACATTTCTGAATAATTGTATCCAATTGTGGAGAAAGAAATCATAAATTACCCTGCCTTCTAATTCTTAGTTCATTAGTAGTAAAAGAAAACAAAAATGATAATGATATCCATAAGACAGATATCCAGAAGACAGGCAAGCTGATTAAGTGGTGATACCACACAGAAAAAAACCACGAAGAATACATGTGGAGCTGGAATCAGCAACTGTATAAAACATCAAGATCCTTTACTAATTTTTTTCCTTTACTCCTTTCACTTTGTGAAATGCTGTTTCAGAGCCCTAGGGAACTGAGTCAGTGATCACAGCGACCACAAGCATTGTCTCTGTTGGAAATCCTTTGGCATTATGCTGAGCGAAATAAGCCAGGCGGTGAAAGACAAATACCATATGATATCACCATTAACAGGAATCTAAACAACAAAACAAACAAGCAAGCAAAATGTGACCAATGACACTGAAATACGGAACAGGCTGGCAGGGTCCAGAGGGGAGAGGGGTGAGAATCACAGGGGAAAAGGGGATGGACTCACATGAACAAGTATAAAGGACACATGGACAATAATTAAGGTGGGGGGAGGAAATGGGAGGGAGGTGGGGAGCACTGGGGGGGGGCAAGGCTGAGAATATAAGACAGAAAACTGTACTTGAACAAGAATTAAATAAAAATAAAAATATAAAAAAATAAAATAAAAATAAATGTTCTTGAATTTAAAAAAAAACAAAAAAAAAACCCCAAAACAAAAAAAATAGAAATCCTTTGGCAGCTAACCTAAAATGTAAAGCGACAAACTGCATCTAACACACACGACTCTGGCAGCCCAAGGTTAATCATATTTGGCAACCACCTCTACTTTTTGTATAAGTTTCTGAACATCTGGCTCTATAATGGCCAATCTCCATAATTTAAATATAAGTAGGTTTTTTTACCCTTCCTCTCACCCCCTTTCTCCTCGGGAACCATGGTTTATTCTCTACATCTGTAAACATGTTTCTGTTTTGTTTGATCATTTTTTTTGTTTTCACAGATAAGTGAAATCATATTGTATTTGCCCTTCGATGTCTGAGTTATTTCAGTTATCATAATACCCTCTAAGCCCATCCATGTTGTCACAATGGCAAGATTCCATTCTTTTATGTGGCTGAGTAACATTTCCGTATGCATTAGCCCTACATCGTTTATCTCCATNCCAAGGTTAATCATATTTGGCAACCACCTCTACTTTTTGGATAAGTTTCTGAACATCTGGCTCTATAATGGCCAATCTCCATAATGTAAATATAAGTAGGTTTTTTCACCCTTCCTCTCACCCTCTTTCTCCTCGGGAACCATGGTTTATTCTCTACATCTGTAAACATGTTTCTGTTTTGTTTGATCATTTTTTTTGTTTTCACAGATAAGTGAAATCATATTGTATTTGCCCTTCGATGTCTGAGTTATTTCAGTTATCATAATACCCTCTAAGCCCATCCATGTTGTCACAATGGCAAGATTCCATTCTTTTATGTGGCTGAGTAACATTTCCGTATGCATTAGCCCTACATCGTTTATCTCCATGTCCATCGATCAGTGGACACCCGGGGTGCTCCATACATTGGCTGTTGTAAATAACGCTGGGATGGTAAGATGGGTACATACATATTTGGAGGAATATGGTCAGTAACATCCTAATAACTTTGTACAGTGTCGGATGGTTTCTAAACATTGTGGTGATCACTTTGTGAGATATTTAAATGTTAAATAACTATGCTGCATACCTGAAAATATTATAATATTGTATGGTTACTATATTTTAAAAAATAAACATATTTTTCTAGGTTCATATTTCAAGCGAACAATATTGATTCAGTATAGCTTTATTTAATTTTGAATTTCTAAAAGGTCATTACCTCCAAAAGGGGTTCTTGATATCAAATTATAACACAGGTTTTCCTGTAATGGCTGAGGCCACTTTTGTAGCATTCTAAAATAATTTTTTAATAAGCCAGATATGTGTTATTTCATGAAGTATAAAGTTCTATGCATATATTAATTAAAATTATTAGATGATGCTTAGCAGGTTATAAATTTCTTAGTATAGTGTTAGAAAATACTATTGAAGTATAAGTTAAATGTTTATTGGCACATGGAATTGAGTGGATTTCAGTTTCTAAGAGTTTGAAGTTGGCATCTTATCTTACTAAAGACAGAGCAATAAGAAATCTCACATCACATGATTTCAGTCATTCAGTAACAAATCTGAATAGTAAATTTCAAACAAAAATGGCATTTAATACTAAAAATATGTAACTTAATATTTAAATGTAATATTAAATGGTATTCAATCTATAAAATGGCTTTATCTATCTTATTTACGTGAATTTGATTATGGATAATTGATCATTAAGTGACTTTGGTTTTTTAAACATTTTTATTGAATCCATTGGGATGACTTTGACTAATGAAATCATCTAGATTTAAGGTGTACAGTTCTACAGCACATCGTCTGTATATTGTGTTGCATTTCACCACCCAAGTCAAGTCTCTCACCATTTACTCACCCTTTACCCTCTTCTACCTGCTCCTCCCACTCTTTCCCTCTGGCAATCACCATACTATTGTCAGTGACTTTAGTATCAGGTAGTTTTAATTCCTTTTTAGAAAAAAAATTACATCCAAATTAGTAAAGTTGTATCTTGTGAAAATAGCAAGAGAAGAGAGGTAATGTTGCACGACTAGCATTTGCATGACTTCTCGTATGTATCTCGCTGCTTGCTAGTCCTGCCTCATACACACACTGCACATTTACAAAGAGAGGCTATTGGTTGGGTATCAACTAGTTTTACCTTGGAATATTGCTCGCGATCAAGTTCTTGACTAGAACCAGACCCTGTTGTCTGCTTAAATCGATGCACTTTCATTTTCATCTGTCTCGTTCGCTCCTCCACTACTAAGCTTGCTGCAAAAACACACAATGGAAGCCTATTAACACACTCGAAGTGCCTTTTAGAAAGTGAATGGTTTAAGATTTTAATGCTTTTGACATGACTTTAATTAAATGGAGTTTAGAAATAACATGATTAGTACATTAAACAAAGTGTAGAATATGCAATGCTAGCAATGCTGATGTAAAAAGGAACATGACTCAACTCACACAGAATGGGGAACAAAAATACTAGTAACAAAATACCCTATTTCTTCATCTGATACGAAATATTTTCAGCTCCATTCATAAACAACCACGTGAAACAAAACTTAATTGTGAAAATATGTTTCATATGTACTCCACTGGTTGCAGCATGTGCATATGTAGAGAAAACAAATAAGCACACCGAACACTCCACACACACACACACGTGCTCACATGCATGCACGCACCCATTGCACCTCCTCATCTAAGAGTCACCTGGAAACTGCTTTATTATTTATTTCTTTAAAAGATTTTATTTATTTATCTTTAGAGGGGAAGGGAAGGAGAGAGAAAGAGAAACATCAATGTCTGGTTGCCTCTCATGCGTCCCCTGCTGGGAACTGGCCTGCAACCCAGGCATGTGCCCTGACTGGGAATTGAACTACAATCCTCTCGTTTGCAGGCCAGCACTCAATCCACTGAGCTACACGAGCCAGGGCTTAGAAACTATCTTAATTGAGAAGAATCTGCTTCTACCAGGTGTTCTTATTAAGTTATTAATTTCTATTGGTAGCTTTTCTTAAACATTTGCCAGTCTTAAAATTGAACTAAGAGAAAAGATTAGTTGTCTATTTCAGATGGTTATGTCTGACCACGTATATAAAATTAGTAAGTTTAAAAATGTGATATAAAAATTTTGGCTCTGTAATTTATAATATGTGAAGAAATATATTTCATTGAAGCCTGCTAACCTCTTAAGTAGTAGGTGAGACTGTTTAGATAGAAAATAATTATCACCTTCAATAAAATTGTTATTTTAAGTCAGAATCCATCATAAGTGGCTAAGTTTCAAGACCCTGCCTATAAAGTTTACACTGTCACAGACGAAGAAGAAAGAGCTCAGGGCGCAGCGGAGGGCAGAGTCGGCCCCAGACACGCACCTGTGTTGGGTGATGTCTATGCTGACATTCTGACAGCTTATCTTTTGCCAGTTTCCTCGCCTATTCAACCACTTCAAATGCTAAGATTTATTTCTAAATTATGTATCTACACATATACATGAGACAATTGCATTGTGATTAATGTACTGGGCCATCCACAAAAAAGAATGATTTATTCCTTTAATGATTTAAAGGATAACAGAAAGTTGATATATCTGATTGGCTAGATGGTTGATTCCATCTCTTGCAAGAAGTTTATAAAAATACTGGACAAAATTTTTCATTGCAATGATTAAACAGGGCCTATTATCCTTCATAATGGATGCTGACACCCATTTTAAAAATTAAGTAAATATATAGCTTTTATTGTGTGTTCAAGTACAGACTAAATGTTCAAATTATACTTTTACCTCCAAATATTGGAAGTTTAGCTTTGTTTAAAGTCCATAAATTACACAGATAATAATCAATCCCTAACATCAGTTATGTGAATTAAGCAATGACACATACTTGCTTTGAAAATGTTGACTTCAGAGACAGTAAGTATTAACTATTAATGATTAAAGGATGGGTCAATGAGATCTTGAGAAAAGCAGCTCAGAAATTTGTTGATTACTATATATAACACATTAGGAACCAGAATGAATATTATAAAGTAAAATGTTAATTGGGAATAATAAGAAATTGAGACGAAGTTATTGAAAAATGTGTTATATTTATATAAAGCTATATGCAATGTTTTACAATATATACAAATATCTGTTCTCTGCCTTCTGCCTATGGTGTGGGTACTTTTGGGGCACTTGCTCAGTCTTTGAGCTTTGAAGAAGTCAAATGAACTGTGATAATCAGTTGTACTTTATAATTAAAGCTAAAGCAATTCAAAGCAATCTCTAGTTGGTATAAAAACAGATTTAAATGACATTAGCTCAATTTTCTCACCAAATGGTATTAATTTTATTTGAAGAGCTTTTTAACATCAATCTGCCCATAACTTTATAACCTTCATGTTAAGCGTTAAGCACCAGGTAATTCTTAGGGAGGGTGGTGACTTGACACTAAAGAGATTATTTCCCCAGAGCTTCTGACCTTACTGGTCTGAAACTGTCCTGGTGGTTCTGGCCAGTTGGCTTTGCTGGGATAATACCCATCCCTAAATAGGATTATTTAGTTTAGGACACAGCTGCACTAAATCTTTACTTTACAAAACCCAAAACTAAATAATGCAAAGGGAGTGGTAGCCTAGCTAAAGTCATTTTTGTCTTCAAACCACACACAAGAATAACTGGTTGGAACATGCAGGTGGGAAAAGTAAATACAATTTTAAAAGTCTGATTTATTACAGTTGTCGAATGGAAAGTATTAGATATTATTAAAAATAAAGACAGATTAAAATAATTCTTTTTTTCATGCCACATGCTTCCCTAGATGAATTCCTAATCTATTGATGTTGTTGAACATTGATGAATCTACAACCAAGCAAAAATCATTTATAAATGTTGTTTATGCCTATAAGGATTTGTCTGTTATCTACTCCTTAATAAGATTATTAAAGAATCCTGTGACTTAAAAAAAAAACACTTAAAGTTCTTCAATAAACCTTCTCTAACCCATCCCAGAAAAATTTCTATAGAATTACCTCTTCCAAGGAGAATGTAATTTTCTGGAAAAGAAACTCTTTTGACTTACCAGTCATTTGTAATTTGCTTTAAAATATTATCAATGTTATAGGTATAGATGCTTTCTGATCACTATAAACTTTAACCTTTCATAAATATATTTAAAATACTAATCATGAATTTACAATTATATAAAGATGAAGTTGATCTGATCTTCTTAAGTATTTCACAATTCTTCCTCTGCATCTAAATTAACATGAAATTGAAATTTCGAATGTGTGTGTTTATCAGCAAAAAATAATCCATACATTACACTGTTAAACTTTCCAATTTTCAAGTATTTTAGGTAAAATATGATTGTAAAAGAAAACATAAGAATTTCTATATGATTAAATATGTTAAGGTAAAACAGTATTTTATAACAAGGTTAGCTGGTACATATGACAAAAGTAATACATGATAAAATCTGGACAGAATAATTAAGCTTGTCTAGTTAACTACAATACGCTGTCATGCAGTATGAATAGAAACATTAATGCCTCTGCTTCCCTGCTGCACAGCAAGATGCCGAGAGCTCGGCGATAGCGGAGCCCCATCTTTTCTCAATGCGTGACTCAGAAACATGCATTAAGTGATAAATAACCACTTATCTGGAAATTGTCAGGTAGAATGAAACACCTAAAATGCCTTAATTATTGACAGCATTGAAAAGAATCCCCTGTCTGAAGCACTTTATTTTAAAAAATCACTTATAGGGGAGCTCAAATATAAGAAAAGATATAATATGAAACACTGAGATTAAAGAGTAGTAAATGATGAAAAATTAGCTTATTGAATCTTTAATCAGTATAAAAATTATAAAGC
This sequence comes from Sturnira hondurensis, assembly GCF_014824575.4. Taxonomy (NCBI): domain Eukaryota; kingdom Metazoa; phylum Chordata; class Mammalia; order Chiroptera; family Phyllostomidae; genus Sturnira; species Sturnira hondurensis. Next base: position 3,433,257 of record NW_028094767.1, read on the forward strand.
CTGGAGAGAAAAATAATTTGATACTTGAAAATTCGAAATGTAATACTAGTCTATACTCACAGTTTTTAGACTTCAGAGGAATATAAATTAAGATGGACAAACATTCTCCATACAAGGGGGACCTCCCAGATAACAGGATTTATTTATTAAAAATTGTGCATTTATTTTTACACATTTAAATCCCAGTTGCCTTCAAAGTACCCTCCATTTGACGTAATACAGTTATCAAGACATTTTTTCCACTGCTCACAAGTTTTTGAATTTGTCAATTTTAAATGGCTTTTAGTGATTCTGCTATTTTATCCTTTGACCTCTTCCATATCAGCAAAACATTTCCCTTTGAGGCCTTTTTTCAACCAGGGAAATTAAAAAAGTTTGCTCAGGGTAGGACCCTGAGGGAGGGTGGGGCACAGGATCATGCCGATTTGGGTCAAACACTACCATAGACTCAGCTTGGTATGGGGAGGTGCACTTGTAAATTGCCCATTATAAAATGGGCAAACACTGTCTTTGAAAAAAATTAACTGAAGCCGAACACAGCCTCTCCCAACAAGGCCAGCTGGTAGTACACTAGTACAGATGAGCTCCTGGAACACTCACCTGGGGGGAAGGCTGTACTGCGTGGGACCTACCATTTAGAAGATAGTTCCGGTTTTGGGGGGTACCCTCCTCATACACCGGGAAGCAATGTGGCAAAATGGTAACAACCCCAAGACTGGGAATAACTGAGCATAGACTCAGCACTAGACTCACTCCCATTCATTGATGCTGCACTGATCAATTCTTGGTGCGTCTCTCCACTATGGAGTTTCATGTGTAAAACTTAAAGTAAGTTTACTTTACTTTACTTACTTTACTTAAAGTAAGTTTACTTTACTAAAGATTACTTAGAGTAATCTGTCATTTTAGTCTATGATTCTAATAACACATCTGTAAGGTATTGGTATTGGTGTAGTATTTTTTTATTTTTCACATTTTCAAAAGGCTTTCTCTTTGTTCTGTTACCTAATTTCCAGCATTTTAAAATTTGCCAATGAATCAAGACTACATATATTGAAAAAATTGGCCAGTTGTATTTTACATTATTGTTTATTTTCCAATAAAATATATATTCCTTGCATGTTTATACTTATTTTTAGTCATAGAAGTATAGTAAACTTTGATTTAATATTTATGTACCCTCTACCCCACTAACCACATATAGAGTATATGTACATGGACATTAAATGTATAAATTTTTTTGATTATAACAGAAATGCCTTAGTTCTAGGTCATTATCTTAGAACAAAATGCATTTGAATTTGCAAGTGTCGCAAAGTATCAAAACAAAGTGTGCCAAATTGTTTCTCTTACACCCTTGCTTAATTCTTTTGGATGTTAAGGATTATACTATAATGATATTAACAATAAAATAAAGCCAACATCTATCCAGCATGTGAAACATGAAACACAACAACAACGCACATTAATTACAAACATCACATTGTCTTTAAAGGCTTCCAAAGCAAACAACCTGCGTTCTGGTAGATAACCGCAGTGGAATGCTGGCATGGGGGAAACAGGTAATTTGTGTTTACGATTACTCAAACCTCAGCGCAGCCCAAACCGCAGCGCCGTCTCTGGTTCCAGCATGCCAATTGTCACTGAACCGCCTAAAACGACACTCAGGGTTTCCCACCGCAGACAGTACTCTCGGTGTCAAAATTGCGAACCCTCCGATATAACACTGAAGATGCGAGTCAGATATTTGACTGATAAGAAAGTCAGGCTCCTGATGAAAGAATCTGTTAACTTACCTGTCATTTCATGTTACATGGGGTTAGTTTTCTCAAAATGTATTCTGGTTTTTAGAGGGAGCACTGTCTCCTTAAGAGACACCTCTTCAAATACCATCTTTCTGGAGAGCAGCCCCTGCAGTGAAGGCTTCCTCTGGGAAACAAACTCACTCCCTGAGAGCTCCCATTTATCCCGAGTGACCTCTGATATGTGTACCTGTAACTTTTCATGATTCCAATCACACTGATGTTAAAAGAATCTCTGTTGAAAGGTTTGATGTAGCACAAATGCTAAATCTAACATCAATTTTTGATAGTCTCTTCCTTTTTCCCTGTAATAAGTGTTTGCACATTTTAAAATTTGTAAAAAATACAATATTTAGGAGGTGTATATAAAGGAAAAAGTAAATTAAAAAGCCTATCCATTTAATCTGTCTGCCTTCTATTTTCCTCAGCACTTCCCTCTACAGATCCCAGGAATGAAGGAGTAACGCGTGCTAGCTCAACAGGGCACATCTTGCTGTTTGAAGCTTGGCTGATACGGTGTTAAATACCTTGAAGTCTCCAAAGCCTGTAATAATATTATAAATAACCACATTGCAATCAGCAGGATGGGAAAACAGGGTGAGAACCAGGAGTTCTGAAATGTTTTTTACGGGCTGCTTTGCCCTCTAGGCCAGAATGACAACTACCTTTTTGGATTTGTAAGAAAAAAAGATAAGTTAGACATTTTCACTAATGGAACTCTAACTATTTATGAATAAGCATTCCTAAATACTCATGTGTGTTTAGGAAATGCATTTCCCTGAAAAATGAAGAAAACTGAATCTTCAGAATCTTCACATAACAGGATATGAATCATCTAGCCTAATATCTACTAAACATGCATCCAATAAAGATATAAATAAAATTGAAGTCCTTTTCTACTTAATGAGTTACAATAATGCTGATTCCTTAGAAAACACAAATTATTCATTTTTAGCAAAAGTTGTGTACCATATTTGTTCTTATAACGTGCTTCACAGCCATGGTATACTATTACAGTAAATATGCAAACATCATTTATATAAAACTAATGTAACAGAAAATTATTAAAGTAATTACATTTGGATTGCACCAAAATAAGGCTCCATATCGATTATATTTTGTAAGATTAGCTTCAAACTGTTCTGGCCAATATATAAGGGAGGGAAGCATAGGTAATTTATTTGACCACTTTAAATAAAAACCTGTACTTTAAAGTACACTTGACTAGAGACAATCCTTAAATACCCCTTATTACCTTGTTACAATAATAATCATAAATATTATAAATGAAACAGGAAAGCAAAAAGCAACAAATGCTATTAACTTTGTTCCTGTTCAAATCATTTAATCACTTGAAATCTAATTACCTTTTATTCTGTGTGTAAATTACACATTTTTCATGATAAAGAAAATTCATATTTATGGAAAATATATTATAATATGTTTAGTTATAATTCAAAATTGCTTCCAAAAGCCAAAAGTTAACGCACTTAAGAAATACAACCCAAAGCCATATAAATTAGAAATTTATTATGATAATAGCATTTTTTCTCACCTTGAAGTCATTTAATTTCTGGTTCTGTTTGATCTTCTTATTGCATTATTTCGATGCCCCCAAACTACATTCATGGGCTCTTTAAAACTGTCCAAGAAATGTAGCAGAGAGGGAAAAGTTGGCTTATTTTAAAATGAATAATTTAAAATATGCCTACAAAGCAGTTTGTGAAGCCTACAATTATATGGCATCTCAGCTTCTAACATAAAAATGGGAGGTAAAAGGTAAATAATGTAATATGAACATTGGCAGTTCTTCAGTTAACTGTTCAACCCCAAGAATATGTTATCTGTATTCCATACCTTTATTTTCTCAAGTGGCATGGTAACTTGAGGGGCAAGGCAAGTACTAGGAAATGCAGCTCAGTGGTGGAAAATCGGGTCATTGGAGGTGGCAGGACCCCCGTGGGGCCTCTCCAAGATTGTGTTGTGGAAGTGGCAGATCTCACAGCACCGTGGGACAGTGGACAGAGCCTGGGGTTTGGAGTCCAAATCTGGTTCTGCCTCACAACTGCTTTGGCACTTCAGGCATCCTCACACCCCCTTTAGTTCTCCAAAAAAATAGGTAATGATGCCTTCCTTATAGTCGTGCACACTTTGTTACCATGGTTTCGTGCTACGGTGGGCACAGCAGATTCTCCATAACTGCTGCTCGAATGTTGGAAAAGCTGTTAGAGCAAAGTGTTTGAGAACTAAGTCTGGGAGTGAGACTGGAAGCTAGTTTTGGGCTCTACCGTTTGTCAAATTTATGACTGACAAGAAGCCAAGCTTTTAATTTTCCTAAGTTTTAGCTTTCTCATTTGGAAAATGAGGCTAGTAATAGTTGTGTCATAGGTGTTTGTACAAATATTATGAGGTAAAAATATACAACACTCTTAGTAGAGCCACTGATAGAGAGTGCTCACTGAATTTTAGTTACCATTCAAAACACCAATAGTATTTCACACTGCTCTTTCTGTGCTATAAAGGCATACGCTTTACAAATATATATGCTGGAAAATTATATACTGGTCCCCTACAGTTAGGGTGACCAACTGTCCCAGTTTGCCCAGAACTATGCCAGTTTTAGCACTGAAAGTCTAGCTTCCCAGGAAACCTGTGTCCTCCACAAACTGGCACCATTCACTGGTTGTCCTACAAGCTTATCTGGAATTCATAAAAAGCAAACTCTCACTGGGAGCTCCATAGCCTGCACTGTCATCTGGGCATGGCATGTCCCTGTCCTCATTTGTCCCCAGAGCACCCGAGGAAGGTGAGTTCTCCCATGTGACTGATCCTAGTAAAGATGAGCTCACAGCAGCAGCAAGGTAGTGGGGTCTCCATACAAAACAAGTTGTTTTTTTTTTCTTCGTTAAGGGGTATGTGAATCTAAAATGTGGCTTTAAAATATTTTTTTGAACTTGCTTCTATCCTTTGGGAGCTTTCAAACTTTTCGTGGCTCAGCTGTGCTCCCTAAGTCCCTGAGGAGGGGGCAGCACCCGGGGCCTGCCTGGACACACTTTGGGACATGCCCCTTTGGTGGTCTGCCGCCACATGGTCCACTCTGTGAGGCAGATCCACACCTTGAGTCCAAGGAAGACTTGGCAGAGTGACAGCACATCTCAGCCAGAACACAATGGCCTTGTAGAAATACAACGGTCTGACATGCTTTGTAGTGAGCCTCTAAATGCACGCATTTCCTACAGACTTTAGACTGTACCACTTGGAAATTTTGTTTTCTTCTGATCAGATAGTTATAGCTTTTGGCTAGTAATAATATGTATGGTAGAGCTCTAATGAAGAACTGTTATATTTTTTGTTCTTTTGTCTAAATGAATTAGGTCATGACTCACTTCCAATATAAAGATGTATTGCCTTTATCATACTAAGATTTACCTTGCAAATACAAATAAATTCTTCTGATTCTAGATACAAGAGCACTAGCCGTTTCTGTGCTACAGGACCTAACACCGTTTCTGGTACACGAATTAAAAACAAACGACGGCCAGAAATCTACGTAAACTCTAGGGACCGAAACAGCTTAATCACATTGAATAATATTTTACTTTTTATTGATATATATTTATTGACTAGGGTATAATACACTACGTCAGAATATGCAGTATGTGTCAGAATATACATATATTTTTGTAAATTCAAACTAAAATAAGTAACTGAAGGTTATCTTGCATATTCACACTGTGACATTGAGAAACATAATACACAAGTCAATATACTAGGAGTAGGGATAATACATTTATGATTTGTGTCTTTTAAAGTAGAGCCCACTAAACTATAGAGGGAGGAAGTTAAAAGTAAGACACCTAGGCTTGCAGTGTGCTTCTTGTCAGCGGTATGAATGGGTGTCTTAACCTCTCCGATCCTGTTTATCATTCATAATAGGGATGCTGCCACTCTCAGGACTTATAGGGTTACTATGGACAACAAACTGATTCAATCATTGATACACAAGTCTTGGATAAATGTATTTTTATTAAATTATAAAGCACTATAAAATTTTAAGTATTATTAAAATTATTTCACTAAGCAAAAGCCATGCTCCCATATTTAATTATCAGGACAAAAATAAGAGTGAACAGGAAATGGTGTGTGTGGCACATGAGAGTGGGATGAGGTGTGCCTTTACTTGAAACTCAAGTCTAAGATCAAAACTCAGATGTGATACAAAAGATGATGAGATAGGATTCCGCAATGCGCCAACATAGCAGGCTGGGGGGTTTTCCTCTTACATTCCTTGGGGAGAACAGACTGCTGGGTATGATGACACTATTAGGGTCATGAGGGATATGTTTTGGCAACTACTTCCCCAACGGGTGACTGCAGTGGGGGCCCAACACTCACTAGGGTTACAGCCATCTAGAAGGTGGAGCCTGGGGTTTTCTACGCCGCTGTCCCAGTCACCAACCCGAACAGAAGGTCAGAATTAAATCGCTATATATGTGAGAGAAGGGGACTGCAAACAAAAACAAAAATCTATAAAAATTTTTCTAGTTGGCAGTGTGAATAAATTTTGAAGCAAAAATATTCTTAATTTTAATAATTTCTTCTTTGATGTGAACTACTCACAATATAAAATAACTGATACCAAATTCCACACAAAATCATTGCAGGGAAAAAAGCTACTGTTAACTAATTTTGCTCACTATTTCAATAAATACAGTTAATAACTCATATATTATGAAAGAAAATAAATAGGAAATGGCTTAAAATTTACATTAATATTTACCTTTTGTAGAAGAGTTATATTTTTCTTGCTCTTCAATGAATTAAATGCACATAATGATGGAAACAAAAGAAAGAAATCAGCAAATTTATAGTTAGACATGGAAATATGGATCAACACAGTGATATGAATGATAAAAATGCATAACATATAATGTGGCATGGTAACTTACAATGATAAACATGAGACAGTCTCAAATATGGTACTAAAATTAATCAAAGAAAGAATGAGTACAACAATTTAGAGATTTAAAATAAAATGAGAAACATTGAGAAATTAATACATTTGGCATTTGAAACATTTTGTGGCATTTTTCTTGCTTTTCAAGAATTAAAAGATATTTCAGCACCAATTTGATGAAAACATACTAATTTTAATCTACTATGATTTTTATTGTAGAACAATTGAAAAGCATATTTAATATTAATAACACATTTTAATTAAAATAATAGCATTTTGGATTTGAAATTTAATATATCTATGAAAAATAAATTCCATTTACTAGGAGTAGGTATTTTCTTTTCATCATGAAAAATATTCTGCAACATTTTCCAAATGGAAAAATATAGTCTAATTTAAGGAACCCTTTCTTCCTTCTTAAATCAATGATATCAAGATGTCATGGTGAAATTGTTCTTTGGAGGCTATATTTCTTAGATATTTCATAAGCTATATATCAACCTTCTTGTTAGTATGCCATTTACTAAGAAATAATGACCTATTCTGAAGAAGACTATTATTAGAGTTATAGGTAGCAGATATAATAGAATACATAAAAGACAAATAGCACAGCATGTTAGTTTATGAATAATCTTTAAATACATCTTCTTTAAAAAGCATCCAGTTGAGAATAAAAAAGTATCATTTGATTTCAGAAACCCATACAACATTTTTATGCGAACAATATGGTACTTTCAAGCTTTGCACTATGTAAAGGCTGCACTGGAGTACAACACTCAAATACACCCAGATAAATTTCCTGTAAGTCTTTGTTCTCAATTATCATAATGCTATCTGAATTACCTAAATTTCAAGGCTTTTTTTTTCCAGCTATTGTATCTCAAAATCTGTGTTGCGATCACCTATCTCCTTTTCCCCTAAAAAAACTTTAACATAATCAAAGTCCATGTAGCATTCCTAATTTTAAAAACAACTGTGAAATACTTCTTCAAAAACTAAGTAAACATGCCTTTTCAAAGGATGGTGCCCTTTAAAATAACACATATTGCTTTTACAGTACAAAGGACAGTAGCAACACTGAATTAGAAAAAAAAAAACAAACAAAAAACCCAAACAATCTAATCATCTCAGCATGCATCCTAAAAATAATTATGTGGATAACTATATCCAGAAACTGTGTTTGTACATAATTATTTTATAAGTTTAACAAATATTACATCGCTATCCAGGAATCTATACCTTGTGAAATATTTGCTCTTACCGATCAACTACTTATCAACTCAATTATCTTTTAAAAAGGAAAATTACCCTCTGTTAAAAATAAAACAAACAAACAAAAAACTGGAAGTCAAGTGCAGTAGACCATTAATTTTCATCGAAGGTAGAAATAAAGTTTAACAAATAATATCAAAAGAAAAGAAGGTAATTCTATAGCTTTAAGAACAAAAATGTAATCAATGTTAAATAGAGTGTGCTAAATTCTATCTAGCCTATACATTACATTAGAAATTTACTTTTAAAAATATCATTTTAGGATACACAAAGATGCCACGTGAACTGTTCACTTTGAAATAGATCTATAGTAAGATAACTGGAGGTAGTATCATTTACCAAAAGTCCCAAAGCACATATTAACATCATAAATAACCAGATCTACTTTAATTACAGAAGAACACTGAGATATAATAACGTGTTGTCATATTCTTAGGAGGTCTTATCTATGTAACCATAAATTTCAGGAACTTCATACATGTATTTACTAGCATATTTGTGATATTAGTAGCAAAATAACTCCATCAATTTCATCCTCAGCCATTCCTTTCTTCCCACCTCAATTCAATCTTTACAAATTGATGATTTATCTGAAAGACAACTGTGAATATGAATATCATAAACAGTAATGTTGATATTAACAATAGAACATGAGCTTAAAAAAAAACAAAATCCAGCATACAATTCAACTGATATTGTAGATGCAATTTGTATATGTCTACAGGAATAATATAACTACAATATTACTATATGAGAGTTATATGCAGTAATCTTATATGATTTGAACCTGAAGTGTTTCAGCAACTAAAGGAAATGCAAAGAATTTTAGGAACACGTGACTCATTTTAGATGGCCAGTAACACTGAATTGTAGCCAAACACCAGAATTTGTAGTTTGCTTAGTTGTGCAACAGGAAGTCATGAATGGACACTTTAAATAAACACCAAATTTTATTTTCTAAAAGTAAATTTTAAAACAATTTCATTTAGACTATAGCTAATTTCAGTCTTCATAATTATCAGTTATGAATTATCTTCTCAAAATGTTCCCCCCAAAAGTGAAAGTTTATTAAACACATAAGTTGAGAACTCCAGTTAATTTGTATTTTGGAAAAGAAAGTCAGGTTTTCACAGTGCCTCATATTTTCCTGGTGAACTAAAAGAACACCCTTATAAGAAGCCCGAATAGTAAAGCATATATCAATGGGATGTATGATTTTTAAAAAATAATATAAATCCAGAGTTTACTATAGAAGCATTCCTGTATCAGAAAGCTGATAACTTCTTAAAATCTACACTAATTTTTCTATAACCACATATTCTGCTTACAAACTCTGCCGTATTAGTCTTTGAAACAATGTATTTATCTTCTTGCGTTTCTAACATTTCTATGATACACCAGTAGAGCTCTTGAAGCACCCTCCACAGGAAATGAAATACAAGTAGCATCAGTAACAACAAACACTGCTGAAAAATTATCCAAAATGTCAACCTTTCAGATGTTTCATAAAAAAAAGATTTTTAACATATATCTTAAATGTAATGCATTTATATCACAACCCCCAAAATTATTTCAGTAAACTACTTTCCAAATTCCTGGTAAGATTAATGTAAAAATATATACTGATAACAAATAATTTCACCTACTGAAAAACTGAACAGCACCTTGGGTCACATGAAGGAAACTGACTATTTTAACCCAGTATATCAATTGTCTAGCCCAGGTAGATTAGAGAATTTAATTTCCATTACCAAAACTCTCTCACCCTCACCCTAAGAAAATAAAACACAGTGTGTCTATGCTTAAAATAAAGAAATTTTAAGTAACATGGACTGTTAACAGAACACTAAAATGTGTACCCTAAGTCAGTTTTTTATCAAATTTATATAAAAACGCAAGACATCTCAAAGAATTCAAAATTAAAAAAAAATTAGTAAAGTCTTTCCTATGTGATCAAGTATTTAAGCAAGCAAATACTTGAAAAACACGGTTAAATAACAAGGTCTTCTTTGAACACAATATACCACGCTGCACTGAGGATTACAATTTTTTATTTTCTTTCTTTGTCTTGAAAAAAGGTACCTGTAGGGCTCAATCCATTCTTTCAATAGACCATCTAAAATTCATTAATTCACTCACTCAGCAAAACCACAGAATACGCCATGAACCATTACAACTCAGTGCTGGAACTAAAATTCTAAGAAATTTAAATTCTTAAGATTCAGCAAACTACATGTCATCAAAATACCATTTGTTTACTAAAAGAAGTATCAAAACAGGTGGTTCCCAAATCCAAGGTTTTTGGACAGTGATCTCTTTAGCGGATACCTTGTTCTATACTGCTGCTTCTCACTGGCACTTGTGGGAGCTGCCTTCCCCTTCGACTGCTGAAGGTCGGGTCTGCGGGAGGGGAGTGGGGTGGACTTCCTTGTCGGTGCGTCCTGTGGGCAGAAAACAAGTGGGGGATGAAATGAGGAAATCTCAAGAGGGCCTGATACAAATCTTTTCCTTCTTCCTGCTATTATCAATACAGATATAAACCCTTTAACTAGGTCTTTGGAAGAAAAACATCAAAACTTTTTATGATATGTGTAAAAAATCACAAAGAGAGAGGGCAGTGTCTGTCATATCCAGCTACGCATAGTGAATTCCTGGACTGCACAGAACTGGACTCATTTCTTTTTATGAACTTTCCAGGAAGTTGTGGCTTTCTATTAGGTTATCAATTCTGGATAGTGCTGAACCAAAAATACCTAATTCCAGCCTCTGAATCTTCACAGTATGCATAAATTAGTCAAGAAAGATTATTACCTAAATTGCTATTATAAAAGCCGTATTTATATCTAGAATCACTTATAAGTGATAAGATTAGTTGGAGCTGAAGACTTTTTATTAATTACCATTTACTTGCACTTTATTTTTAAATAGAAAAAACCGTGAAAGGTATTTAAAAAATAATCTTGGGCACATGCTACGAAACATACTGTTGCAAGAACTGAAAATACGAGTAAGAATTTAGATGTGTAAAGATGCATTGCTGCTGCCCCGGAGTGAGCTGATCTCCATCTGCTGGCATTGGACATATTTTTTTAAACTAAAGAACTTTAAAACTAAGATTTTAATGAACACATACCAAAGTTTGTTTTAACTTCCTTATACTTTTTAAAGCAAATATACATTTAATTCCACATGATTTTATATAATTAATATATATTTATGAATATGCCACAGACAGATGGAAGGACATAACACAGCCAAAGTTAATTTTCAATGATAGCTCACTGGCAGGAACTATAGAATATCACCGGCACAGTGGAGATAGATGCAAGTAATAGAGGATGTGAGAGAGGTTTGTGTCACAAAGAAAGGATTAAAAATCATGGTGTCATAATGAGTGAAAGCATCGAGTGCTCAGGAAGGTACAACACCACAGTGACACCCGGAGGCAGGACATGAAAGCTAGGCTGGACACTGAATAGCGACCTGGTCAGAAGCGGAGAAGGTGGCGCCGACCCTCCAGGGGCAAGGTGGTGGACAGAACACAGTGTTCTGACACTAGAGTGCTCACTCGACCTTGAGCGAGTGGGATGTTTTCCCCTAAGGACTGGCTGATCAGTCGCTCTTGGGGCTGCGTATCCCCTTCTAGAAAGACATGGTGGGAGAACCCTAAAACATTAGGGTCAAAAAAGATCTTCAGTCAGCAGCAGGTTCACATTATCTTTAATAGCAACACATCTGTCCAAGGAAGACCAGGTTAATCTTACAAGACAGTGATTTTAAAAACCAGAAGAAAACCCACCACATAGTTACTAAAATGCAATTCAATTCAAACTGACAGTTTATTGAAAATGTGCATGTCATGTAGTTTTCAAGGGCTAATCCAGATTCCTTCAATGTAATAAATCTTATAATTTCCATAAGGCCAGAGAATTCTGTTTCTCTATTACTATTATTATTTTATTATTATTTTACTGGGCTGTATCTCTAGTGTCTACCATACAGCTGCACAGATAGCAAGAGCTCACAAAGACTTCCTAACTGAATGAGTATATCTGATCAATGAACTTGGGGCTGTTCAAGCACTTGCCTTCAAGAAGAAATCATGCACTATAGAATTATGTATATTTTTATGATGTTCATCCATAATTTTACTCTGCAACAAGAAGTCTGTATCAAATAGACAGGCAAACGAAGATCTCTTCTGAGGCTAATTTAAACAGATCAACAAACTAAAATGATATAATAAGATGGAGAGCGCTTTATTATTAAACTAAATGCAAAAAGCTGAAATAGGGATAAAAACAAGTTCTTTAGTATATAAAATGTATGTAAAAGATACTTTTCCATATTCTGACAGTTGTCTCAATGTTATTCAAAATTATTATAAAGCCAATTTATAAATTAAGGATTAGGAATTAAATGCTGATGTGTACATTTGCAGCAGCCCCCTTACCCACAGTTTTGCTTTCCATGGTTTCAGTTACCCAGTCCAATGTGACGAGAGAAAGAGAGATGCCACATTCACATAATTTTTATTACAGTTTATTACTATTGTTCTATTTTATTAGTTATTGTTATTAATTTCTTACTGTGCTAAATTAAATTTCATCACAGGTATGTATAGGTAAAAACTAGGGGTCTTGGAAGGTATCCCCAATGGATAAGGGAGGACTACTATATGGGGAGGCAAAAGTAGGTTTACAGTTGTTTATATAGAAAATAATACAATAATAAATAATAATACATGAATAAACTGTTTCTCATATGAGCTATAAACCTACTTCTTGCTCCACCCTGTATATGTGCTTCTTAAAAAACACATACATTTTTGTATTTTTCATAATTTTTAGTATATAGTGTAAATAAAATGCACATTTAAGATATCTGACATGTATTATTTTCCACAGTGAAAGAAGCAATGGAACAGCATCTCATTCTTTTTAAAACAATGCTGTAAAATTCAGTTAAGTAAGTTAAAGTGTATGAGGGAAAAGAATACATATTGATCACAGGAAGTGTGTTAACTACTGAGAGCTTTATTCAACCTGTATTCAGATTGACAATTTTTCTTTTATGAAAAATGATTTTCACAGCTATAATGATTCTGATTTAGGGTATCTTCTTTATTTCAGAACAGTAAAATGAAAAAATGTCAAGTTTTAGAAAATAAAGAGACACAGCTTAGGTTTTTAATGTGCATTTTATCTTCTAGGGATCTGGATTAATGCTTTGTCAGACTCCAGTGCAGATCCCCAAACCTGGTCTGCACCTTGATTTCCAAATTAAGAGAAAAGGAACCGTTGGTGTTCTACATATCAAACTTCATTCATTCTGGACTGACTTAACTCCACAGAATTATATAATTTATATGAGAAGGCCTGCATGATCAAATCCTTTCCAATGATAGAGAATGAGTTTTTTATCTATCACGCTTTAAAAGCCAATATCATGAGAATAAATCTCAAAGAGTCTTTGTTTGAAATATACTCCCTAAACGTAGTTTGAAAATTGAATGCTACAGTCCTCACCCTAGAAGTGAGAAATTTCATGGATTCTGCAATTTCCCTAAGATCTTGCTTCATTTCTTAATGCAAGTCATAAGCGCCAAAAGTACTTCTTAAATGTGACTTGAAATGTCAGTAACTTGGGCAGACTTGATGTGGCACAAAACTAAACGGCAAAGTTATAAAAAGCAATTTCAGGTCAAAGAAATGGCTTTCTAGGCGTTACACAGAGCAAGGCTGGGTGACTTCATGTTCTCATCTCCCAAGCGCCATCTCTCTCTCGGGCCTGTGGTGTCTGAAAACAGCTTGCACTGTTTCAGGTTAATCATTTAACGCCCCATCTATTTTTCTCTTTGACATGAACTAAAAGTCCCTCAGTAACATAACAGTCCCTGCCACCAACCAAACTGTAACAAGGATGAAAGCACAGACCAAAGGGCAGGCACAGAAAACCACTTTGCCTGAGGAAGAGGGAGGAGTATGGCAGGAAGGCAGAGCAGCTGAGGACAGTGAAAGTGCAGAACTTGAAGAGAGAAGAGCAAGGTTTTAGAGATGAGATAATGGCCCCAGGTTTGTTTCAGACAAGAAGAAGGGGATATTGATCAAGAAGTTCTGAGGTACAGGGGTGAAATGTTGAGAATCCAGACTGAGGAGCCTTGATCTGCGCAATGAAATTGTGTGGGCTAAGAATGTAAGAATGAAAGAGATTAGGAACCACCATGTTAGGGAATGGGACAGAAGTGAGTGAAGATCAGTAGGATGGTAATGACAACTCTTCTTTACTGAGCGTCAAAATGAAGCTATCTCTACATGCCAGACACTGAGGACACACATGTATATATACATGTGTGCTTGTATGCATGCATGTGTTATGTGTATATGTGAACATATACATCCATATGTATGTTCTTTGTATTCTCACAATAGTTCTAAGTGTTATTATCCCCATTTTATAGATGGAAAAACTGAGGATCATACAGAGACTTGTCAAAGGACAAAGAGCCAACATGTGGTAAAAGCAAGGTCCACACAGGCCTATGGAGCTTCGAAATTTGCTCCCTTTTTTGCCTATTGAGGCAGAATATATTTCTATATAATGAGATATAAAATGGCAGTTTCACCCCCCTAAATATATTGTTAATCTTGTAAGACAAAATGTAAATATATGTCCAGCTATCAACATTTTAGCAAGATTTCATAGTACTGTATCCTGACATTTTTATTCTCATTTTTTAAATTTTCATTTATTATTTTTTATTGTTGTTCAAGTACAATTGTGTCCATCTCCCCCCACCACTCCCCCCCTGACCACCCCCATCTCCTACCCTCAGTCCTACTCCTGTTCTGACATTTTGAAGGAGCAAAACATATAAGAAATGGCATTGAATGATACTTAATCTGCTACATATGTCTATATATAACTCATATTTTTAAAACAAAAATGAATCTTCTAGAGAAAAACTCTAATTAAATATAAGTATGTCGGACTCTAGTCTACCACCTGCAAATCCATCTCTAACCACTGAGTTCAACAAATGCTTATTCTCTTCACCTAAGACTGGTGTTTAGGACTTGAACTTAAGTAAAACACATCACCAAAAACTTAGGTTGTTAGTCAGACATGTCTGTTGCTGTAGATGGACTTGCAATAAATTGCTTCTATTGCAACTTAACAATAGAGCTGTGTGTTTTTTAAACGACCTTTAAAAAGATGACCATGCACGTGCTATTTAGTTAGATCTTCAAAATGGTTCCTCCTGTAATGGCTGTTACAGGCCTACACATGCTCTTTCCAGGAGCACTAGAGCCACATAAAACATATGCTCAAGCAATTCTAAATGCCCATCCTGGCAAAACATCCCTCAGTTAGGATTAAGAGCGCAGGCTCCACAAGAAGGAAAAGTCACTACCACAGGATGTAGAAATGGTGCTAGTGGTTCACGGGGCAGAATTCACATGGAGGTGAAAAGTCAGACTTTTACTCTGGAGTTTCCCCGAAGAACGTGAATCAATGCTTTAAACAGCGAGGCACAAAAGTCAGAAGTCAGTTCTGCCTGCGTTCTATCTACAGATGACCACCATACCTTTCCAGATATTTTCTTACAAGGCTGTTGGCTCATAAGGCCAAATTTGTGTAGCCAGCAAAAGACCTTCAACATTACAAATATTATACAAATTTATAAATATTACAGCAAATTTTGCCAGAAGCCAAAGAGTGACTGTGTGGTATGACCCCTTCAGGGAAGTTGTTAGCGCCCGAAGGCCAAAAACAGCACCTGCAGCATTCACCCTGTGACCTCGATTCACCTGCAGTTAGATGTCAACTCAAGGCACCTTTTAATGAAACAAGAACTAACACAAACTTAGAAAGTCCAGACCAATTCTTCTTTTGTAACTAGCTGTTCAACAATTCACTTAGAAACTTTGTAATTTATACTGTAATGAAAATCAGTAATGAGCTCAAATTATAATCAAACGAATGTATATACATAAAAGGTTTGAATTTTCTATACTAAACCTACAGGCAAAGTAAGTAAAGGTAAGACTAATAGGAATAGGGTCTTTAAGCAGCAAACATTTGAGAGTGGGAGTCAGTTAAATCCTTGCTATTCTTACTGGAGGGAGGATTTGTGTTTATTCAGATAAATTTCCAGGGTTGCAAAGAAAGATGTCCAAATATCACTCCTCCGTAGTTAAGCCCCTTCAGTTGATCTAGAATCATCTAACATTTTGTGACACAGTACTTTATTGTCAAAAAATTTGTTCATTGATACACCATAAATATAAATTAAATAAGCATGAATGGAATAGAAAGAGTACAATATTGTGGAAAAATTTCAATCATGTCAAAATAATTGAAATCATGTGTGTATGAGATAGAAAGGTTATATGATAGCTGAAGAGTAAAAACTTAAAAACTTCCATTGTTTACAGTGTTAGTAAAGAGATTACAGTTAGCTGAGCTGACAATAAGGAATACATGAACAGAAACATAATCTGTATTGTTCTAAATATCTATCTATCTATATAGTCTAGTGTGTCTAAACTGCTAGAACTCCATGTTTCACTTCCTTCCTCAAAGTCCAGCTCCTTTGTAAAACCGAAATTAAAATTCAACACTTTTTTGAGTTTTCCAGTTCCTTCTTCCATTATAAGTTAAGTTTCCTAAATAGTTAATATCCCAAAAGACCATTATCCAGGAATAAATTCCATCCCTTCTCCCATCCCTTGATGTGACTAATGCCCATTGATTCTTCAGACCCCCACTCAGCGTTAACATCCTCTGGGAAGCCTTCCGTTTTTTCTCCTATTTTATTCTGTGAACTTAGCACCCAGTTTGGCACAAGTTTGTTTGTTAATTGAATGAGTCACTGCCTTGCACAGGTTCTACCTCACCCAAAATCACTGTGATAGCTTTACCGGTATACTACACCTACCCTTAGAACTTTCAGACTGCCTTCCGAAGTGACTTAAAATTTTGAAATTCAAAACCAATCATGTATCTCCATGTTTAAGGCCCATCCATTAATGTTTATGGAATAAATCAGAAAGTGAACATCTGTAGCATGTTCACAAGAGCATTCATAACATAACCTCTAAGGACTTATTCAGTTTTTTTTCAGCCCTCTCTCTCATCTCCTGTATCCTATTCTCCCTCCCCAAATGGGTATGGTTTCCCCATACCCAAGAACATATTTTAGGCCCCACTGTATTCTCATATTGTTGCCTTCTCATGCAAGTCTCTACTCCTCACATCTACTTGTGTATATCTGGATTTAGCTCAAGTGACATCTGTTTACAAAATATTTCCTAATTCATAAGCACTACACTCTTCTCCCTGTTCTCGCTGTATCTCACGCATGTCCTTACAACCTCTATGGCATGTGAATGTACTCATTCATTTATATCTGTGTTACCTGTATGCTTTTAATAATTGCTGGGCTCATAAATTTATGTTAATTGGATTTCGGGTGTTTCTTACAACAATGTAAAAATGTAAAAAAATACCTTGCACCCAAAATAGTAAAAATAATGTGGAATTAGATGAATTACAAATAAAACATCAGTGATTCTTATAATTTCTTTATTAGCTCAGCAAATATCTTTGTTTGTAATATTCAAGTAGAATCTCAGATTATCTGTATCTAGAAATTAAATTTTTTAAAAGATGGCATTAATTAAATAAATAATAGATACTTAAATAAGAACTACTTGCATTTTTAGGTACTATATTCACTGTTAATAAGTGAATAATCTCAGGAACAAAATATGAATGTCCCAATATATATATAGAAATAAGTATAGTTTTAATTCTCTTTGATAATCAGAATAATCACTAAGATAAAGGCATGAGACTTTTCTTGAGCCCCAAGATTTAAGGGTTGCCTTTAAATCACCCTTCTCTTGTTTTTTGAATGACACTATTCCATTTAGGATATCTGTTTACATGAATGTCTTTCAACATCACAGTTTGTATATAAGAGCTGACCATGTACAACCAGAGTGAAGCGCCCTGACCGCGGTAGTCGAACAGAGGATGGCCGCACACACGCCGCCAAGCCTACCTTTCTGCATCAGAGGCAATGCCTTTCCTAGTCTGTTTTTGGACGCTAGATCTTTCAGACTTTCTGGAGTGCCTGTGGAATGAGATGTTAAAGAAATACAAATATGTGATGAATAAAGCTACAGTAGTATCATACAATGATAAAAGCAACAAACATGAAAATGATAACCATCTCACTTAAAAGGTTTTGTCAGTCAGTATGCTTTTAAATAAGATAGGAAATGAAAATCAGAACTGATGCTGGTTTTCTGGAAGACACAAACTGACCAACAGGAGACAATGAGCTGACATGCCATCAGGCTAAACAGACTCCTGCTGAGCAACCGTGGCTCTCCTAAGGAGTAAACAAATTCAACAGTGAAATGTGGTGATGACAAGTGTCACGACAGAAATGGTTTCGGTGCTAAAAGATCACAAAGGAATGAAGTGACTGCACTTTTACAAGTTGAAACTTGGTGTCACAAAGATTTTCCCTTTGTTTTTTTTCTCCCACAAAATCATGAAGAGAAAAAAATGCTCAAGTGAAATCTTTTACATAAGAATACTTTAACTATTAAAATCATCATAAAGATATGTTTGCAATCATATAGCATTTTAAAAGTAAATCACATCCCAAATCAAAGAACTGATAATGTTCCCAATTTACTCTGTCCCAAAGTACGTGTGCACACTGAGCATTCGGGACTTGAAATGCATTTTCCCATAGAAACAATGTTTACATATAAAGCTTACATCCCTAAGGCAGCTTACATGTGCCTATTTACCCTAAAATGTGTTGAACTATGATATATTTAAAATAAATATAAAATATTATGGTTGAGAAATTCACATATTTTAAAAAAGAGAAATCATAAAACAAATGTATATTTTTATCTCATTGATTGTCTATAATTTATGCTTACTTTTCTTTCCCAATATCCTTTCCTTCTAACAATGGTAAGGAGACAACAGTTTGTCTTTTTTAAAGCTATAACTGACATATAACATTATATTGGTTTAGGTGTGCAACATAATGATTTGATATTTGCAAAATGATCACCATCATAAGTCTAATCAACATCCATCACCACACATATTTACAATTCCTTTTCTGTGAAGAGGACTTTTCAGATCTACTCTCTTGTCTTCACTCCGCTTATTTATTAGTACGAGATATCCTGAGTGTCTAATATACCTCATGTCAAGACCTGTCAGGAACCAGGGACACATATGGCAGTACAAAGTCTGCCTCCAGAAGGTGTAGAGACTTCAGGGCCTGCTCATCTCTCTCCCTCTTGTCTTCTTACCAAAGTCTAGGTTAATAGCACTTTGCCCCTCCAAGTCAGCATCTGGTTTAGAACCTGGGTTTTTCAGCCTTTTGTTACTCTGACAAAATAGAGGAGGGGGACATCTCTCACTTAATCCTTTTCCTTAACTAGCTAGAAAAGAGGGTATACGGCAGGACAGCTGAATGCCAGGCACTGAGAGAGGCACTCACTTAACCCTCATGACAATTTTTTAGGTTTCATCTTCATTTTACAGATGAAGAAACAAGCTTAGGGCAGGGCCCCGTGGCCAGTAACGAGCTCAGCGGGCATGAAGAGCGAAGCCTGTGTGGCTTCTCAGCTGTTTCTCTCATGTTCTGTCCAGCCAAGAGAGTGGAGGGGATAATTCTGATGCATGCCCTGTGGTGCACACTTATTCAGGAAAGAAGAAACCATGAAATTTGGTCCACGCCTGGAAAAGCACTAAGAGAACTCTCTTTCTGATATAAGGGATGGTTCTCATTCACTTTGTTGAGCATTTGGTTAGGAGAAGGAACTGAAGTGTATAGAGAAGTAGAGAAGTATCTAGTGCGTGCCTGAAATCAACGGGAGATGCTTGTTGGGAAGGAAGCTTGTTCCTACAGCAAAGGGGAGGGAGGCATAGAACACAGCAGAAAGAGCTGAAGGGATGGAAGGGCAAAGGCAGAGTAAGGTCTGCAGGCCCAGTAGGTATCTCAATTCAAAACAAAAAAAAAATGGCATCATTATGGGAATTTATGCTTGATTGGAAGAGGACACAGGGACCAGGAGAACAAATGTTCCTTTTCTCATCTCCCACACAGTGAGAGTCAGCGAAAGCATAGAGTTGTAGGCCAATGCACAAAACTCACTGTCATGAAGGGTTTACACTAATTCATTCATTCAACAAATTATTTGTTGAGCACATATATACATACGCTAGGCACTGTTCTAGGTGCTGGGAATATTTCTGTGAACAAAACAGAAGAGTTCTGCCTTCAAGAAATTGGCATTTTATTGATAGAAGACAAATAGGTAACAAAAAAATCCTTCAAACAAGTAAATTACATAGTATGTTAAAATATGATAAATGCTAACAACAACAAAAAGTAAACCAGGACAAAAAGAATCAGAAATGTGTGTGTGGAGGGTGGGTGGGGCAGCTGCAGATTACAATTTTAGGGAGGGTGCTCAGGAAAAGACTCCCTGAATTGGTGACATTTTAACAAAGACAATAAGGCAGAGGGGTTAGCCATGAACATAAGCAGGGAAAACGTGTCCTGGGCAAAGATATGGAGTGCAAAGGCCCAAAATCAGTTGTGTGCCTGGTATGTTCAGTAACAGTAAAGAGGCCAGAAAGGAAAGTATTAAGAAGAGTCAGGTGACAAGAGTTTGGGGAATCGGGAGGGGGAAGCTAGGGATGTACAGAAGAATCTGGTAGGCCTTTGGGCAAACTTTCTACCTTTGTACAACAAAATGGTTATAGGTATCTTTTAGAACGTGACTGCTTTCCCTCCTGCCCCTAGTAATTTCTACAAATCTTTCCAGATTCAAGTGCGAGTTTACTTCTGTAAAACTCTAAACTCTTCCTCTTCTCATCTCCTAAAGACCAATGATCCATATACTAGATAGGTAATCACAGTAACTGATGCTGCTGGTGGCAACAATGATGATGATGACACATCTAACACAAACATCTAACTCACACCATGGACTTACTGTAGGCTAGCATGATCACGGTGTCTGCATGACCTCATCTACTCTCCCCAACCCAACTGCATCGATTTAAATCCCGGCTGACTACTTAGATGGCTTCACAGGGGATACAAATCTCTATCATCTTGTTTACTCAAAAGTTTGGGAATAAAAAATAAATCTGAAGAGACTCTACCTAAATAAATGTTCATATATAGAGAAGATGGATGTACACAATAGAGATACATTTATTCTTCTGTATATAACTGGTATTTGTGTATATGACTATAGGCATTAAATAGACTCTAACTCACTATAATACATAGGTACATTTCATTCAGCAAATACATTTTTGAAAACACGAATTATAAAGGATATTATGAAGCACTCAAAAATAATTAGTAATGCACTGACTCTATAAGTGTTGTTACATATGTTCCTCATGTATGTGGCAACTGCCATTAATTCTGGAAGTGGAAGGGGGTGATTTTTTTATTCCAGAAATATTTTAAATGGAGAGAGAAGATTCATTCATATTGAATCAAAAGGAACCACTCCACACTTTTGGTCAAAGTTTCTGACAGACAAGTGGGTACTACAAAGTAAAAAGTGTGGAAAACATAAAAGTATGGTTCTTTGCAAAAGAAATTAGAGATACTTTAGCAGAACAACACAGGAATTAACATGAACACAGTGGGTACTTGTTCCAACAATTTAAAGTCCTGAAGAACAGGTTATTTTATCAAATATTTTCAGTATTTTTTTAAGTCACAAGTAGACCTAAATTTTATTATAATTCACAGAGTTATATATAGATGGTTGACAAAAGTTACTTCTGATATATTAAAATAATGCCATTTACAAAAAGATACTTTGTTATTAGAATGATGATTCTTAAAAGTTTCAACATTTTAGTAAGCTGAAAGAAAATTTTCACTACATTTAAAAGTCAGAAACAGTTCCTGGGAGTACAAATTTATAGTTTTCTTCATTATTATCTAAAATAACCTACAACTTATAAAATTCCTTTATTTAGATAAAATACTTCTATGTTAATTCAAATAGATCTATCGAACCACTTCAGATGATATCAACATTGGGTACCGTTGAAATCAAATTTTGATGAAATGATAACATTAAAAACTGTGTCTGCACTCACACTGTGAGAAATGCAAGGTCAGCTAAACCCTTTCCAACTTACTAGAGAACTCTCTTAAACAAAAGTTTACTTTTGGGGGGTTATTTGTTATTTTCAAAATTATCAATGAGAGCTCTGATTCAGGACATCCAAAGGTGGGTTATATAAATTGTCACTGACTTTAAAATATTTTTCTAGCTACCAGTACATAGGCTGAAAGTCACCTTATCTATATTTACCATTCCCAAATACAATGCTATGTCCACTTAATTTGCAAATTGATAGAAACTTTTAAATGAGCACATAAAAGTGCTGAGGCGAAATGCAAGAGTTCAATTTTGCCAAGTGGTTGACATAATTACCTAAGAATTTAGCATCTGTTGATGTAAAATCTCTTGTTTTTATGTCCACATGATTTCTATACTTCATTAAAAGTTTACTGCAAAAATTTTTCTGTTCCCTAAGTAATAAATCATAGTATCAAGATATTTAAAATGTGTTTTTGGTTGAACATGGATTTATTTACAAATAAGTCATAATAAAAAAGTAAATATATATTCAGAATTATGTATTAGTAAGAATTCCTTTATAATTTTATCTAAAAGAAATATTTGTAATCCTAAAAGCTTATCTTTAAAGTTATATATGCAATTTATGAAATCAAATAACATAACTCTTATGTCTTTTAATAACTACTTTTCAATTAATTGTCATCTTATATAAGAACTAAAAACTATTATTCAGATTTCCACTTTGCTCAAACAATGCCCAGATAATCTCAAATTTATATTCATTACAAAAACCATCATATTTAATTGTCCTATACTCAAAACAGTGATTATATAAGATGAAATCCACTGATTCACTTATATTGGAATAAATTCGACGGCTTTCCAGAATTGCCTTTTATAAAATGAAATGATAAGTTCCATGATCAGGACCTTGGCTTCTGGAAACACTGCTGTGACTTTACCCATTAGAATAGTGAGCACATTAGGAGCACAGTAAGTATTTATTAAACGAATGAGTAGCAGTGAGGATGCAAATGTTTATTTGCTTTATAGTATTATTTTACATTCTTATTTGAAAAGACTTTAAATTTATAATATTTTTCACATTGAAGATTTTATTAATTTTCCTAGTCTCAGAAATTCTGTCCTAGAAATCAGTAGCTGCCCTGGCTGGTATGGCTCAGTGGATTGAGCACTGGCCTGCAAACGAAAAGGTCATCAGTTTGATTCCCTGTCAGGGCATGTGCCTGGGTTGCAGGCCAGGTCCCCAGCTGGGGGTGAATGAGAGGCAACTGATCGATGTTCCTCTCACACATTGATGTTTCTCTCCCTCTCTTGCTCTTTCCCTCAGTTCCCTTTTCTCTAAAAATAAATAAATGAAAAAAAAAAGAAATCAGATACTAGAAGAAGTTACTTTTAAATCCAAAATATAAGTGATATTAAGAAGTAAATGTCTTAAAGACTAAAACATTATAAAATACCACAAAGGCCTTCATGAAAATAGCAGTTTGTGATATTTTCCAACATTTGTAAAATGATGTATTAATTTACTCTGACAGTGTTTAGTGTTTCTTTCAAATTGACATCCTGAAAATATCTCTATTATGGATACAGACAATAAATGATATTACTCTTCACTAATGTTACATACTCTGCTCTATAGACACATTTTTAAAAAAGAACTCGTATGTTGGCATGACTAGCTGTTCTGAGATACCACATATACTATCTACTTAATAAATATCACCAATGTGTTGACTGAATTTCTGCTTATACTAAAAGAGAAGCATCGAAAAAACCCAATAACCTTTTGTGACCAATTGGGAAAAGATTATTTAAAGATAAAATCTATATTAAAAAATACAAGCACCATGAAATAGTGAACTGAGTAAATTACAACTGAGAAGGAAAACAAAGCGATAAAAAATAAATATTGTAGAACTTCTGATGTATCAGAATGAAGTGGATTCTGAGCACGGATGCTATTTTTAAAAACCTAATATGTGGACTGACCCTAGCCCTTGACAGTATTTGACAATATTGACAATATTTATAAAATATATAAGAACCAGGTGTTCTACTCTAAATCAGACATTTTTTAAACATACCCCAAAGCCTAAGCTTCATTTACAACAAGATTAAGCAGTAGCAAAACAAGACAACTGAGATCACACCACCAACCAATATAGATAACAAAGAACAGACTAGGCTCTGGATAGATTTTAACGTATTTTAAACCACCTTAGAATTTTTTATTTATTTACATGGGAACAAAACAATCGTTAAATCTATTTTTAGAAATCAAAAAAACTAAAATAAACACCCATTCTTAAAACAGAACTCATCCACTGGAACTGACTTATGTGTATGCACTGCCATTCATTAAACCACTACCCTCATTTCACTAATTCCGAGGTGCTTTATTAAAGGCGGGTGCACTCATTGACAGAGTCACAACACATCTGGCTCTGGCTCCTGGAAGGAGGCATGTCACAACCATCACTTTGCTCGCTCATCCTCCATCTGGTGGCCTCCGAGCTCCGGAAGGCACTCATCTGTGAGCAGGAGTTGACTAGTACCTGTCATTCTCCGGAGACGCATGCTGGATTTGAATCCTGGGGCTAGGAGGTCGTCTCCTATCTAGGGAGGGGGACCATCTACCCCTGTTTGCCCAATGAACAAGACAGGAAAAAACAGGACATTTAGTAACTCCTAAAATAAAAGAATATATGGTACAATAGGACTGGAAAAGCACCCCAAAAAGGCAAAGTATATATTCTTCACTCCATAATTTATTCTTCACTTTTACAAGCCTTGGAAAGATAAATTGTAATACAATATTGTAAGAATATAAGGTATAAATATTTTGAAATGAATACAAATTTTATCTGGAAGGATGTTTTGAATATCGAATGTAGTTTTGTTCTTTTAAAATGTATTTGTGTTTGTATACCTATCTAAACACACATAAATACGTATGGAACTTTAAGTTAAAAAAGATACATCCTTAAGAATCTGCCTTATTTTTGAATAAAACACGTGTAATAAGCCACCAGTGTTTATTTTACAGTAGGCCTTGAAATGACTGGATCAAGTGGTGAAGATGAGGTGTGTAGATTTAATACAAAGTAGGAACAGTGTAAGTGGAAGAAATCAAAATGTTCTTTAATGTGTAAACAATGACATGAAAAAATATTTTGTGAGAATGCTAGCAGTGAAGTCTTAATAAGTTTTCTTAGGGAAAACTGCAGGACTTACTTGAGTAAAATTTAAAAATCATGAGTAAAAGAATACCAGTGAATAAAAATAGGAAATACAGATTAGTGCCATGCTAAATCCACCTTTAAAAAAAGTATACTAATCTTTACTTGCAAAAGTAGCTTCCAATGGGTTAAACAGTTGTTTTCTTATTCCAGTACTTATAGGAATACTTTTTTGTACGTGATTCACAGTTAAATTTAAGTGTTCAAAACTTGGTTCATTCCTTTGTTAAACTATCTTAAGATTCCATCTACATATAACCACAAAATTGAAGCAACTAGTTAGTCAAATACTTAAAAGTGGTAATATGAGGCTAAATAGGCCAGACTTTGAAAGTTTTGTATATCAGAAATGAGCATTCAGAACAGGGTAATTTCCTCCTCCTAAGCAGCACGAGTTAACTGAATGGTTTTTAAGAACTCATCGAGCTGTAAGATTTTATAACTATCGTGAGTAGACTAGTCCTAATGTTTCAGAAAGAAAGTCAGTGTTTTTTTTCTGCCATTATAACTTGGTTTATGAATGTATTCAATAGTTCGGACAAAAACAGCAAAGGGCTTCTAACATGTGACCAGGGTATCTGAGGTCAACAGGTACTCAATCCTGAGAGCCCCTTGGAAGCCTGTATCTCACTGATCAGTGGTAGACGGACAATCTCCATGAGATCCGGGCAGGGCTCTGAGGAGCTATGAAGGGGATGAAAATACTCAACAGCAGAATTTGGACAAAAAGAAAACTGTGGGGCATGTCCTTTTAAAATGTGTTACATGTTTGTAAAATCAGAAACACTTTGCATTAATTTGAATTTATAGAATTATTTAGATTTAAATAGTTGGTCAATCCAATATGAATGCTTTAAAATGTATCTTTCTCTTTGCTGACTTGTGTTCTCCAAATATGATAAAAAAACTATTTCTCAAATAAGGGAAAATAATTACAACTAAAGTGTTTTCTACATTGTTATATTCAGTTGTGTTGGACCCACAGTGTTATTTAAAAGCACAAAAATACAGTTATGTGTTTTGTAAAGTAGTAAGTAATATTAATTCAACAGGATTATGAATAAACTTGCTTCCTGAGGCAAAATTCCAGTCCTTGTGTTTTTTAAACACAAAAGTAAAGGAAAAAAAGCTATAATTATGAAACATGCAGTGAAAGCTATGAAGGATAAAAATGTACACTTAGAAATAAGCAACTGTAAATGCAAGCTTTTAACAAGTAATTCTGAATAAATATTTGGCATAATACAGGTATATCTGTACACTCAAAGTCCTTCCAAATATGCTGATAGGTAGTACCAACATGAGAAATTTCTTCACTTTCCCCTCATATATTTGATATGATGGGAGCTGAATCAATTTATACCCGATTCTCCCCAAAGAATAGATACTACATACATTTTAATATTATACATTTGTAAGCTGCAAATAAACTAAACTATTTTATATGTTTAGTTTGCATGCTTTTAAAACGTATGCAATTTCCTCATCCTTTCCTCTTATTAAACCTAAGAAAAGGATCAAAATCAGAATCTTTGCCCCCTATAATTGAGCCGCACACACAGCATCAGCCACCGCTTTCATCTTAGAAGCCAACATGGTAGACTAAGTTGCAGTTATTAATCACGAGGTTGAATTAAACCAATTAGTTCTCGATTTCTCTTTCCAAACCAGCTTGCCTGTAAGTTACATTGTTAGTACTTTCATATCAGATATTCTAAATTCATTAATTCAAAACCACCTATTTGTTGGGAGCCCATCCTTTTCACAGGCTCAGAATACAGAAAGAAAGGTTACCATGAAGATGTCTGTGCAACTGAATCAACAGGCTGTGAGCTCTTTGCAAAAGGGAACTATAGTGTTTTATTTTTGTTTTGAAAGGTACCTCAATTATGCACAGCATAGAATAAGTAATCAGTAAGTATATGTAAACATTTAAGTAGATAATAAGGAGAGAAGACCTTAAGGTTTGTGATAATACAGGTAAGAAATAATGAAAACTTTACTAAGAAATAAATAGTAGTGAGGGGACCCACTGATGAGATACAAAGGAAGTGGCTTGGTAAGCACGGTTCCTGTGTTGTGGCTTTCCCCACCCAGCAACGACACATCTTTAAAAAATGTGTATAATGAAATATATACACTTTCATATGCACACATGTTTCAGTAGTGCACATTTCTTGGCAGAACATGGCTAAGTAGCTTCTAAAATCTAAAAGAGAAATTACATGACAATATGAGTCATCCATTTCATAAATAGCACAAATAAAAATATCTGTAAACTACTATGATATTAGAAACCAAATCTGAACAAATCAGATAACTGATACACAACATGCACTTTTACTGTCTGTTCCCGTTATTCAGTTTAGTCCACAGGGGGAGGGGCAGCCTTAAAAAAAGGTTCTATAGAAAATATGGTTATTTGACTTGCCCTTTTGAAGAATTAGTAGAATTTTTAAGTGGGTAACAAAGGAAATGGGGCATTTTGGTTTTAATGGAAAGAAAACTAGGGAAAGAAAACAAGTAATAAAAACTGTTAACAGATCTTAGGAGAAAAAATGGGGGCAAGAGTGACCTCGGAACAGGAGATGGGCTGTATTATGGCCCAAGTGAGGGTTCTGTCTCAGAGGTTCTCACGAGAACTGAAGAGTTTAATGACCCTCCACTGAACGTGAAGGAGGAGCAGGAGAAGTATTTCCAGGTTCTGTGGCGGGTTAGATGGCAAGGCCAACAAACATTGAGAAAAACATAAGAGGAAACATTTTGCTATAAAATGACATAAGGGGAGATAAGGAATTTGATTCAAACTCTGATGTATATAGGGCCTGCCAACCATTTATAAATTTAGGTGTAATACTCAGGGGGAAGGGCTGGCCTGGGCAATTACAATGGAGTGTTGTCTTCACATGTACTGGAATGGAAACTTTTGATAGAAATAACAACTTCAGGGACACAATGACTGGGGCGGAAGAGAAAAACTGAGGGTGGATCTAAGAAAATACATAACTTTATGGGACAGGAGAGGAAGAGGTGCTTGCAAAAGTAGGCTGTGTAATAATGAGGCATAGAAAAATCTGTAGAGGGTACTACGGATAGAAGTTCAACAACAGGGTGGTTATTGTCAAATGCTGCCAGATGATGCTGGACAACTGAGGAGGCAATATAATTCAGAGAGGAATTTCAGCATAGGGGCAGAGTGGGGAGAAGTAGAAGACAGAGCACAGCGTTACTGGGAGGTAGAAAATGGAGGTAGTAAGTAGACACTTCCCTCTGAGGAGCCTTCAGTAAGGCTATGATTTTTATGACAAGGAAAGAAAGAAAATCTCTTAGAAAAGTAACTATTCCCAAGTGGCTCTAACAATCCCTGTCTTTGAACATTTAAGAAATAATTTGTTTTTAAAAAAGAAAAAGAAAAAAAATCCCTAGAAAAGGAACGGTTAATAGCAGATCTTCCCAATCAGGAAATGGGAGAATGAAATGACCTCAGGCAGTCCTTGATGAAGATACAGGAAAAGGATAAGGATAAGGACCAGACCTCTTTGTAAACACACAGTGGTGGTTGCTGGTGAAAAGATAAAGGAGTGTCATTTATTGCAAGGTTTTAGTACCTTAAAACTAGTTTCTCTAGATCTTTTATCATAAATAAACCCAACACTTCTTGATTTAGAGGTCATGACTGGTTGGGGAAATAGGGGAATACACAGTAATTCTGCTATTTGTGTAATCAACAAAATATAAAATGAGCCCCTCAAAATTACCTACGCTACCCAAAATTCACCTGTTAACCTGGGCCAAACCATCCAAACAGGGAAGAAAAGGTAGGTCTGAGGGCTCGAACTCCTTTAGGAAAAGAATGTCACCAGTGCATGGTTCTCCTTTACTTTGAATCATTAGTGAAGTATCAGGGTGGGTATTGAGTCTGATTTGAGAATTCCGTCCTTTATGTTCACACAACACTGTGTTTTAAAAATTAGTGAGGGTACTTCATGAAGGGTATTAAGTTGGTACAACAGCATATAAACAGTCATCAAATGGCCTGAAAGTCAGCAAATTGTTTAAAGTTAATAATTCATAAAACTGTGGAAATATGTTAGTATCTTAAGAATATTAAATTATAGTTTAAATTATAGTTTATTATATCTTACCTGACATTTCATATACTATGTATATATTAGGCATTAACATGGCAAGCTCTCTGTTCAATCACAGAAATTAACTAACTAGGAAACCCTCTAGGCCTCCCTCTTCCAACCCTGCACATCCTGTCTGGGGACTTGAGGTGCAGCTCCCAAAGAGAAAGAAGCTACCACTGTCGACAGTGTCACGCTCTGCTTCGTTTGGAGCTGCTTATCGGTGTGTGCACAAAAGGGTACGTGAGACCCCTATCCTCCACCCAGTAAGCATCTACACCTTCTATACTTTTTTTTTGATGAAAACTTACTGTATTTTCTTCTCAGCAACAAAGTGACTCCAATAAATTTAAAATCATCGATAATACCAGTGCCTGCTCCCTTTCATTTTTTTTTAAAGATTTTATTTATTTTTCTTTAGAGGGGAAGGGAAGGAGAGAGGGAGAGAAATATCAATATATGGTTGCCTCTGGTGTGTCCCCTCTCGGGAACTGGCCTGCAACCTAGGCATGTGTGTGTGCCCTGACTGGGAATCGAACCTCGATCATCTGGTTCGCAGGCCCGCGCTCAATCCACTGAGCGACACCAGCCAGGGCCCCTTTCATTTTTTAATGCAAAATTTCTTTTTATTCAATATATAGGTTTTCAATCACGTTTTTCTTCTCCCCTCAAAGGCAAGCACACTCACTTGGACTTCGTGATGACCTGACCTGAATGTTAACGGGGGCCAGAATTTTTCTACAGGTTGAGCTCTTTGAAGGTGTTGCCTGAGAGAGTAAATGCAGAGCACATAGATTTTGAACCCTATGGCTTCAGAGTCACAGAGAAAGGCATGCTAGATAGGCTTTAGCACGAGAAGGCTGTGTTATCCAATACAGCAGCCACAAGTCACATGTGGCTATGAACAAAAAGGAATGCAAAATAGCTCACTAAAAGTTTTAAATTGATTGTGTGTTGAAAGGATGATATTCCAGATATACTGGGTTAAATAAAATATTAAAGTTAATTTGATTTTAACCTCAATATAGCAACTAGAAAATCTTAAATTGCACACGTGGCGTGCACTGTGTTTTGATCAGATGGTGCCACACTGCCTGTGCAAGGCGAGCTGTGGGGGTGCATCAGTTGGGAGAGCCCATGCCCACGGACCAAATTACTGTCCCCTGGTTTTAGTGTTGACCAGAAACATAGAGGGAGATAACAATAACTGAAAATTATTTTTCTCGCTACTCTTGTATTTATTTTGGGGGGTAATCTATGATAAAGAAAATACAATAGAAGAGTCTATAGTCATTACAACTAAAATTCTATTACAAATGTAAAGGAATACAAAAATAGTTCGATTTCATTTTCCTATTACAAAATTTACAAACACAGAAGAATACAAAATAGATTTTTAGTAGAATCTTACAAAAACACTAAAAAATAGGTATGTCTACCTGTACCTATTATCCCATTGTATAAATAAACACCTTGTAAATAAAGGACTCAGACTAGAAAAACTGCTGAAGAAAAGCTTTAACTGGTCTCTGAAGAAGTGGATTATGTTAGCATGACTAAATATTATTCTGCAGGATTTGTAGAGTTCGTATGCAAATTTCCACTGAATAACTTCTAATTGGAAAGCGGTAACAATTATAACCAAGACTTAATTATACCCAAGTTTACTGGAATAGAAAGTTTCATCATAATGGAAAAATTAGCTGCTTGCAATTAGGCTACAGTGTTAAAATCACTGAATACATTTAATTTAAAATTATAATTATTTACTAATCAATCAATTACAAGTTTTAAGCAAAATTACATATGTGTACATACACATACATATATTTTTATTTATTTTTGTGTATTTATTTTTAAGGAATCAGTAAATCTATGATAAATGTGCCATTTTTGTTGTCAAAATATAAATTAATGCAAAACTTGATCTATATCAAAGAATAGTTTCGCTAAAAAGGGAATACAGATGCACAGAGGAAGTATTCTATCTAAATAGAACTCTTATTTTTACCTTATGGCAGATTACTGTTAAACCTCTAAATACCATTTATCAGTGGAACTAACAGAAAAATGGTCCTCCCCCTCAAATAGCTCATTGGACCTTGTAACTTATCAGCATACTGAAGGCTTCATGAGTAGTATGTAAATAAAACAACTAAACAGCAACAGAAGAAGAAAAGCTGCAGCCAGAAGCAGCTACAAATTATATCACACCATTTGCAACAACATTCATGGAAATATGTGTATATGGACCCTTGGGTTTATCCACATACACGTATCTCTCCACAGACGTGTATAATAAGGGAGGGGAAAATGCAGACAATTAGCAAAGTGAACATGAATGAATAAACCTGCGAGACACACATGAAACAAAGCAAAGTGATTGAAAAAAATCACTAGCACAAATGACAGGAAATTAAGAAAGTCTTTATTTTATACCTTTCTCGTTCTGGTGAATGCAAACTAGTGTCTGGTCTCAAGCAGTTGGTACTAGCACTCCTAGCCCTGTCAAGGGAGGGCTGCAGTTCACTAGTGCCAGTGCATTGCATCCAGTGGTAGAAGAGAAAGACAAAGAAACAAAGAAAGGAAGACCATGTTAGAGAGTAAAGCATAAAGTAATGTCCCCTTTACATAAAATGTAGAATCACTATGATTCAGTTCATAAGGGTGTAAAAGGGCTGACAGGATGGCAGTGCAAAATTTTGTTTAGAAAATGAAACTAAACAAAGATTATGCTTGAATTGCTTTGCATAATTTTTTTAAAAGGGTCTCAGACTGAAAAATGACACCAAATCACATCTGCTTATGAAAAAAACTAAATACAGAAAGCACCAAAACAAAAGGCCTAAAACTTTACTACCAAGAACAGATGCCACACCAAAACAAAATGAAGGACATTAGAGGAGAAAAATTTTACAACTCAACTGTTTGGGTTCACGACACTAGACAAGGGAAGCGGAAGGCAGGACTTCCGCATGTCCTTACCTAACTGGTGTTTCACCAGTACATCGCAACACTTTTGAGTTACAGCACTGATGGTGAGGAGGAGAGTCCTGTCTAGTCACTGAGTTGGTTTGAGTATGTGCAGGCAAAAGTGAGCTCACAAATGAAAATCATCCAAAAATAAAACGTTATGGAATTACTTCTAATTAAAATCAACGAGTAAAACAAGAAAAAAAGACAAAAGAACACAACCAGAATATTGACATTTGAGTAAGATTTCATTCAGAGAAACCTACAATTAATGTTTTATCATTAAAACTATTTTTAGATACTATTAATTCAATGTTTCTCTGTGTATGATTAATTTCAAGGGAAATGTTAATGCTTTATTAGGATGTAAATTTGCTATCTTTAATAGGCAGAGGATTAGAGATTCGTTTGTAACTGGGACTCACTGTTGGGACTTCTACCTGCAAATCTCCCAGTGAGAACAAAAAGCATCGTGGGCGGTCATGTTTTATAGTGCCCAACAAGATGTCTGGGCATGGCCACACCGCCACGCAGGAAACAGGAAATATGTATGAAGCACATTTATACATGGATATGGAAAAATTAGGGGGCTTATAAAGCTAAAACATTGATAGATCTTCTGTTTTTTTCCTCAAAATAACCACAATAATTATTTGAAGGTAGGATTAGAATAATTAAAATAGGGAGTCATAGATACCTGTCTTCATAATTAAGATAATAACTCAAAATTACAATTTAATTACTATATGAATTACCAATATTTAAATTTACCATATAATTCCTGCTTTAATATTATACCTGCTTCCATGGAAGTAAACAACTCATAGCTCAAAGTCCTAGCCAAACACCATGGTATAATCTGTCACTGGCCATTGGGTGAGATGGGCATTATATGCAAACCAGAGTATGAATTCTGATGTGGCAGAAAATGGGCAAAAGAAGACCAAACTTTATTGAAATTTCTTTAAAATCAGTGAGGGTTTCTGAAATACCTATAATGCCAAACTAGGTTCAGTTAATTAATTATTTTTTGATAATTTAATGTTTCCAGAAATTGCTCACTGTGAAATTGCTCACTAAACATGAAATGCCCTACTAGTTCACTCATGTTTATACTAATTCTCAAATGCAAGAAAAACTCTTAAAGCCTGCATAAAGAATGTACTAGGGTCCTACACTCAAGCACAAACTGGAGACGATTTTCTGAAACTAGGGATTCCGTCTGCTTTACAGACAATTGTCTTCAACTCCTAACCTCAGGCAGCTACCCTTAGTAACAGGCTGCTGTACACTTTTTCTTAGCAATTGATTCAAAAGTGATATTTTTCCAGGAACACTGTACAGGGATCAGCACAGAATAGGAAAATGAATGGAAAATAACATGATTTACAGTGTAAAGGCCTGGTTCCCACCATGGCTTTGCCACTCACTGCCTGTTAATCTGGGTAATTTTAGGTCAGGTGGTTAAGCCTTCTGTGTGGGGTGCTCTGAGGCGTAGATGAGGTAACAGGTGTGGTGTATCTAGGACACAGTCAGCTAGCCACTGTATTTTCTGTATGGCACTACTTTCTCAGGACATATTTTATGAAAAAAAAAAGACGAGTTTGATGGTTAAGTAACGTAAGGAAGAATGGATTAAACAATATGAGAGATATGTGAGTACATGATTGAAAGTGCTTCTGTATATAAATCTCCAGGGAGGGGCTGTAATTTGCAGTTTACAAAATCTATCTGAGTCACAAACTTTTACTGGTGGAGCACCACCAGGGCCAACTCCGCCCTGGGGAAAGCCAGTTTAGTGGAAAATGCTGACTAGACCTGATTTTGACTCCTTACTCTGTTCTTTTTCAAATTAAAATTTATCATCACCTTTCTTTACCTGTAAAAAGTGAATAATAATATTAACATCAAATAATTACTGTCAGGAAATTGAGATAAAGTACATGAAATACTTAACATTATGCTTGGTACTCAATGAAAGTTATTTTATTTATTAACTGGAAAAGAATAAGTCCTCAAATTTTATTCTGAAAATTCCTAATTGAATATGATATAATGTATTTTGAAGATAAGATTATATGAAATGACTAAACTACTGATATATTGTATCTTGTAAATCCTGGTATTTCACCTTTAGAAGTAAAAGTAAATTTAAAAAGTATATTTAGCTATTCTAATTAGACTATTTGGTGTGAGAATATTGGAAACAGCCGCACACTGGGTGACAGGCCACACCAGGTACATAGTAGATGTAAAGTTTTGGGGGGTTTTTTGTTTTTGTTTTTACAGTTACTGATATTAAGAGGAGCATGAAGGAGTATAAGAAAACGTTCTGAGTTTCTGAATAAATCATTCCTTTTAATAAACTATTTTTCAGGAAGAAAACTAATAGCAAGCCCAGACAGTTGAGCATTCTAAGGAATGAGATTAGTTAATTTTTTAAAGTTATAGTTTTATATTTTTCCCCACTCCACAAACAGAATGAATATTTTCTCATTTTTTCCTGTGATACTATAAGCAAACATGGCAATAGTTATCAACAGGATGATCTTATACATATAGAAAGTTAATTCTTATTAACTTTTTCTGCATTAAGCAGAACCGCACGTTCTATGTAGACAGTAAATTTGCCCACATTTGTCCTTACATTGCAGGAATTCTAGTTACAGCTCTTTCCTTCTCTATTCTACCTACTTTTCAATGGCCAGAACATTTAGGAGAGTCTGTCTCTGTGTCATTTCACTTCCTTATCTTATGCTATCCAAATTGACAAT
Organism: Sturnira hondurensis; assembly: GCF_014824575.4. Lineage (NCBI taxonomy): Eukaryota > Metazoa > Chordata > Mammalia > Chiroptera > Phyllostomidae > Sturnira > Sturnira hondurensis. The sequence goes on from NW_028094767.1 coordinate 3,468,602, forward strand.
AAATATTTACAGACTTAATTCTGAGTAATCTCTAAGAGGATTTATTTTGGATATGAAATCCAAGATGTAATGAGATTATTTAAAATTAAGTACCAGGTTCTAAACTCCAATTTAAAGGAAACTATTACACCCCTTTTCATTCTCACCTTTAAAGAGGCACCCTATCATTACGTGCCTCAAGGAACCAGTTTACACAGCAGTATTTCTGAACTGGTGTGGGGGTGAAGGAAGGGAGCGTTTTAGAAATTCGCAGGTCAGGCCCCCTCACTGTTTACCAAGAAGGAAGTTGAAGCTCAGAAATTAAAAATGAACTGGTAACAATTTTATTAAAGACAAAGAGATTATAAACAACAGTAGATTCCAAAAGGAAATAAAAAAAAAAGCTAAAACAAAGCAAACTGATAATCATGGAAACAATAACTCTGCCATGCACAGAAAATCAGACCTCTTGTGACTAGACAGGCGAGTGTGTTGGGGGTGGGGCACCTACAATTTTTGTTGCAGAAATTGGTTCCTCAGTTTTAGGAATGCGAAAACAGTTCCACAGAGGCCCATCAGTCTCTGCATTTTTGAATGTACAAATAGAAAAGTTGTCTGCCTGGACAAGAATTAAAATATATTTGGAACCTTTTCCACAAGCTTCATATAAAACAGAACAAATTTTGAGTACTTGGGCAAATAATTGTATGTCTTTGTGATTGTACACTAAGGGAGAGACGGAAGAGTAGTAGAGTGGAGAGAGAGTCATCACACACAGTCACCGGTACCAGATCCCTGTATTTACCTGGTAGTATGTAGGCATTCTGCACTTCGTCCTCGTTTTGCTCTGGGCAGCATAAGAAGCTCACTGCACAGACAGGATGGGTGGTGAGTGAAACAGATAAATTATGGGCATTAAATGACATGGGATATGCCAATGGTATGCCAATGAAAACATGAAAAGGGAAGAAACCAGATTGTCTGCACTAGCATTCTTGCTTGAAAGATTAAACAAAAACATGACAATATTTTAAAAAATTTAAACAGTAAAGTATACATTGTGGTCAAAGTCCTAGCTGTTGTTGATTTGTTTTCATATTTGAAGTGATTCTACAGATTATTAAAACAAAACCAAACCAAACCTTCCTCAAATAAGATGTAGAAATCTATTTCCAATTCTAAACACTTGGGTTACTTTAATAATTTTTGAAAAGCCTATAAACCTGTCCTTTCTAATATTAATGGGAACCCTATGTTTTTTAAAATTCTTTTAAGCCACTTAAAGCATGATAGTTTTCTTGGCTTTTATAGCCACTGAAAACACTGCATCATGTATTATGTTTCTCCTTAGCAAACCAAAAGTATACTTCACTTGGACTGCTTTATTTCAAAATAGATACTTTTTACACATTCAAATTAATTACACTCTAATGAAGGTCTTGGTCGAGAAGTCCTTCTTCTGCTCCCTCACCTAAATCCATGGTGGCCCCAGTGAATGTTGACAGAGTGGTCTTCATTCACCTCGACTCAACCTGAGCAGTGTGGAATCCTATTCTCAGAGAAGTTTCTGTCTCTGTACCTCATCTTCTCTCTCTGAAGGTCATGGCACCTAATCTTCTCTCTCTGAAGGTCATGTCTCTGTACCTAATCTTCTCTCTCTGAAGGAGGATGACAGTTAGGGAGGTAAGAAGCTCTACTTGAGTTCTGTGTCCTTAACTCCATGGTAAAACAATCAGTCATTGAGCATAGCTCCCATTTCCCTACTCCTCCCTGAGAGCTTCTCCACTTTAAAAAGCCAGAAGAGAATATTCAACATGGCAGGTATTACATGAAGTTAAATCATATTCTGAGAAGGGGTCAGGCATATTACTGTAGACATGTGGTAGTCTGAAAAGAGAGGCTGTGAGCATGCAGAACAAGGGTTACCACGTAGATTTTGGTAGCTGGGTCCAGGAAGTAGTTTTTCATAAGAAAAGAAATCCCTCTTAATATTTGCTACTTTATAGACACTTTATAGAAATATATTTTGTAAATAGTAGGTACATAAAAATATTATTGATGTTCTTACAAAAACTCTGCAACATTGTCTGCCTTTCAGATGACCTGTATCCAAAACTTTTAGTAACAAAATTCACAATTTTGTAATTATATAAATCACAATCCAAAGTCTACAATCCACAAAATATAAAATATTTGAAAATTGCTTATGCAGTCTCACTTCCATAATTTAAGATAGTATCTAAGTCAACAATAAACTGTACATTTTAAACTATTTAAACATACATTTTGATTTTTTAAAAAATTGCTTATATTAGCCAAGTTGTTCCTTGAGAAAAGTTCAGTTTTGAGTGATATATTACTTTTACTTTCAAACGTACTATGCCAAAATATCTATCATGCATTCAAGCAGAGCAGAAAATATGTAACGTTAATATCATCATGTAAACAAATACCTGTCTTGTTCAGATAAATACTGACTGTCCACGTCTCTGGACCTGTGATCAACTGGGATTCTAGAGGCATCATGGTGTCTGGTTGGAGAACGTGACCTTCTTGTTGGATGAATTTCATCTAAACTCCTAAAATGATTACAAAAATTCATGTACATCAAAGTGGATCAACTTCCCAAAGCAACTGGGCAGATTAACAGGGAAGAACTGACAGTAATCAGCAAGCAACTGGCACAGCCAGAAACGTGCTGGCATCACAACCAAACAACTACTTCATCAATGACCCTGAACGGTATTTCTTCTTCATGAACACGCTGCCTGTGCTGCATTTCTTGAGCCTCTTTTGCATCTCTATCAAAGAAGGACCACGGTTGTTATCTGCTTATTTGATTAAAATTTCAGAAGTGTATTTCAGGGCAAGAGGAAATGGAGCACTACATTACTTACGTGTTACACACTTTTCTAAGCATTTAAAGTGCTTCAAAGATACAATCCTAAATTTCTTCAAAATACTACTTGATCTCATTCTGTTGCCACTTCTCTCCACAAATCTGACTCATTATCATACAATTCCTCATAACAGGAGAGAAAACTAGCAAACAGAATTCAAAAATGGTGCTTGAGACATAAACTTCTTCCAGTTCTCGGGAAATATCTTGAAATTAATGAACAGCATGTTGCACAGAACAGAATGCTGAGATTAAAGAACAGAATGTTGGGTAATGAAAGAAAGGTATTTTGCCTACAAATGATTCTGAAAAAAATAACTTGATTGCCCCAATAATTATTTCATTTCATTTAGAAGCTGGCGATAGTTTACAGTGTTACAATAAAAAGGTGCTGGCAGGAACACGAAGTCCGTTTCAAAGCCTACCTCTGTAATGGCACATTTGGTAAACGTGAACGCGGCCTTCCCTGATCATCGCCGCGATGAGGAGATACCGAGCGTGAACGGTGATGAGTTGCTCTTTGCTGTTCTGGCACAGTTAACGTTGTGGATTTGCCTTCTCTAGCACTAGACCTATAACCTACTGGCAAGAGTACACACAAAAAATTAGTCAGTATTCTATAATGTAAATGCTAATATGGAGATAGCAAATTATATCTAAAGCAACACATTATGATGTGTTAGGATACTATTTTAATTACTTAAACATTTTAAAATGACATGCAATCAGTATTATTAGCTTTATCTTCGAAACTATGAAGTATACGTACACAGAGTGTAACATATACATGCAGAAGAACAGGTTACAGTTTGGCTCAAAGGTACCATGAAGATACTGAATATAATCAATATGACAGTTAATGTCTCAGACATTATGATGTGTTAGGATACTATTTTAATTTTAAAAATGAATGAGTTAATGATTTTACAGCAACACAAATCAAGCAGTTGACAGTGAACTATAGTTAATATAAAAGTCAATGCTTAGAAGCTTGGTGTCTCTTTCAATGTTATTTGAATTTTTCTTCCCAAGGATAAATTATTTTAGTTGAATTTCACATGGTTTTGCTAATAAGAAATGAACAAAAAAGAATAGCAGGTCTTCAGTATTACAGATACTGATTGTAAATTTTGCAAATAACAAAAATACTGCAAATTTCCAATGAAAATAGTATATTGGTAGAGATTACTATAACAATAATGCAACAGAATTAACTGTCCCAATGAAACAATGGTCAAATCTACCCGAGACTTCTGAAAGTTATCCCACAAATGTGTTAGTATTAACATAATTAAGTTAATACAGTTAACACAATCCCAATTAAAAATAAATTCTGAGTTACTCTCTATATTATCTTTGATTTGAAGATAAACCAATAATGTCAAAACCGTAATAACAGTTTAATTAAATTTTTTAACAAGGTCACTGTATTTTATTAAAAGTAAAATTAAAAAAGTCTCTGGGCAAAAGAAAAAAATAATTATATTTGCAACTACATAAAATATTTATGAGCCCTGGCTGGTGTAGCTCAGTGGATTGAGTGCGGGCCTGCGAACCCCAAGGGATTGCGGTTCGATTCCCAGTCAGGGCACATGCCTTGGATTGTGGGCCAGTTCCCAGCAGAGGACACTTGAGAAGCAACCATACATTGGTATTTCTCTCCCTCTCTCCAGCCGTTCCCTTCCCCTCTAAAGATAAATAAATAAAATCTTTAACAAAAAAATTATCAACCATGAAAACACTAAATTTAATTGGGCAGCTTTGAAATGTCCATTCATTTATTGCTAACTCCCACATTATTTTTAAAATATGCCATGAAGCACCATTATTAAAGACAGACTAAAATTTCTCATCAAAATTAATTTTTAGTTGATGGAAACTAAATTTTTATCAGTTTATTTTTTTATGGTTGTATGACCTTCTGACAAAGCTTAACTGAGAAGCAAGGTGTTTAAATGTTTCATAAAATGCAATTTGACAATATTGAGAGCAGAGAAGTTCAACAATTTTGTCACTCTCTAAAAATATCCATATAATGACCAAATAATACAACCATAAAGGTTAAAATTTCATATACTTTAATTTTATGAAAATAATAGCACTTAAGCTATTATTTTGAGTCTCATGTATAAATGTTTCTTTGTTGTTCAGATGTATAAATTATAATATTAAGTAGAAAAGAGACCAATTAAGTTTACAGCTAGTAAATTTATTTTGCAGCTTATTATAAAAAATAATGACTATTTTTAAAGGTATTTAATCTAAGGTCTGAATTACTTAAACATTTTAAATTACCTTTTGGTATCAGTTATACAATAATTATGGAAGGTCAATACTGAATCGAAAGCACCATTTCAAAATCTCAATGAATATTCAAGGTATATGAATAGAATTTCCCAATGTGGTATAATTAATTACTATGAAATAACTAAAAATTTTAGGTATCTTGTTGTTAAAAGAATATATAATTAATTTTTGTCTTGGGCTCTTTGTATTTACATTGAAATTGTCTTTTAAATTCTACATTAATGTGCATACACAGTTCTTCATCTGCTTTTTAAAAATAATTTGCTTTTGTTCATATTTAATTTATTGTTGACAACATGTACTCTACCTTCAGAAAAAGATGGGAGAGGACTGCTATTGTATGCATATTTCTTTCAATTGGCTTAAAGTTAGAAGTTAAAGGCTTTTTTTTCCATTTTCTGAATTTGCATAATGCTCTGAAAAGCTGGGGTTGCCAGATGTCTTGCCTAAGATTTGGGTATTATGTATACAGTTATTTTTACTCTTCTTAAGCAGCTAAAATTACTTATTTTAAATAGCAATGAGGCTACAATAACTATAAAGTTAATAAGATGTAGTTTTGTAGGCATCAATTGCTATTAGAACCTCAGATTCACTCAGTGGAGAAAGTTAATTCATCAAACAAGAGCAAGGAACTCTATGATTCAAAGAAAAGACAAGGTAATAGAAACCTTAAGGGGCGGTTGCAATAGAACATTTAAATGAAGCTCCTGAACTTCTGCAGAACACATACAACCCGAAACTTGCCTGAGTACATTAAACATATGTAGAATTGCATCTACAACTAAATAGATTTCTCTTCATATTAGATGCTAGGAAATGTATTTGTAACTGACCTCTACAAGTTTACGAGAATGTGTCAACACACTTGTTCATTAATGTATCACCTCACTTTATTTTAACTTCTTGGCCTTATGTTAGCAATACTTATCGTTCCTCTTTATTTAAAATGTATGTATAACATTGAGTGAGTGGCTTGCTGTATTATACCTGCCACACATATATATCTTCAGAAGGTACCATACACTTATTTTGGATCAATGCAGAGTACAGCTGAAAATGTAAATTGCATTATCTCCTTATCAATTTATAAAGAGACACCTGAAGCATAAAATATTAATTATTGTTTATGTAATTTACTAGTTATATTCTATTAAAAGTTTGCCTCAGTGCATTTTAAATGGTAAATAAAAATGAATATTTGAAATGATAATTTAGATATAGCTTTTATGTGGTAAAAGAAGTTATACAGTTTGTAAGTATTTCATGGTCTATTTCAGCATGAAAAGTAAATATATAGAATTCAGTGTTCTATAGAATATATAGACTTCAATATACAGAATTCAGTTTACAGAATTAGGGCATCCAAGCACTAATTCCACCTTTAGTGGGTCTCATAACCCCCATTTTGGCTGTTGTCCATGGGGCCTTTCAGGAAAAGAAGGAACATACCATTTTAGTCTTTATTGAATTGGCCACTTATTAATTCATTCATTCACTATCCTAAGTACAAAACATGAAATTTTAGGTGAATAGATATAAGGATCACCTATAGAAGTAAATTCTATTTAGATGAGTTGGTAACAACATGAAAGCTGATTAACAGCCAAGATTCTTGTTAGGTTCCATGACTTTCCTACAGGAATCATCTGATTCTTACTCAAATCTGTCCATGGATTGAATATACAATCACTTTTTTTCTTCAATTAAAAAAAATTCCATTAAATTGTGCTTTAAAATTTCTGTGGAGGATGTGCTTAATTATTATGGTATTTTCTGAAATAAACACAAAGAAAAAGAAAACAAATAAAGGGGGAATGGGACAACTGAAATAGCATAATCAATAAAATATATTTTTTAAAAAAAAGCAACCCCCCCTCAAAATATTAAATGTTAGCCACTATCATCTAGGCTTACTTACAACTGTCCCTGGTGGTCTACTGTCTGAGAGTAACACCTAAGCACACAGGGTGCACATCACCAGGCTTATCGTTTTTAGAAATACTTTTTACTTTAATAAAGTGATTATACAATTTATCCTCTAAATTATAGAAACAAATAAAATCTAATTTTAGAGAACTCTCTATAATGTTCTCTTAGTTTTAATGAGTTTTATGTATATCTCCAAATTGTGATTTAGTCACTAGTGTGAAATCTATTACCTTTGCCAAAACAACCGCCCTCAAATCAAGCGTCCATATGTGAGAAATTACATAAACTAAGGAGACATATGTCAACACTGTCCTAAAGAAATGCCTTTAATAAATCTTATATATATACCTCAAGATTTTCTGTTTAATTTCTTCTTATTTTGATTTTTTTGACTTTGTATTAGCCAATCAAGGAAGTAGTACAGGAGTTGTGCCAAGAAAACAAGCCTGTACTGCTTGGTGTCACATGTTTTCTGCCCAAAGGGTCAGATGAGAAAGAGATGTGAACTCCACAATGTCACAAAAAATATTACTAACTGATGTGACAAAAAGATGTTAACTTAAAATGAATCTTGAATCTTTCTAAAGCATTTCTTTATTTTAAAACATATGAGGTCTGTCCGAAAAAAGTCCAGCCATAGATAATGTAATGAGAACAGTTTGTGTGACATCAGTGTAACCTGGAAGCCGAGGAAGGTGGACTGGAATGTGCATGCATGAACTTTAAGGACTTCACTGTACTTGTCAGTGGGGTGGTAGATCCTGTTGAGCGAGCATGTGTACTGTGTGGCCGTCACATTAAAAATGACTGAGTAGAGAAACAAATCTGCAAAAATTTTGAGTTAAGTTTGAACATTCCTCTGTGGAAACTATTCAGATGATTCAGAAGTCCATAGCTATGGACAGCTAGTGACTGGCAGCTTCATCACGACAATGTGTCCGCTCATACATTACATCTAGTGCAGAGTATTTTGATCCCACATCAAATCACGCAGATGACTCAGCCCCCTTACAGCCCAGATTTGGCATCTGCAACTTCTAGTTTTTCCCCAAACTAAAATCACCTTTGAAAGGGAAGGGATTTCAGAGTTTTGATGAGATTCGGGAAAATACAATGGGGCAGCTGATGGTGATTGGGAGAACTGTGTGAGGTCCTAAGGTGCCACCTTTGAAGGGGACTGAGGCAACATTGTTCTATGTACAGTTTCATGTTTCCTGCATCTTCTTCAATGAATGTCTCTATTTTTCATAGTACATGGCTGCATACCTTCTGGACAGACCTCATAAATACACATTCTAATTTTAACCAGTGGTAAACATGTCACAAAAGCATTAAAAGTTAAGCCATGCCACATGCAGTTTTAAGCCCTGCCATGCACCTTTCTCAGCATATTCCATGGAGGGCTACATTATTCTCAGAAACCAGGGAAGAATAATCATAGACATACAATATAAAACATAAGAGAATGGAGTTTTATTTAATACAATTAACCATATCCTTTCACAACGAAATTCATGTTTTCACTTATGTTCATGGCATTGTGAAATAATGATTTTAACCTAGCTAGCCATGTTTCAGGCAGAGCCTAAGTTAAATAAGTGGGGATGTTATGAATAGTTGCTAGTCAATTTTAAACTTCTGTAGTAATTTGGAACACAAGTCACCATGGAATAATATAATACTGATTTATCTGTGCTGATTTATCTCCAGTTCAGTATCCCAAAGAAATCTGGAAGTTGACAGTGAAAACAAGCATAGAAACACAGCGAAGCAGGGCCATGCTCGTCACCCACGCACCTGGAGGAACTACTCCAATACCATCATCAACCTCATAATCTGAGATGTCACTATCACTGATTCGCTGAGATCCTGTACAACAGTAAGGCAAACAGATACCTCTGTATCTCATTGTGTTATGAAATGTAAATGACATGGTCACAGTTCTTTAAAAATCCAGCTAATACAATTACTACTAAATACTTTTGAGTAAGAATCATGCAATGTAAATGATGAGCAGACTTTTAAAGGAATGTTTGTTCTTCAAGGATAACATTTTCTAGGTATTTCCTCTATAAAACCACTGAAGAAGGAAAGGGACTTCATGAAATAAGATTTTGACTTTTCAATTTCTTTTTTAATTCAAGCATTATGCTAAAAGCCTATGGCAAAGTGTGTACACTGCTCCCCACCCAGGTAAGTGCCCTCCCTCCTCTGCAGTTCAGGGAGGATGGGGCTGAGGGGGGAGGTTCAAAGAAGCCTTTCTTAGCTGGAGCGCTATTGAGCTCATATTATTGAAAGGACATCAGGGCCCTTTATAAAATATGTATGTTTAGCCTTCAAAATTAGCCATTATATGCATTAAACATTAATACTGAGGAAATGCTTGGTCATAGAAGCACTAACATGAAATATTTAATTATATGAGGCAAAAAAAACTTGGTTCTAGTTTACCAAAATGAAGCTTCTAAGTTACAGTTACTGAATTAGGATTTAGTCATAGCTCAAAAGTTAATGAGTATGAGAAGACAGTAGTTTGTCCCAATCACTAGATGAATAACAATAAACACAGTTTATGTTTTAAAATTTTTTATGAAAAATAATACTAAAATAAGAATCATAAAGTTATTAAGAAGTTGCTACTTACATGTAACAATCTATCAATAATGACAAAAATTACTCTATCAGTTAACCAATCAACAACTGAATCAGTACTGGGCAAAGAATGATAATTCATAGTTTTTCCACTTCCCGCTCTGGTATTACTCTACTATGATGTATATACTACCTTCATTTGGGAAAATGGAGAAAATACTTTTGCCAGTTCTCTCTATATGGATGAATACTTTTCCAATAGTCTGATTTCTAACAAACATTTAAAAACAGTATCTTGAAGTTAATCTCTAAATAGATCATTACAATATAATTAACTCTGGTAACTAAGAAGACCTTTAACCTACTTTGTAGTTTTTTGCTGGAGCTTTCCCCATGCATGTGTCGCCTTGGCATGAAAGGTGATGGCTGAGGCAGAGGTAGTGAAGATTCATCATGCGTCTGAAGTTTATACCAATGTGGCTCATCATCCAAAAGGGCCGTCTCCAATTCTATGAGAATCTGAAAGGGCAGTTCTCAGATTAAATGAAGTGTATTTACCAAAACATGATATAAAAGGTGATCATGATAAATGGACATCACAAAGTCCTCAATAAGCAGTAGACTTGAATCTTTATAATATATATACATCACCTCTCCAAGAAATTCACTCTCTTCTTCTTGTACTCTGGGTTGATCCCACACAGTTATTTCTAACATTCGTTCTCTAAAATCTCTACGATGTACATGTGAATAGACAAAAGTTTGATTCCATTTTGGTTCTAGTACTTTCTTTACTGTTTTGGTCCTCCTTTTACTTTTATCACTGAAAAATAAGTATGCCGTGTAAATGAAAGAGCAAAACCAAGTATATGCTGCCATCTACTGTAGTTACATGTAATATTGCTTCTAGGGTTTTTACTATTGATTTATTTTATTGTTGACAAGTCACAGTTGTCCCACCTCTCCCCCGCTGCTCTCCCTTGCCCGTCCCCCATCCTACAGTCAGTCCCCACCCCAAGGTCTGTGCCCATCCATCAGTCTTCTATTCATGTTCTCTGACTTGCCGCTTCCCATTCTTTCCCTTGGTATCCCTCTCCCACTCTGATCACTACCTTTAATTCATATCTCTTAACATAAAAGCCTAAAAAGACTGTGGCGTTTAATACTACTTTAGTTTTAACTACAATGTAAGCAGTAGTTATGATATAGGTAAACATAAACAAAGGCATGTTTGTGTATGTTTGTGTAGCTATCAAAGACTAATAGGTATATAATTTTGTCGCTGAAAATTTTGAAACTTGGCAGATTATTTTAAAAAAACATAAGGTTTAAGGGCATTTTTTCAGGGATAATATAGTTATCCTCTCAGAGAATTACCTATTAAATTTTAAAACTATCACAAGTGTATACTTATATTCACACTCATCAAAATGTATACATACGTGTACTTTGTGGCATAACAATTTTACCTCAATACATCTTTACAAAATAAGTTAAACCGCATTCCAGAAAGGAAAGTCTACCTTTACTATTAGCAAAGATTTTTGCATAGTAGGTCTAAAATTATTCACTACCTTCTATCTGGAAGAAAATACATTTTTACATAGGGATTCCTGGGACGTCCATCCACTCTAGAAGGCAGGTCTGCTGCTTGCAGGACATTTACAATCAGCTGGTGCCCCACTTTATCGTACCACAGTTTCACCTAGGAGCAATGAAGAGAGGAATTATTTGTAAAAATCATAAGGTATAATTTTACAAAAAATACTAAAATTATTTTTGAAGAAATTTTAAATGTAAATAAAATTTAATTATTGATATTACTTCTGAAAAGAATACCAGTTTGAAAGTACAACTACTTAGAACTTGACTTCCACCTTCATGCATTTTATATAGAAATTACTACTGGTAGAACTGCAATGTTATAACTTTCTTATACCAGTCACATTATAAAAATAAAACTAAAGATAAAAATTTTATAAAACACTAAGGGAAGGAAGGAGCATTGAAATTTATTCTTGTTTTTAAGTGCTAACTGCAAATGTTTGGTGATTGTAAGTGCTTGATGACTACACTTTGCATAAATGCATTTTACAGTATCATAGATGAAATAAAATGAGATTTCAGGTTAGGAACAATATATATAGGTGAGTTGGAGAAGATTAGGAAACACATGTGTGGTGGGCCTATTTTACACCAGGTACTGCTGTTTACTGGGGTGTTTTGTCATTTAATTTTCATAATTAACCTATTACAGATTAATTTTCATGAAAGAAAGGGAAGGCAACAAAGGAAGATACAATACACAAATGATGCTTTCAAACTAAGCAAAGACTAGGTGATGATATTTGTGTTAAGATTTCATGAGAGTCTGAATAGAGAAAAATGGGAAAACGATACACAGGGTCTATTGTTAGACTCCTAAGAACCAGAACTGCCGCAGCCAATAGTAGTATTTGTATTGGCTGTGGACAATTTAACTTTGATTTTGCTTTAAAAATTCAGAAGTCAGTTCTGGTTTTATGATTAAATAAGAACTATGAGCCTAAGTTGTTTAATGGGTATATACTAAAATATATTTAAGACTGATGATAAGCAGATAAGCTAATTTACCATGAGACTGGTTTCTGAGAGTTAAGGGTAAGGTTAAGGATTCAAACCTGAATCTGCATGAATCTGTACCTCTGTTTCCAATTAATCCCAGAGATGAGTTTTTCATAAAACCAAGATGGATTTTCCTTCCTCAATAATACATAGAGTGTATGGGCAATTCATACACACAACAAAAATAAAAAGATGGCAGGGTAGCTAAAACAAACGCAAAAGACTCTACAAAGATATTCAATCTACTAAAAATATAAGTTAGAACCAAGAAAGGTCTTAAAAATAACAGCAAAACAGACTATAGAAATCTACATTTTAGTAACGAAGCTAAAGATCAACCAGTATGTATAGAATAATTTAAAGCAAGTTTTCTTTATACAAATGTCCAGAATTCCACCATAATCTACAGAGATATGAGTTTTCATAAATTAGTTACAGTTTCTTTATTCCAGCTTTTCAGACATCATGGATAAAGCAACAGTGAGGGAAGCTACAGCTTTTTCTGAGTGACAGCAGCAGGAATAGTTTTTCCAAATGTCTTAAGAAGTTAAATAGAATATTTTATATTTCAATGTTTCAGTCTTTAGGCTCATAAGGTTGTTCAGTAAATAGAATACAACTTTTTAAGTTCATTATGTCTAACCAAACACCTCAGAAACTTTTGTTTAACGGACAAAATATAATGGATATTTTATTTACTTACTTATCGCTTAATGTTCAGAACATCTGGCACATTATAAGCACTCAATAAATATTATTTCCAAGTAAATATATGAACAAAGGAATAATCTAATAATGCATCAAATATTGATGTACTTGTAGATTATGGTGTTAAGTGGCCATGAATATCTCATGAGCTTTAAAGAAAGCCATACATTTTTTAAGACAGACTCAGAACAGAGAGCAAATACTAATGGTCTTCAACATGTACAAAAAATTCGTACAGAAAGTTGTCCTGGTAAGACTTGCGGGGCATCTTTTAGAGCTCCAGGACTTGTTGGAGAAATAACAGAAATGGAAGGCCTTTCCATCTTCTGAGATTCAAAAGAACTTGAACCTTAAATGAGAAAAAAATTAAGTAATTTTCAGTAACATATACATAACATGTGTGAGGAATAAAGATTTTTTAGAAAATGCTAAATGCACATTATTTGTACAAAACCATAATTAAATATCAACAATAACAGCAGAGTCTACTGCAATTGGATAGCTGTAGAAAGTTATCATGTTGTCTTATATGATTATTGCCTATTTTAATTGCCTATTTTATGAGACAATCAGATATTTTATTTATTTGCTTCAGTTTTTAAGTACTGATTTTTTTTCATTTTTGGAGGCAACTGTTGTTCAGTTTAGGCTCTTGCATAACATCACATACAGATCAAAGTCTTCTCGCCTTTAAGGATAAGAAAGACGGTACCAGTCATGTCAATCATCTTGGCTAAAGGATCATTTGTTATGAACTATCCTGAAATGAAAATGAATGCATGTATAATATAACTTATGAGTAAATGTTAAGTCTGGATTCATCATTGCTTTAAACTAAGATTTACCATCTACCTCAGTTTAGCTCTGACAAATGAGTCTCTTGAAAGTCTGAGAACGCTGTCTCCAACAATTCACAGGTGACTTGCCTCACTTTCCTGTGAAGGAGGCTGGCTCTCCACTCAGCCACGCAGCCACGCAGCCAGTCAGTGAGGCCCTTTCCTCCCTTTTCCATTTAAAATTCTCACTTCCCAAGTCACTGTTTGAGTGTACCCTGGCACAACCAGCAGTACAGGTGTCTGTTTAATGCTGTCACTCCAGAAGTATAACCTTGAACCCACAGCCACTCAGAACTTAGCTTTACTGTGAAACACTCATTGCAGAGCCCTGCCTGAGGATATGCTATCCACACATTATTTTTCTACGCATGTAAATTAAGTCTACATTAAGCCATATAGCATCACTCTGTGCCATCCAAAGACTTTTAAGTATACAAAACAGTGCTATAAAAGCTTTGTTACTACTATGTCTCAAGTATCCATCTGTAAGATATTTTGTTTTGGGGTCTCAGTACAAGAAAACTGTTGCTTTTAATAATCAGTTTGTTTTTAATAGAATAGCAGTTGATTCTTTTTTTTAAATATTTTATTCATTTATCTTTAGAGGGGAAGGGAAGGAGTGAGGGAGAGAAATATCAATGTATGGTTGCCTCTCATGTGTCTCCCACTGGGAACTGGCCTGCAACCCAGGCATGTGCCCTGACTGGGAATAAAACCTTGACTGTCTGGTTTGCAGGCCCGAGAATAGCAGTTAATTCTTAATTAGTACCAACACTATAAATTATGTAATTGGTCCCATTTCCATCTGTATACTGGTTATCAGTAAGCTCAAAACCAAACCTGGGTCCATCTCTAGCAGGTACGCACAACATGATGGTGTGCATTTGATATACTAACCCCTGGGTCCTTGTTTATCCCACCCATACGTTTTCTGCCTCCTTATAACCACCACCTGTCTTTTTCCCTTTAAATCACCATGTATTTCTAATTTCTACAAACTGGGTGATACAATAACACTTGGTGATCAGACACAAGTATTATTAATTTTTTTAGGATATTTAATGTTTGGTAGATTTTATTTATTTATTATTTTTTTAAAAATATTTTATTTATTTTTATTTATCTTTAGAGGGGAAGGGAAGGAGAGAGAGAGAGAGAAATATCAATGTATGGTTGCCTCTCGTGCGTCCCCTGCTGGGAACCGGGAACAGGCTTGCAACCCAGGCATGTGCCCTGACTGGGAATCGAACCACGATCATGTGGTTCACAGGCTCGCACTCAATCCACTGAGCTACACCAGCCAGGGCAGAAGTATTATTAATTTAATGCCACTCCACGGCAAAGTAAATATTTGGGTCACTTCCACATTTGCATTGAAAACTTCATTACTTGTCAATAATTTATTGCATATATTGCCATCTTCTCTCATCTGGAGTGTCTCTAATGCCCATGTAGATATTTCAACCTCTGGACTCACTGCCCCTTGACCCACTCATACCCACTGAACTTTATCTCTACTCCACCCCACTCACTTTCATGGTCACACCTAACACTGTTGTGGTGCACAAAATTATGTGTTAATGGGCCTGTTTCCTTCACCAGACTGCTAATGAGACTGAACTAATTATCAAACTGAACAACCCAATATCACAATAAATTTCAATGTACAGCAAAATGGAACTGTTACTGGTACAATAGCTGAGATCCGTGAGTGTCCTGACTCATGACTCAGAAGGGTACTACTGCCAGTAAAGACTTTTGTATAGATACACACACACACACGAAGTACAAAAAGAAAATAGAGAATGTCTTTGGGTTTCCAATGAATGCCATAGTTGCCAACTTCCGATATCATTGCAGATGACCTTACTATAGTAATACCAATTCACCTATATCAAATAGCTAGAGAAAACAATAAATATTCATCAATTCTATTCAACACATGTCACTACAACAAGGAAATCTTATACTCACTGGACTCCAGGGGAGGATGAGAGCTCTCAGGAATCCGTGGAATGTCACTGAAAGAAACAGTGTCCGGTGAAAATCCCATTAGCTAAAGGGCCCTGCCTGAGGCAACCGAAGCCACATTTCACCTGGTGGTGTGCAAAATCCTTTTGGGGCTTTACGGGTGTGGAAATGGACAGGAGTTACTATTAAGGCAATTACTAATGTGCATGAATGTCAAACACCACACAAAAATAAAAACTGCAGTAAAAATAACTTTTTATATATTTAATAGCAAAACACTTTAACATGACAACAATTAAACTAATATTGTGGCTAAATTTACCACAATATTTTTACTACCAAAACAGCAGGTTTTGGAAATAAAAAATGTTAAAGGTAGTATTTTACTTTAATTCTAGAAAATCAAAATGACACATTTTCAAATCAGTAATATGCTTTACAAACACATCTGAAAGAGTTTACTGAATGAAAGGGATGAAAACATCTCTCGTTAATAAAATAATATGATGAATATCATGGGCAAAGTTAATAAAATGAAAAGGATGAATTGCTTTAAAATTATAAATGATACAAGCTTGCAACAAAAAGCCAAAATACTTTATATATGTGAATATATAATTCATATACACATATATAACCCTATATAGAGATTCATATCTCTATACTTAAGTTAGCTAAATAGATGGCCATTTAGATATGATTAGAGAGTGACTTGTGAGAACACCCATTCCTGTCACACTCACCAATTACTCTGAGTAAATATTTAATATAACCTCAGCTTAATGCATTATCCACTGCAACCTTAGGAAACCTGGACCAGCTCAGGTTGGGAATTGTGCTAAACAGAACTATTTTACCTCTGGTAGTCCAAAGATATTTTATTATCAGTATAAGGACCTGATTAACAGTATGCAAGTATTAACAGGACACATTAAAGCAGACTGGAGTAAGGTAATACCAAGAGAATTATTAGAATATTACTTAAGAATTTCTAACCACTTACCTTATCTAACATAAGTTTGAATTTTTTTTCATTTTTGGGATGTAGAAACAAAAACAGTTTTCTACATCTGATTATTTTCCTGCCTCTTATTTCACATTCTTTTATTTCTGTGCAAACTAATTCTCATAACTACCTACAATTTATACTTCTTACAACTGGCAATATGCCTTGCATTATGTATTTTATAAATATATTTTATATCTTTATAACTAATAATTTGTATAAAATATTTTACATGATTAAAAAACTAATTTGCAGTATCTAAGATACAAAACCCAACAATTTATCCTCTGCTATTTTCTTTGGAATTTTATTAGGCAAATAAAAGTAAACATTTAAAATCTAGAAACAATTTTTAAAATAGTATAACTTCTTTGAAAATCAGCCTCAAAGTCGATTGTGAAAGTTAGAACATAGAACCCTTAAACCAGGTACAAAGTTTGGATTTTATGTGTTTATTAAAAAAAGAACTGTGAAAAAGTTGTAAAACTTTTTTACATAACTTTGAATGAAAATTTATTTAATGTTAATTGCTTCAGTAATATTTTCAGGCTTCAATTTCCACGTGACAGTTACACAAATCTTCTTAATTAGTTCTACACACAACTGAGGTAGCAGAATAGTTCTAATAACAATTATAAGCATAAAGTTTAAGAACATTATATTTGGTATGTTGGCAAAAAATGCTAATATTTCAAGATGACTGGTGTCTCTTAGACCACAGGTTTTTGTTTTCTTTCTTATTTTTTTAAGATTTTATTTATTTATTTTTAGAGAGAGGGGAAGGGGAAGAGAAGGAGAGGGAGTAAAACATCAATGTGTGGCTGCCTCTCGCGCCCCCTACTGGCAACCTGGCCTGCAACCCAGGCATGTGCCCTGACTGAGATTCAAACCAGTGACAGGTTCACTTGTCCACATTTAATCCATTGAGCTACACCTGCCGGGGCTTGTTTTCTTTTTTTAATGACCATTTTACATCTCTCTTTTTAAAACTTCATTTTCAATTACATTTGACATGCAATATTATATTAGTTTCAGGTATACAACATAGTGATTAAACATTTATATACCTTGGGAAGTGATAACCCTGGTAGGTCTAGCACTCATATGACACCGTACATAGTTATCACATTATTATTGACTATCTTCCCTACTTTACATCCCTATGACTATTTTTGTGTCTGGCAATCTGTGTTTCTTAATTCCTTTCACCTTTTTCATTCATCCCCCCATATCCCTCCCAGATAGCAATTATTAATTTGTTCTCTGTATCAGTTTATTTCTGTTTTGTTTATTTTGTTCTTTAGATTCTACATGTAAGTGAAATCATATGGTATTTGTCTTTCTCTGTCTGACTTATTTTAGTTAGGATAATACCCTTTAGGTCCATCCATATTGCCACAAATGGTAAGATTTATTTCTGTTTAATGGCTGAGTGAAACTCCACTGTACACATATATCACATCTTCTGTGTTGATTGTCCGTAGAAGGATGCCCAGGCTGCTTCCATATCTTGGTTATTGTAAATATGCTGCAGTGAACTCAGAGGTGCATATTATCTTTTCAAAATAGTGTTTTGGATTTCTTCAGTGAAATACTCTGAAGTAGAATTTCTGGGTCATAAGGCTGTTGTATTTTTAATTTTTTCAGGAACCTCTACACTGTTTTTCATGGTGGATCTACCATATCAATCAATGTGCATGTAAGTTATACTTGAAATCATTCTAGGAATCACTATGCCACAAAACTGTGAATATTTCCTTTCCAATTTAAATAATAGAACTACATTACACATAGTTATTAAATATAGCTAAAACTATTCTTCCAGGGTTCTAATAATTTCTCTAATAACTAGAAAATTGATACCAGATATAATTTCATTTAAATATGACCTTTGTATCCCATATTCTTTGAAATTTCATAATCCATGACATCTTAGGGTTGGGCCATGTAGATTATTACTTTTTAAATTATTTTCATACAAAAGTAAAAATAGTAAAAATGTTATTCCAGTCCACTTTAATTGCCTGTTAGTTTTTTAAAGTCACTAAGAATCAATGATATGTTAGCTGATTCCTCTGAAACCACTATATATATTTGAAAGTATTTGGCAATGTGCACAATGCTTGACTTTAAACTTATACTTTTTTACTTTTGATTCATTTTCCAATTACTTACCTCTTTTCCAGCCTTATATTTACCTCAGCCCTAGAACACATATTAAGTAAAACTAGCATAAATTATAGTGTTGCTATTTTTTAAAAATCTGCATGGAAATGCACAATACTTTTGCAAGTGTATACTCTTAATAATCACCACTTACAATTGGTTATGAGCTTGCCTTTATTTTAGAGTTTTATATATTAATATTAGTTTTTGAATCTTTTCAGTCTTTTGAGAATTAGAATAATTTTATTTCCTTGTGTGTTTTGCATTGACATAATCATAAGAACAGCAAGAATTTAAGGTTAGTACTTGTTCAACGCAAAAAATCTTTAATTAATGGTTCTATAATAGTTTAGAGAATAGGAAAAAATGTCTAAAATATATTCAAACATTAAGCTAACTATAGTGAGATAAATATGCCTTCCAAAAATTTAGACTGGCAAAATGAATATTCTGGACTTTGTGGATTTGTCAGGAAAAGCTAACACTATGGCAAATTCTACACACAGATATAGAAAATAAGCTACCGGCTGTAGATAATTTAATTATGCCAAAAGTAAAAATTTTAAAAATATGTTAATTGTTATGACCAATTAAAATATTAAAAATTTTTATACTTGCTTGGTTTTTAAATAAATGTGGGAACTACCTATGGGTAAAACATAGAAAAATGTTCCATCCTCAGCATAGGAAGTTCACACAGACGTATGTAATCATTACTATTTTAAATATCACAAGAAGTGAGTTTGTTAGTAACTTCCTTTAAGGAAATATTACTCATTAAATGAGAATAACTAAAAATGAATAATTCTACCATTAAAATTTTTTACTTTATATTTTATTTCTAAAAATACATGTCAATATTTTTGATATTACAATTGTTAAATTGTGGAGATTCTAAAATGTAGTGAGAAAAACTGAGTATTCAGGTTTTAAAAATTAAGAAATTTTAAAAATCTAAGATGTATGCTCATCATTGAAGAAAAACTCTCTATGTTCACATGTACTGTATGCATGTATAAAGTTCTTTTTTAAACCCTGCTAATACATGTAATTTACTAAACTTAAGAAGTAAGTTTTTTTAGCCTTACCCAATAGGCCTTGAAACAATAATTTCAACTTGAGGTTCTGATTTTGATTCTAAAATAATGTTGTAAACTTCTTCATTTGTAGCTCCCGGCAGGGGTTTACCATTCCATTCTAGAACTTCATCCCCTTGAATTTAAAAAAAAGGGTATTTTTTTACCTTATATATTCTGTGTATTTTTCTTATCTTTTTTCTTTTTTACAAAGAAATGCAAAACATATACAAATAGTTTAATTGTCTAGGTTCTGCTCTGAAAAGAATATTGATTGCCATATCATGTCAGCTAAATGGTTCTTCTAAACACTTCTTTTCTTTCCCTTTTTCTTTCCCCCAATGAATCCTACTTGTCACTGGAAACAGTACAATACAAAACTAACTTTATCTTTTAAAATATACCAGAAATAACACAAAAATAATCTCATGCTATGGAATGGAATTAGCACAGCTTATTTGGAAACATCAAAAAATAATAATTAGCAGCATGCCCTCCATATAATAAATGTAGGTGTCTCTAAATGTGAAAGATTCCTTTTAAGCTCTGCATAAATCCTGCTTTATTTTTGGTAGAAACTGCAATTAACATTTATTAGCATGAATTTTCCAATTATAAGTCATGCTTCATTGCTTTCACCAGATGCACAACAGAATAAAAATGCATGAAAGGACTTGAATCCATACCCACAGGGTAACGCAGGTAGCTATGGCAAAGTTACAAAGCAAGCAGATGCGAAACTGTTGCATGACAGTTAACCCACTTCCAGATGTTCATAACACACACATTCTATACATAATGTATACTGTGAACATTAAGAAATTAGAAAATAATTTAAAAAAATAAAAAGTTGATACTCATTAGTCTGTTAAATATTCTAAGATCAGTCAAGGAGAGTACATGATATCATACTATAATACATGGGCTAACAACTTGTTATTTTTAACTAGAATTTTTACCAAGGATCATTTGAGAAATACTATTGATTAAAAAATATTTAGTGTAGCTTTAGGCTCCAGGTGGTTCTCTGTCCAGTACCTTTCAATACACAATGGCAGGCTCAGCCGAACTAACCCAGTCTCAGTACTTTGAGGCCACTTACTTTGTTGTTTGCAGTGTCTATAACATTTTAGTAGCTAAGCAAATATTTTTCTAACTAATGAGACAATCTCATCACAACCAGAAACATGGAATCTTTCAGTTTTTGGCTACCTTTTTTAAAGTAGAAAATTTTCTTTTGATAGGACTATTTTAAAGTAATTTTTCACCCAAATGTTTGCTTATTCAAAATTAATAATAAATATATGAAAAGCACATGATGCTGCTTTCGTTTGGTAAAAGAATACGGTTATTACCAACAGTTAAATGACTTCTAAAAGTTTGGCCTAAGATGTTCCCCGTCCATGTCTATCAAGTAGGCAATAAATATACTTCATTATAAAAAGAGAAATAAAATATGACCATGTGGTTTTTGTCTTTGCTTTTGTTTATTTGGTGTATTACATTTATTGATTTGCGTATATTGAACCATCCTTGCATCCCCGGGGCAGGGTTGGGAATATAAGACAGAAACCTGTACTTGAACAAGAATTAAATAAAAATTATATTAAAAAAAAAGAGAAATAAAATAATTACAAATTTAAAATATATTAGGAGACTTCTAAATTTTTTGGCTTAAAACAGAAATAAAATTTACATCATATGAATGTATACATGCATATGTGTATATGTGTATAAAAATGTTTTCTGAAATGATACTTACCCTGATATTTTCTATTCTCTTATGTTTATTTCACTTTTTTAAAATGAAGAGTGCAAACTCTAAATTAACTACCCAGAAATGCACTGCAATCAACCTTGTGCAAAAGCACTGCATTATAAAATTCTCTTCTTTATAGACAGCAACCTGAAAGCAACTTTTAATATCAAATTAACTTAATACATGTTTTATTGCATTTATAAATCATTACACCCTAAAACAGAAGGTGGTCTCTTTAACAATATTTATTTATATATGAATATTCTCTTTAGGCAGGGATGCAGAATATGATGATACAAAGATTTAAAAAAGACTTTATCTTTCCTTAAATTTGGAGGGGGACTAATATAGAAATGAATACTTCTAATAAAATGACAGGAGTTCATCTGAAGGACAGAAGTAGAACCAGGTAGTGCCAAGGAAGTAGTAAGTAGTTACTGCTACAGGTGAGATATCAGGAAACACTTTAGAATTAAGGCAACTTTGGATAAGTTTTAAAGGATGGAGAGGATTTCAATATGCAGAGCACAAGAGTAGAAAAGAAAATAGGTAGACCTGGTGCTGACCAAGTCTTTGGGGCAGAAAGAGATTTCCAGGGAACTACAGAGAGACTGCCATGGCTGGAGGCTAAAGTGAATGGGAATGGAAATGGCTGGAATTGTTGGAAGAGAGCAAAACTATAGAGCTTTGACTTGAGCAGATCATAGCTGGGAGACCCCAAGGAGTCTTAACAAGAACAGTGTGTGTCCATTTTGGGTTTGGATGATTTTACCAAGTAGCAGTACAGTGCATGGACTTACAAGGGGTGTCTGCAGTGGAGAGAGCTATGGCCAGAGTAAAGCAAGATTACAAATGCTGAACAAAAGTCACACTAAGAAAAACCACAGCACTGTCATTTTATAGACAAATAATATTTATATACAGACAGAAGAAAAGTAGTTCTTAAATTATAGTGTAAATCCAACAGAATATATAACCTAATTTATCAAAATATATTTTTCAAATACATCAATCACTTAAAGTGAGCTTTATAGTTATTAAAGTTGAGCTTTTAACATTTTAGATTTAGTTTCTCAGGCTCTAGGCACATAAGGGTATTAAATAAATGAAAATTTTCAAAAACTGTCACTGACTTTAAGTAATCCAATAAAACACAAAGACAAAATCAAAAGCTATTAGTTTATTATCTGATCAGAAAATTCAGATTCGTGCGATATTATCTTACACTGGAGTAGTCAAAAAGAAGTCCTTATACTTTTTAAGGCTTATTTTGGAGCCACCAAATAAGTAAAGACTCAGTTTATGAACAGTCACTCCTGATGGAGGTAGTTATTGAATGATAACTAGTCCGTGATAAGAAGTAATAGTGTGCTGTACCTCTGTGCATCAAAGCTACGTATATAGCAAATAAAATAAATAACCCCAATTTGAACTTTCTCTCTATACAACATCTGCATGGCATGTTCCTA
The DNA here is from genome assembly GCF_014824575.4 of Sturnira hondurensis. Lineage (NCBI taxonomy): Eukaryota > Metazoa > Chordata > Mammalia > Chiroptera > Phyllostomidae > Sturnira > Sturnira hondurensis. The sequence goes on from NW_028094767.1 coordinate 3,491,906, forward strand.
TCAAAGAAAAAACCTAAACGATGTTGAACTGACATCCTGGTAATCAATTACATCAGCAATGTCTTTAAGAGTAATAGAGTATTTTTCTAAAGGCCACAACAATTAAAATCTTAAGGTATAAAAACTAAAAACATAGCCTAGAAATATTCTTTTATTTATTTGTAGCTTCTATCTGGAGTTAACTATTCTATTCTAGAACCATCCCCTTTAATTTTAAAAAAAGGTATTTTTTCACTCTATATATTCTGTTTATTTTTCTTACCTTTTCTCATTTTTAAAAATAAATGCAAAACATATACAAATAGTTTAATTGCCTACACAGTTCCCTCAAAAGAAAACTTATTGCCATAATAAAATGTTTTTCTATTGTGTCATGTTAGAGAGCAACCTGTTTCCAAATACCAAGAAATAGGTCATGACTATAATATATAGCACATTTAAATTGACAAGTATTTTATTACATACTCTGTAAAAGAAATGCACTTGGGATTATATTTTATTAAAAACACTGCTACTGAGAAAGTGTTTTGGGACCACTATGAAATACGATAATAATTATTACTATAGCTGAAATATAAACTAAAGAAATAGTGATTTTTTTCATAAGACTAACAATCTATATTTTTGAAGCCACATTATGAAGACATCTATGAAAATTAGTAATCCTTCAGCATTTTCATATACTTATTTTTACATGAATAAAAAGGATTCCTATACTTACTCTCTCCAAACTGCTAGTGATGTACAGTTACCAATTATAATAAGCATCAACATCAAGAAAAAAAACTTTTTTCATGCATTAAAATGAGTTACTTACTTAACTGACTTATACATAACTTACCCATAATCGAAAACCACCAACTCATGCACAGAGTACACATCATTCAAATGTTAAAAAAGAACTTTACCTGCTCTTAAATGTCCAACTACATCTGCAAGGCTACCCTTCTTTACTTTGGTGATGAAGGCACCAAGGCGTCCTAAGTCAGTCATTTTTCCTCCAACAACCTGGGTAATCATAAATTTATAAGTGCCCAAGACTGAAACATAAGTTCACTGGTTTAAGGAATTAATCACAGTCTTTTAAGATGCATTTAGAACTGAATGTGGGGACGTTAATGAAGTGAAATACTTTTTTAATTAAAGGAGCTGGCAGTACAGTTTTGAAAAGAAAACGACATCTGATATTTAAGATGACCTTGTATCCTAAGGAAGCTTATGGATTGATTAGTAATACCCACCTATCAATACCAAGACACCATGAGTAATGCATAACCTTAGAAGACAAATGATGGATCTTCCTTACTTACCATCAAACAGGGAGTGTTTGACACCAGTTACATAAGGGTTCATTTTTTTATCCTCTCAATTCACGGCCACCATTTGAATTTGTATTTCTAAATGCAAATAATGCCCCACTATCACAACAGATCTTGATCTCCTGTACATTTTTAGTAGAATGTAGGTCTAAGACATAAAGACTAGGAATTCAAACCAGCAGCAGGCCAGTCTGGGGAAGCAACGTACCGTGGTCAAAGAGTAACAGCCTAAAGTTCATCTCTGCCACCAACCATCTGAATGAGCTACTCATCTGAAACATACATGTGCTCCAATCTAACTCTCAAAGTCCGAGTTATGTTACTGACACTCTCACCTGGCTTTTCCACAATAACTAAAATTAAAAACATCTAAAAGTTTCTAAGTTTAATTTCTCCCAAAGCAGGGGTTACATATGTATAATTATAGAGTCAGAGGAATATGTTCAAAGGTTGAGACTGATTCACAACTCTTAGGGAAGTGCCCATTAGTGGAGGTCATCAGAATTATTACATAGCAAGAGAAATTAATGGCAATAATAAATAAATTGATGCTATTAAGTACATTAACTTAATAATTTAGTACATTTATAGTCAATGGTTTGAAAGGGGTTAAACTATCACACAAATGTAATACCATCTCTTGGTAAGTAATTTCAAAGCCACATCTTTGAATGTTCTCTACACTTGAAAAGCAAATAAAAGCATGTGATTTAACACATATGCATACACAATAAAACAAAATATATATTTTCCCTGCAATAAATATAATCTTTTATAATTAATTAGTTTTTTATTATATCTGTTAAGTCAATTAAGATTTTTAAAAGGTACATTTTACTCTTTGGGTATTACCACAAACTCTGCTGCACTTAAAAATACCTTTGATGATGCTTTATGTTGTTTGTTAAGATACAATAACATTATCTATCATTACTACCATTCATTAAAACCTTTTTGATATAAAAATCATCCCTGAACTTTATATTCAGAGAAATATTCTTTAGTTTTCTTATATTTGATTGCAGTTTCCTAACATAATATTATGTCATATGAATAAAGTATTTTTAAAACATTAACCTAGATAAAATATTAAATCTACAACAGGTAGAAAGTATTTAAAAATCATCCTCAGGAGCTTTGTTGAATCCAGTCCATACCATTATCCACCCGTGCAGAAACAATGTAAAACAGCATACTCACTTTGAGACCCAGCAATGCACCTGACTCTTTGGGCATGGTTGTTCTCTTGTTAAGGATAACGCGTCCAATTAACCGGTCCCCCTCTTTAGACGGCTGCCACGTTACAGGATGCTATTAAAACATGAATAAAGTTGAAGAAAAGTTGTTTCTTTCCTATGGGCACATAATTATAGGTTGTCACATGATGTGATTTCCTCAGTTAAATGACATTGTAGAGGGAATTCTAATTCTGACGGGCTCTATACTTAGATTATAACAATTTTCATTTGTAGCTGTATTTTATTTGCAGTAGAGACTTATGCTAAAAAGTTCTAAAAGTAGTCAGCAACTAAGTACATCTCTAAAAATAGTTCTGAAATATAATTAATTGAAATTTAAAAATATATCTGCCTATATAAAAAAGCAATTCTGTATTTTGAGTTGTTAATGTTGATATCATTAACCAAATAATATTTAATTTCTATTTAGCCATTGTTTAATAATTGCTTTTTATTTAAAATTTCTTATAATTATTCAATTAACTCTTTTATTCAAAACTGTTCTACCTTAAATGAAAATAGCATTTTCTCTCATAATATTATAATGGAACAGAATAAGATGGCTGTGCAACACATATCCGAGAAAGGACACAGCACACACTAACCCTAAATTCCAAAATCTCATTTCCTAGAAAGCTTACCGAACTAATTGGTGACGTTTCTCGGCTATGCCACGTGGCAGGATCCAACCAGTAATAATCCAAGTCACCTGCACAACAGAAAAAAATCAAAAGTGTAACTAATGTTTTAAAGTAGAGAATGCTTTAATCATTGCAGGTGTGACTTCTTCAATCTATAAAGGATTATGAATCTCATAATCTTGAGCGTGCACGTACCGAATGGCACACACCTGCACACACCTGCACTACAGTCTGAATTCTTGGAGTGGATGCATGTTACAAATGTGCTTCACACTATGGGAGAGCTCCCTCTGACTGCCACCATCAGGCCAGAAACACACACAGAAAGTGTGACTCTCCTGCTGGGCACAGCCTGCTGTCTTGTGATATGGCTAACATGTTATTCACTAAACTGAGATAAGTATTAAAGCTTAGTGTCTCCCCTTGTACTCTTCTGAACGACATCATATCTTTCAGAATTATTCCCTGGCCTCTATCCTCTTCCCTCCTTACCTGAAAAACAGGACAAATACTTTTAGGACACAGTAATGAGTAATTAAGTATCACGAATAACTTTTAGCAAAAGGGTAGATACAAATGACAGAGTATTCAATTTCTACTAAAGCCATAAAAAAGACTCTTAAAATGTTAAGTTTGTAAATATGAACTTACAAACCTTTACTTTTCATTTTGGCTTAAAAACATAACACTAAAGAAAGCACCTGAGGAAAAAAAAATAATGGAAAGCACTGCCACTTTCAGTATTTGCAGAGAAAGAAAGGACAGAGGAGGTAACCCATATGAGAAAAACGACCTTTTGCATTTTAAATATCAGATTAAGTAAATTAAAATTTTTCTCCCTGTGGATTTTGAGAGAGAAAAATACTGAGAGAGTGAGTAGAGTGTGCCAGCCAGCAAGGAGCTGCCTAGCTGACTCCTTGGAAATGCGTCTGGCTGACATCCGGGAAGGCCCTCAGTGAAAACTTCTTGTGAGGTGACAAGCGTGGCAGATACAAGCACTACATAAGAAATGTAACAGAAAATAAATGTTTCAAGTATGCAGGCATAAAAACCCATACACTTCTTTTTCTTAGTGGCCACTCCCCTTCCTTTTTATGTAATACCTTTATAAGGTTGATGGACAATGTTATACATACTACAATGAACAAAAATGTTCTTCAAATAGGTGATTTAGATTAAAGGAATATATTCTATAAAGGAGTGAGCATTTAAAAATGCTTGGCAGAAACTGTATTGTTACAATTTATTCCACCTGGAGTCAATAACCTTCTCAAAATCATACCATTTAAAATGTATACACAACTTGGTGTAAATAATTATAGATTTTTAATCTTCTACTGTGCCATCTTAATAAAATATAATAAAATTTATAAAAGAAAAGTTTTTTCCTCTTTTGTTTTTATTGTTTTTAAAGTTCATATGCTTATTTTTAAAGTTGCAGTGTCTTTAATATCATGGTACTAAACCTTTGAGGAAAAAAGTATTTATGATGGTAAAATTAAAACTGACCACAAATATCATTCAAAAGATTATTTTATTTCATAGTTTTCTCCCTAAAATTTCATAATAATAAGGTCTGATGACTTCTAAATGAACATGCTTCATTTTGAAATGCTGTAATAAAAACAAAACCACCAAGTTAAAATTAGTCATTAATTTGGGAGCTGCTTTGAGAAGTCTTTGAGATTTAAAAATATGCTGATGATTGTCCTTTTTAAAAGCTTCAAGGAAACAATTTGTTCTACACTTCAGCAACCTTAGATCTTAAAACCTGTGCACTGCGGGCCCCTCTCTGGCCTGCGGCCCCACCCGCACACCTTGGTTCACCTGTGTGCCACTCAGTGGTCCTACGGAAATCCAGGGAAAGAGATTTTGTGAATGTTTGCTTATATATAGGGAAAGAACCAAAAAGTGATGCTTCTGGTGGATTTTGGTGATGACACTGAGCCTGCTTTATGACAAAACACTGCTTTCAAGTAATGTTGTTGTATAATCTATAAGCTTTGTAAGATAATGATCTTAAATGGATAGTCTAATTTAATTGGTTTGAGATAGGACAGACACAGTTTTCCCAGTGACTTCCCTATGCAGCGAGGAGTAATTCCTTCCTTTCCCTGGCAGTGGTAATATAGATGCTGGAGATTTTGCAGCCCTAAATATTCTCCCCCAATTTTGGGCATACAAAGAATTGTAGATATCTATTAAAATTGCTAATCACTACAAAAATGCATTCAATATTTTAACATGCAATAATATTTTATACATCTTATTACGCAGTTACACTTCACATTCTGAAAAGATTATAAAAGTTTTCTATCATTAATTTTCACTATCACCCATTAAAATATAAAATTTTTGTTTAAAGACAAAAATGAGCCCTGACTGGTGAATTGAGTGTTGTCCTGCAAACTAAAAGGTGGGCCAGGTCCCTGCTGGGGGTGTGTGAGAGGCAACTGCACATTGATGTTTCTTTCTCTCTTTCTCCCTCCCTTCCCTTGTCTCTAAAATAAATAAGATCTTTTAAAAATAAATAAATAAATTCTGAAATCTAAATTTTAGTTTTAAACTATATTTGTTTCTTCTTTCTGTGTAATTACTAAATTTTAAAGATATTATTTACTTTTTAAGTACTCTAATTTGTCTTTATAAGTCACATCTCTCTATTATTAATGGAATAAGCAACACTCAATAAAACTTCCTCCTAAAATATTCAGACTCTGGTATTTCATTACCGTAAAACATTTCCTTTGATTATTTTTCTTTCTTTTTAAATATTTTATTTATTTATCTTTAGAGGGGAAGGGAAGGAGAGAAGGAGAGAAATATCAATGTATGGTTGCCTCTCGTGAGTCCCCTGCTGGGAACTGGCCTGCAACCCAGGCATGTGCCCTGACTGGGAATCGAACCGCGATTGATCGTTTACAGGCCGGTGCTCAATCCACTGAGCTACACCAACCAGGGCTGATTATTTTTCTAATACTTGATTAAAGATACTTATTTCAAATAGCATGACTACAAAATAATAAATTCAGGGTATTTGCTTAGAGAATTAATAAAAAGCATTTTGATTCTGATGTTAAATATAACTACAAAGGAGTAAATTTACTATTATTATGAACTTAGATCCAGGGAATATTTGAGTCTACTGCTATGGCTCAAGTTCATAAATAGTCAAATTCAATGAAGTGTTATAATTTTAAGCATTTTTTGTGAAGACTTTAAAAATACTTTTATCCAATACCTTGTGAAAGAATAGGTTAAGTAATATAAAAACACACAACTTTCATTTCACAAATAAAAGCAGGTTAAGTGACAACGAGCCTTCTGTAAGGAGCACAAGCCATTCCTGAACTCAGGTCACTCTGACTAGAGTGTGTAACTGCAAAAATATGCATCTCCGTGATTTCAAATTTCTGGTCTTATGATGTCGAGTGTCAAGCACAATGGATTTCAATGAGACTGAAGCAACTGAACAAAATACAGTCTAAATAACAGACATATGACTAAGTATAAATGAATACATGACATCTGTAAGGAGAAAACCATAAGTAGTCTCATATATTACATATGCATTTAACAATTTTCATAAGGGTTACATTTAACCAAGTAGAATGTTCATCTAGTGTTCAGGTAGAAAAAAAGATTATTGACATCGAAGCCTTGCAGAATTAGACAACTGGAATTCTTCTGTATCTCCAGTAGAAATATTCAGCATATTTTTAAAAATCATTCTAATGAATGGTGATTAAAGATGGGACTCAAAATGACTACAAGATTGAGTCATGGTAACTCTCCACAGTTCCAAATACATATCAAAATCGTGCTACTTGTCATCTCAAAAAATATATGTTGTTTTTCTATATAATGCAAATTGTTGACATTCAAAAAATTTATAAAATTCATAGACAAAAATTTCAGAAGAACTTTCCTTCTCAGAGATTTCTTATACAACTTAAAATGTTTTCCTTTTTGTTTATATTCCACAGCAGAATATGTTGACACTAAATAAAATTAGATAAATACTGATCTACTTTATTATAGCACAGTACACAGACAAATTAAAATACTTAGCAAAATACATATGTATTAAATGTTTTATACAGTGCATATACAAAAACGAACTCAATTCTAATAATGGGTTTTTCAAAGTCCTAGGAGGCCTAATTTCATCTAAATTAAATTAGCAGTCAGGGATAAGAAACAGTATTATTTAATAGGACTTGCTTTCTAGGCAATGAAACAAAATGGGAAGATATACTTGTTAAATTTAACTATTAATCACACAACCTGTGAAACTGTAAAGGTTCCAAATAAATAATACTATGTATACTGATCAAAATCACAAATTACTATCAGTCTAAGTTCCTAGTACAGTGAAAATATTGGTCCTCAAACACTTTTTGATGAGATCATTCAAAATTCACAACAATGTCAACTCCACAATTTGATGGTAAATGCTCCATAAATGAATAATGCAGACTTGTGTCCCTTGCATGCAAGTCTTGGGACAAGGCTAGAGGCATCTCCAAACCACTGGTCTTCAGCAGAACCTCTTCAATAATTCTAAGGAACCAAAAATGCAATTCCTGGTTTGGGCCCAGGACACACACATGCATAGCGTCATTCCTTGGAAGAATATTACACTATCTCCAGTCTTTAGGGATTCATTAGAGTGGTGGTTCTCTAAATGCACATTAGAAATTTCACTTTCGAAATTCTCCTTTGTTCACAATGTGGTATTTTTCTATCATAGAACCAACAATATTGTGCATGCTCTCTCTCTCTCTGCAGCTACTATTATTTATTAAAGTAAGGAGGTGTCAAAGATGTTTGTGTTCAGAAATTACTTATGCTCAACAGAACTGACAGGATTGAACCACTTCTAGAGAGAGATTAAATATTTGCTGGAGGGCCTGGAATGCCATCTCTGTGTTTGATAATTTGGGGGTACAGAAAAGACGGCTAAGTAACTTATTTACAAAGGAATTTCATTACCACTTAGTAGAGGCGGTACTTTTATGTTTACGTGTGGTGTTTGGTGAAGCTGAGAATTAGTTTTTGGAATGCCACCCATACTGCCACAGAATTCTACAAAGCAGTTCTATGGAACTCAGAATCAACTTTCTGGACAAGCTCTGGGATCAATAATTAAGACAGGGCTTCAACTTTGGGAGATAATAACTTCTCTAGCGTTCCACTGTTCTTTCCAGAGTAGGATGAGGTAACAGTTATAAAATTGCTTTTTCAACTATATAAAGCACAATAGAAATGCGAGTTGTCATTTGAGTATAAACATATATATTAAAATTTATTTCCATTAACAATACTGATAAGCATTTCTGTCAATTCTAATGCCAGGTGAAAAGTAAGTAAAGATACTTTTTTTTCTGCCCCACAGATTACTTATTGGAAACCTTGAATAATCAGAGAATCATACTGTATTTTAATTTCTCTATTAACATTACTATATCTTATCTGATATTTATATTTTATGTTGTTTTTTTTACAAAACATAAAAACCAGCTTTGTGTAAAAAAGAGCATTGCATTAGAAGCTGGAGACTTTTAATGCACCTATTATACTAGGTGCGTTACCTTGATAATAGCCTTTCACTGCTATCAACCCTAACCTCCTGTGTAAATGGGGACAACGCCACTTACTCACAACAGCTCTGTGAGGACTAAGTGAGATATGCCAGGCTTGTAACTACAAAAATCTTTAGAAATTGATTTTCTTGTGTAATACATAATTGAGAATACAAATATAAAATCATGGTGTTAAAGATCCTATTTATAGTTGAGTAGCTATAATCAATAGCTACTTAGCTGAAATCAATAATTTGCAAAATATGTATGCTTTGAAATGGGCTTAGAAAAATCTTAAAGACATTTTGTTTACAAGAAAAAGTAACATATATAGAAGCAGTAATATAAATCTTCCTGTTGATTTCCACTATGTCAGTGGAAGCCCAAAGGGTTAAGAATACTATAGTCAAGCAATCTATACTAATATATACATCAGATTAACTGTTAACCAAAAATATCTAGCTGTGAAGTAATTAATTTGATAAGGTTGCACAATATATTCTAAATCTAAATACCTGTCATTTCTTCTCTATATAATATTTTTGTAGGAGAGTAAAATACATGTGGTGTATAAACTAAATCCTTCAGACTGAATTTCTCCAAATTATGAAACAATTTGGCTATTTTATCCCTTTATATATTTTTCTGATGCCTCAGGATATTCCTGAAAATCTTTTCTTGAAATCAGCTTGTTTTATACCTTAAAAGTTATTTGGTATAGCCATTACTTGTGGAATATATTTTAATACAGATATTCTAATGGGTTATTATATGCATCCTAAGTTCCTCAGATTTCCTTTTTTTTTTAGTTTGCATTCCTAACAAAAGAATCTAAATAATAACAAGACGGATGGTTTTATAGAAGTTTTAATATGTAACAGGGTCACCCTGGATGATGGGGCTGTGGGAAAGCACAGAGCATTTTGTGACAAGGCTAAAACACATCGTAAAATAAAAAGCTATCTGACATGATAAACATTAGTTATCAGTTTAATTTTTCCTGGTTCTGAAAATTTCATAATTTAGATTTTTGAGACAACATAAGGCTTTAGGGTTCAGAAGCACTCCGAAAACATCCTGTTGTCCAATGTCCTCTTTATTCTTTACCTCTGCATTGACCTGACACTACAGGACTCAGAAGAGGCTGATAAATGAAAGTTCCTGAAAGTTTTAAACAACAATGAAAACCAAACCACGTGCACACAGAACACACACACACCACTGTGCCTCAGAATGATAAAATACGGGTGTTCAAGGTCTTCAGGAAATCTACATCAGACTATACTCATCATGTGTACTAAATTATCATACAATGTATCTGAAAAATAGTCTAAGGTGATTGACAGGACAAAAAGACTTCCACAAATAATAATTTAGAGAGGAATAAATTTCATGTATAAATACGGTTTGAGGCCTAATGACTGAAAAATTTCTTCCCTAGGGTATAAACACAAAATAGTAAAGTGCTCTGGATAGCAAGTCGCAAAATTAACAATCTTAGGGAAACTTCTTTCTTTCTTCTAACACAATGACTCTTCAGAAATAAGAATTTGGGAAGTGCTGCACACAAGAGGGAAAAATTTTACTGCAACTTTCCAACTGACCAGGCTTCCACATTGACACTGAGTATTCCATTCACGTGGGAGAACAGGTTGTCACGTGCAAAGCCTCGGAATAGCCAGCCAGGAAACCCTGTGGAAAAAATCGGGGTTTATTTGTTTTCATTGTTTGGGGACTGGATGTTAACCACAGGTTTAAAAAATTGTAGTGCTGGGCAAGTTCACAGCACATATTATAAGAAAGTACTCTAGATGTAAATATCTTTGATAAAGGAAAACGTTAGTTTTTATCTAGATCTCACACCCAGGCCATGTTAACAAAATAATATTGATTTGCAATGATAATTCTAAATGTGAAATCAATTCCTACCCGCCTCTACATCCAAAGACTTGAAATAAAAAATATGGAGGATCAATACAATATCATGGTTTTGGAAATGTAAATCATAAGAATAATAGTCAAATGATGATAAAGATGAATTTAAGGTTATATAGAACAAAATAGAAGTAATTATAAAGGATTGATACTGCTTATCCTTTAAAATATACCATTTTGTTTTAAAATATACCATTTTAAAGGATAAATTTATAGGATATATAGGATATAGGATTTAAAGGATATATTGATACTGCTTATCCTTTAAAATATATCATTAAGCTATAAAATAGTAGAAAACAAATTTATTCTAGCAAACCTTTTTGGTAATATAAATAGATGTTTTAATAACAGAACTCCATCAAAGCTAGTTACTGTAAATGTTGTTATTTTTCTTTCTTTTTTTTTTTGTCTTGCTTTCTGTTTGCTTGTCTTTGTTTTAATTTTGGCTATGCAAACAAATAATTTATAGACATATTAAAGGACCTCTGAAATTGGAAATTCCTTGATTGACAGTGAGAAAGTACTAGGCATAGAAATTTGAAGGTTTTATGCCTCAACATTGTTCTACAGAAAAATGCCAAGGTATCTATATTCGTAAACCTCAAAAATAGAACCACAGGAAACTAGGTTGCAAAATACTGCAAGGTCACTGGTCTAAACCTCTGCCACAGTGCAAAAGAACTCAAGCTGTGTAGAAGCATGTCCCTTGAAATGAGCTCCAGCTCCGTATGATGGAAGATTATTCGAAGAAGAGAAAGCACAAAAGAAAATGGAGGGGGAAAGAGTAATATTCACAAATGCAAATAGAGAGCATATAAACTTTTTGCTACAAAGCAAACTAAGTTTAGGTTGGTCAAAGATTAACCAACTGACTAAATAAAAGGTTTCTCTTCCAGACTTCCTAAATATTTAAGGTTTGGATCAATCACAGTCTAAATGGTCATTCTATTATAATAATTTCAAAATATCTTTATCTTAAATTTTCATAACAAAACCTATTACTTTAAAAAATCAGGAAGTCTCACTGGCCTAGACTTTAAAAAAGTCTCAACATGTTTTCTTGGCTTGGCCACAGGTGCTCTCTTAAGAATGGGAGGGCCTTCTACTCAGAAATGCGAGGCAAACCTAATGTGCAGTGTGTCTGGCTGATTAAATCAATGACGCCACAGTTACCAGCTGTAGTGAATTACTCTCAAGTCACTTCAGAGTGTATATCCTTTTGAATACAATGTACCTCGATATTTTTGAAATTTAAAATAAATTAAAATTTTATTTTAATAAATTAAAAATTTTAACTTAACGCAATACTATCTACATAGGTCTTTGTGAGGGACTGTAGTAAGTGAATTAAGATATTACAAAATCTAACTCTGCATTAATCCAAGCCATCAGACAACCCTGCACCTACACTTGCACTGTGTTTCCATACAGACTGTCCCCACACGGCTCCCACAGTTCCTTCTACAAACTGCCCTTTAACGTCGCACTATATGTATGTATCACAGTGCTGACGTTACTCAAACAGGGATTGTGCAGCTGCTGACTAATTTCTCTGCGAAACCACACAGAATAAACTCCCTTTCTGGTGTCAATGTCGGGAAAAACCCACGTGTATTTAATTGGTTTATTTTGTTATGGAAGCTGTAAATTCTGTAACTGATAGAACTCTTCTCAAAGCTTGGGTGCTAGTATGTTTTTGGTTAAATCTGCAACCAAATTTTCTACCCTTATTCTTCTCACCAAACTTTTTAACACATTTTTTATTTCAAATGGCTGTATTTCTACTTTTTATAGTTAGTAAGCCTCTTTGGCAGATTTTAAAGTGAGAGTTAAAATAAAATTAAATATTTACACACAAAACAATTATTATAACGACTTTCATTAAAATATAGATTTTTTCACTCATCAATCTTGAAATATCTTTGATACAATAGGAAGTAACTTGAAAATGCAATTGATGTATAGGTGTTAGGTTATTCATAGCTTAAATAGCAGAATTCGGTAAACAGCACATTATCCTAGCCTATTTGTAAATCTCGCCAAAGGATGGAAAGCAAGTGAAAAAGGGTTCTTATCTAGCAAAAATCAGTGTCACAGATCTGAGCTCCTATACTTTATTCCTTCAAAAACCCAGTAGGCTTCCACTCAAGATTTCACAGTAGCAATCATACGAGTTTGTCTTTCATTCAGCCCCACAAACCCAGTGAAGTCGCACATGACTGAACAGCGAAAGGGCTGGCATAAGTACGCACACGGACCGCAGTAAGGACCCATAAGGAAGGGCACAGGCGAGTGAAAAACCAAACAAGTCAAACAAACTGGTTGGGAGTCTGTCTGCTCTAATGGCTGTGATACTGTGAGTAGCTTAGAACAACTACTAACAGGCAATATAATAACTGATATTAAAACAACCATCATCTGGCAACATAAACTTTTATGAAAGATAAACTTTTATGAAAGTAGGATGAAATCCCTTTTACAGACTACTTGATTAAAAACAAACAAAAAAGAATGATGTAAAATTCTGATGAGAAAAGTTTTAATTAAAGTAATGTAAATAAAATCAATAATATCAAGCTGGCTGGCAAATGTTTAGCATATTGAAAACTCGGCTATCCAGAATGAGGGATTTGAAGCTAAGCTTTACAATTCAAAATTAAATCACTACTCAACAATGCCACAAAAAGCCAAATACTGCTTCAGACTTACGGTGTATTAAAATTAAGGATTCAATGTATGATAAATATTAATTCTTATTTGTTCCCTTTGAATATTCTATTTCTTGATAGTTCATGAATGTAGTAATAAAAATAGGAAATAGAGGGTTAATTGTTCTTTGTATACTGTCTTATACACAGAGTGGCTACATCATCTCCTAAAAACACTTACCTAAAATTAATGTAAGAGTAAACAAAGCAAAGTGAACAAAACTATAATTTCTAGGTTAAGTGTTACATGTATTTATATGTAATCACTTCTGATTATGTAAGTGAATTAATTTGTGAGATTAACAGATATTTGGTGAAGAAATTGAAACTGAATATTATTAGCATTGATATCTAAAATTTTATTGTTAGCATTGATATCTAATATTAAAACTAACATTTAAAATTATTCTTTGAACAATTTGTGAGTAGTAAATTAAATGTTATTTTGATAATGTTAAAATAATAATTTTCCTGTGTTCCTTAATGCAAATTTTATAAATCCTTAACAAACCTTTCCTAATTAAGATACAGAGTGATATCACAGATACCAAGTAAATATTGTTAAGTACCTTCTCCCAGTAAATTTAACACTGACAGAATAATTCCAACAATCTTAACAATGTAAGATCATATACTATACATGATTTCCATAAACCAACCCACATTTTAATTAAAATGGCTTACTGACCACAGTAAGAATGATCTGGAGAAATGGATGGACCCACAAGAATGATCAAATTGTAACAGTGATTGTAATAGTTCCAATATTAAGAAAAAGTTATAGTTTACCTTAACCTTTCCCAGAATATAAAGACATATATATTTTACTTGAAATCAAATGAGAGGATTATCTCCATTTTATTTTTTTCCTGCCTGGTAAGTTTTATTTATTTTTTTAATTTTTAAATTAAATATATTTTATTGATTATGCTATTTCAGTTGGCCCACTGTCCCCTTTGCCCCCCACTGCCTGGCACCCCCATTCCCTCTAGCAGTCCCTACCCTTAGTTCATGTTCATGGGTGGTACATATGAGTTGTATGGCTTTTCCATTTCCTATACTATTCTTTTCTAAATTAGCTGCTTAATTATTTTCTTTTTAAAATTTTTTATTGTTGTTCAAGCACAGTTGTCTCCATTTCCCCCTCACCACTCCATCCCTGCCCCATTTCCTATACTATTCTCAATATACTCCTGTTTATTTTGTGCCTACCAATTATGCTTCTTATCCCCTGTACCTTTTCCTCTGTTCTCCCCCTACCCTGTCCCTCCATGTGATCTCCATTTCTATGATTCTCTTCCTGTTCTAGTTGTTTGCTTAGTTTGTGTGTTTTTTTAGATTCCATTGCTGATTAAAATGAAAAAGTCAGTCTATAGCATATCCTAAACTCAATCTCCTTTTCTTCCTATCTGGCAAAACTATAAGTAGCATTTACTTTTAGGCATAATGTGTTTATTATTCATGTTCAAAATATATCTTTAAGGAACCTGGATTTAAATAGTCATTACAACTGTATTCTAATGGCTAAATACTAATTTTTCAAGTGAGAAACACTATATTACTATACCCTGGTTATTTTTTTAACTGTTGAAAGGAGTAAAAACATTAAAGGAGACATCTCACTAGCCTTTATAATTTCACTTATCAAGAATTTTTATAATTTTGCTTTCCAAAGTAATGCACTAATAATTCTGATGACAAAAGTTACACACGCACACCCGCACACACACATCTTTAGGCCTACTGCGATCTTCATTCAATGTAATTATTACTGCATTATAGTTTAGATCAAACATCCAGATGTGCAGTTGGGTCACAGGCATGAAAACTCAACCCACTGCAGCTGAGCTTTGTAAAACCAGCTGGAGCAACCATGGAGACTAAGGAGAGCACATTCACACGTTCTGGAGAGCAAACTCAAAGGGAACAACTTCAGGCAAAAACTCCCCAAACAGATCCTTCCCCTTATTATAAACCATGGGTTTCTCACCAACATCCTATAGGGTCTTTCAGATTAAACATATTTTGAGGGGTCTTATTTTGTGTTCAATTTGTCCATCACTTTTATGTCTTCACTGAATAGTTCTGATGATAGTAAAATCTCATAGACTAACACAAATGCTATATAAAGCCCTCTGTAAGTAAATGTCTGATCTAGAACAAGACTAGTATCTGAATTAAGGGAATTGCAACGTATCTGTCAAAAAAAGTCTACTATCATAGACAAAAGAAAACTAGCCTGTCAAGGCTTTCTGAACAGAAGCCCCAGCTAGCTCTTGAGGTACAAGTAAAACAGTGTGAGTTTGTACGAAATACAATCCCATTTTCAGCTAAATGAAAGTGCTCTATGTTGTATGTGAATTTTCAGCCATCCCTCACCCTTTTACTTATATATTTAATCATTAATTTGTAGTTTTGTAGAATTAAGCTCGGGTTGGATATTTTCACTATAATGTGGATTAACATAGTCCATGAAATTATCAAATGGCAATTAAGTTTTTTTAAAGCAAGAGCATTTCAAAGGTCTTTGGTTTCTTCATTATTCACAGGAGAAAAATGACGTACCTTCATGTAGATAAGACTTTTTCTACCACTGAATGTCAAGTAACTGTTTTTATGATCTTTAAGGCAGGGTGACATGGGTCATATGACCCCCTTTATATGGCCAATCGATTTACGGGATCCGTATACTCCTTAAAATTGTACATAAAAGAGGGGAGGAAATTTCAGGGGAAAAGGGGGAAGGGTTTACAGGAACAAGTATAAAGGACACATGGACAACAACATGGGGGACGGGAGTAAAAAACAGAAAACTGTACTTGAACAACAATTTAAAAAAATACACCGGGCAAAAAAAATTTGTGTGCATAAGTGTTTTTCTGTAGAGCCCGTTGTTTCCTTTATTTCTCTGAAGGACTCATGATCTCTGTGAGAATTAAGAACAAATGGTTAATGAGTCTGGATGGAGCGGTGATTCAGACGGGGACACGGCTATGTTGTCTTGGTGCTTTACCTAGAGCTCTCAGAATTATCCTCTCTTACAGATCCTCAGCCTCAGCAGTAGGCTTTCACTAAAACCCCTATTTAGGCCAGATACTTAAGAAACAAGAAACCATGCTCAGAGGAAATGAGCTGAGTGATTACATACAGAGGGCAAGGGGATTCACCTCAGAAACTATCAAGAACTGTCAAGAAACTACTGAAGAACGATCAAAACTGTAAATAATTGTTTTAAAAAGCCTTTAATATCAACAGGCAAGAAAACTTACTATATACAGATGTGTTAATATTTCTTCCCTGATGAGTACCTTAAATAGTTTCAAAGACATTTACTAAAAAGAAAAATATAGAAAACAATAATAAACATATATTCTAAATAAATTATCAGAAAATATAATCTTGAAATAAACAGAAAACTTCAAAGTGGATAAAAAAATTGGTCCAACTTTGATCTGCCAGGATTCAAGGGCTAAGCATTCTCTAAAGGGAAAAAAAGCACGGCAAGGCTACCAACTTCTTGTTATCAAAAAAAAGCTACGAATATGTCTAAAGTATCTGACAGATGTTATACAATTAAAACTATGTCAGAACTCGTCTATTACAATCAATATGGCCCCTTTTCTGAAGTCGGCTTTGAAATTTGTTCAATGTTTACAGTTTACTAAAACAAGAATTTATCTCCCACATCTTTAAAACTCATACAACTCATAGAAAACCTTTTTTGAAAAAATGGATTTAAATTAAGTAAACGTTCAAATTTTTTGGTTGCATTTCTGCAAAGAACTGACTAACTAATTATATGACTATGACAATTACCTTTTTAAAGACAAAAGTTGGCCTACTTGAAGCAGGCTATTTAAAAATCTAAACCCACTTAATCAACCTAAAATTTTCAGGCATGAAAATAAGTATTATAAAAGTCTTCTTAGTTATTAATATTATTATAAAATAATTACTAATTCTTTCATTGATTTCTCTGCTTTATAGTTTAACACACTTATTCCTAATCTCTCTGGCTTTAGAAAATGAAGAAAAACAGAAAGTATTTATTTCATTCATTAGAAGGGCCTCCGAATTACCTGGAGAAATATAGGGAAGTGTCTATACTTACTGCTCACCCCGAATTGGTTTTGTCTTTGTTTTTCAAACGACTTTGTCATCATTTCTCTGTCAGAACTCTTCTCAGGAACAGTCACAGGCAATGCTTCCAAAGGAAAACATGTCCTTCTCCTGAAGATCTCGCTAACCATGAGCTAACAACTAACAGCACCGCATAAAATCAGAAAGTTGGAAGAGACTCGAGCAGACGTTCTTTTGTATGACGGAGAATTCGTTTACTGATAAAGTTATTGCCCTCACACCTACATGTGTCGCAACTACTAATCAAGCTGGTTCCTTAGAGCTAGATGGAGAAATGGATGATTGTCTTCTTTTACTTCTCATAGGCATCTGTGTGGGAGCATGAACCATCACTGCCTCAGCCTTGCTCCCATAATGAGTGTCTACCATTGAAAAGACCCAGTAGGTATGGCCATGAACACAAGCGTCATAATCCGCACCAACTAGCAATGATTAGCCACTCTGCAGGCACATGGCTCAATTTACAATAAAATACTTCTATTCTCTCAAAGAACATATTCAATTAGTCTAGACACATAAATACTAACTGGCGTTTGATAGGCAGCAATCTGATTCCAACTTTTGCAAGTGGGACGGTGCTGGCTGCTTCTTTTCTAGTTGCCTTTGATCTTTTGGATTTTAACGTTGCCCTCAGCAGAAAGTGGACCTCCTGTGAGTAATTTGCTGAGAAGAGCAAGCAGGAGCTTTCCCCAGCTGCTCTCCGCAGAGTGAGCTGCACCTGAGAGGGAGCAGAGCAAGGTGCAGCCAGGGGTGCTCCTGTCCCTGGCAGGCTTCAAAGCCCCAGCAGCCCTGCATCCAGCACCTTATCTGGCTGCAGCATACCTCATGATGCCTCTTTCCCCTCCCAAGGAGAACAGCCTGACAGCAAGTGCCTTCAAGACACCTCAGAATTGCTCCATGCCTATTTGGCAAAATAGTTAAAACAAACTTAAAATATTTGCTAGTTTAATTTAAAAGAGGCGTAATACTCCTTCCCAAAAAGGTCTGAGCTGCACTTCAAAGGAAAGGAAAAAAAACCCAAAAAACTAAAAGACTTCTTTTTCTCTACTAAGAAAACCGCATACCTTTAAAATTGAATAGTAGTGCTTTTCTACATAGAAATCATTTTCAGATGATTTTGAGCACCTAAAAAATGTCATACTATTCCCATAGAAAGTGAGTCTTTTTTCAAACTGGCAGAATGGAAACAAGGGACAGAGGGGTTAGTCACTCTGTCACCCAAGGTCACATACCCAACTCTCACCCAGAAGACCATGTTTCTGTTTCCTTCTTTTTGTCTTTCTTTCTGTCCTCCCCTTATCTGAAGTTTTCCCTTTAATCCAAAGCTTAGCATTTCACAAAAACACAGGCATTTCCATGTGCTCTAAAATAATTGTAGACTAAGAGAAACTAGGCCTTGGAAGCCTTTGTCTAAATACTTCTAAATAACAAAATCTATGTAAAAGCTGATACCTTTATATTTTAAAGAAGAGTAAACTCTTAAAGCTTCTAACTTTAGTGAAATCAATTTAGGGAAAGCAACTTTCTTTGATCAATCACAGAAGGGAAATATATACTTCAGAATTAATTGCATAATACATATACACCTAGATAAAAGTTAAATACAAAATTGTAGACAATTTACTATACACTTCAAATATTCATTTAAACATAAAACATAAAAATAATCATACAATGCAACTAGATGCTTACCACTGTATTTTAAAATGCTAATATATTTGTGTAAGTTCCATGTTCAAAGTAAAATACTCCTCATTCTCTACTGATAGAATCACTGAAGCATTTTAATATCTTACTTTTTGGATAATTAAACAATATATTGCATTAATTTTACGTTTATGCATAAGGTTAATATTATGACTTAGTTTACCTGTTCCTGAGAGCAACGTATGAAGTAGTAGAAACTGCAGAAACCTAGCAAACATAACAGCAGCATCGGAATGATTAAATAAATGCTACCGGCATCAAATCACTGAATTCCAGCTAGCACTGGCAGCAAATCCACAACACTATTAAAAATCCACTAAAATGCAAAGGAATTTCTTTGAAAAATTCCCTTTGGTTCTTTCATTCTAAATCAAAACCAAAAAAAAAAAAAAAAAACCCCGCAGTGTCCAACATTATACAACAGAGACACTAAACAAGGCCATAGTGCTGCTGTCATCAAAACAGATCTCTGCAGTGCACAGCTTCTCATCGATTACCGCATTTCTCCAGTGCTCTGTGCTATACCAAAGAGGCTCCCACAGCAAACACCAAGGCTCTGGTAGGCCCATAATTAACCATTTCCTGAAACAAGGCACAGAAGACGCTACCTTCCTTTAGGCAGAGATGTGAAATGCTGTGGTCCCTTCAAGTCAGCACAGGAGAAAGACTCAGGCAGATGCTTGAAGAGTTCCTCTTTTTATCTCCCCCAGTGACAATGCACTGAGGTACCCGTGGGCTAAGATGACAAAGTCCAGCGGACCCCTGCTGACTAGCATACCACAGAAAACTCACCTGAGATGATTTGGTCCCATTACCAATCACTGGCAATGATCCTGCCAAAGCCCCGTGTAACACATCATTTCCTTTGCAGTTCCCTATCCGAGATCTTAGCCCAGTGACAACAACTGGCACAATGAAGCACAAACCAGGAGTGAAGGATTGAATGCTGGGAACAAGGACAAAAGTGCTTCTTCAGGCTGTTCCGGTATGGCCAGCCTAGTGTTATTAGTAGCTCGTCGCCAGGAGGCAAAAGGACAACCCGTGGTAGGTTTTGACCAGGAGTTGGGGGTGGCTCGTATTTCCAATATTTTAAAAGATGCAGGTCTTTGATAATTGCAGAGTCACAGTTCATAGTCTAAGAAAATTTTCACTGAGGTATAGAATCATTAACCTCTCAAGTCATCACATTTACTTTATTCACCTCATATGTTGCATCACACAGAACAGCAGCAACAATAACAACAAAATTAGTTGATTTTAAATGTCACTCCATTAATTTAATTTTTATCACAGTACAGAATTCAGTTTCCAAAAACAACACTGAACAATGTTATACTTCTTTGACCCACTAGGGAATATTATTAAAAAGTAGAGGCAAGCTGCTTTTGATTTGCTTTAGAAAATGAAATGATCAAATGATAATAGAGGGAAAATAAAGAACCACCTTGCATTTATTTTAACTGAATGCACTGTTTGCTTAAATCATATATACTTGTAAAAAATAATTATCTGATACGGATAAATTCTGAAACATGGATCATCTCATCATAACCAAATCCACTGAAAAATATCAGACTCAAACAACTGAATAATTTTCCCCTCTTAAACATGATTTTACTCTCTATTTAAAAATCTTTATTTTTTTATTTCCCCCAAACTTTCAAATATTCTTTAAACTGTCTTGAGTCAAAATTGGCCAATTTTTTTGCTGGGGATTAGAAAGGGAAATAATCATTAATTGAATCACTGTTATTGTGCTGCGTTAATTTTACTTAATTCATTTATTTCTCAGAAGCTTATGACAAAATCAGCATTACTTGTCCCATATTACAGATGAAGTTGAGAAAAGTTAACTAACTTATTCAATGTCACATGCTTTATAAGTAGTAGAGATGGGATTTGGACATGACTTTGACTTGAAAGCCTGCTGTATGCACTTTTCACTATACAAAGCAGCAACCACTGCAATTATTTTGATGGATGACCTGAAAGTTGTGCCAGTTTTTGTTAAAGAGCTAAGGGCTTGGTATGAGAAACTATAATGATGTAGAAGGGCCTACAATATTCTACCTCAATTTTGCATATTTGGAGCCAGTGGGGATTTTCCAGGCCACTGTATGGGGCTGAAGTCATGCTTTGCCTGCCGAATGTTTAAGTTCCTTTTACCACAGTTCTGTTATAAGAAGACACACAAACGTTGTGGCTGAGAGACAGAACTGCCCAGCAAGTAAACTAAAAAGCCATGTTGATAGGAGAGTCAAAATTTTCAACATCCAACTTACTCATTTCCCTAAATTGGCACCATGTGATTTTATTTGATTGAAATTTAAGAATCCATGGATCTTACAAGCCTATGTAGGGTAAGCCAACCAAATAAAAACACTTTAATATGCTTTCTATGGCTAAAGTTGCGCCTATGTTTGGAGAAGCCTCCTTTTCATATCTCTTCTCCTGTTTCTTTTTTTCTCATTTATCACCTGGAATGGCTTATTTCAAATTATAAAATCATTTGGAATGCTATTAACCTAATATATATCCCTCATTTCATCTCATAAATTTATATTAATTTGGTACAATTATCTTGAGTTCCCTAAAATGCCACCATATGAGAAAATTTGTCAAATGGTAGCAAATTTTATTTCTAACACAAGATAAATCAAGTAAGGTCTCTAAGATGGTATACACAGATCTCATAATTACAGAATCAAAATAGAGAATATTAGAAGGGGCTAATGTTAAACTTATACAACCACACATTGATAACTATCTCTCTCTTCCTCCCTACTCTCTCTAAAAATAAATACATAAAATCTTTTTAAAAAATTTAAAAAATACCCTATCATTCATTTCTAGGTACTCTGAGATCCGATGCAGAGTACTAAGTGCCACTCCCTGAGGTCACTGTCCACATATAAGTAGAAAACAATCCTTCTTTTTCATTAATTCAGAAATTCATATTAACAATATTTACTTATTTAAAATATTCCTAGCACTCTGTTCATTTTGAGCCACTTGTATCCCTCCTTGGGGTTATATATTTCACAGCCTCCCACTCAGCTGTGACTTCACAGTCACTTCTACCAGCAGACTGACTTCCCTTGGGAGAAGACACATAAAACCTGGCATCCACTGCAATTTGGAGCTTGAACACACACCATTTGATATTGAGGTACTGTGGCCTAGGTCAAGGCCAGTTTGTGAAAAGGTTTCAACAATTTCACAAGAACCCAGGATCCAGAATTATTATTATTATTATTATTCCTCACCCAAGGATATGGTTTATTGACGTTAGAGAGGGGGAGAGAGAGAGTAAGAAAAAGAAACATTGATCGGTTGCCTCCCATACATGCATCAACACTGGACTGACCCGCAACCTAAGTATGTGCCCTGACTAGGAATCGAACTTGGAACCTTTGGTGTACAGAATGATGCTCCAACCAACAGAGTCACCAGGCCAGGGCAGTATCCATTATTTTGAATAAGTGGCACAAACTTCCTCTTTGGGGACTGATTTCCCACTACCAATGATTCCAATTTGTCATTTATTTCTCTTTGTATCAGCATGAGAAAGCAAAGCATGTAATAAATTCACTATAAACAAAACATGGACTGTTTAGCAACTTTGTATTGTTTTTCCTTATTTTCCGAGAACACAAATATTCTAATCTTTAAATCTTTTTTGAATTGGCTACTACACAAAAAACCATAAATATGTTAAACACTTTACAATCTTTAGGGCTATATGGTAAATCTAATAATATCTCTCAGAGAAAAAGACTGCAGATAAAGTTGGTCGCTGGGAATTTTGATCTATTGAGAAATGAAAGAAAATCGTTCCACACCTGATGCACAAGGAATGGGAATATTTGCATTGGGAAAATAGATACAGAGGAAATGCTAAACACAGATTTGTGTCCAGATGAAAAAAAGAATGAAGTGGGATTCTCATGCCCCAAACTCATTGTCTGTTGCTTACCAGTACCTGCTCGTCGCACCTGGATTGCTTCCTCTTCAGAATCAACAGACCTCACTTCTTCCCACCCTCCTGGAGAGCCAGGTGTCCCAGGTGCACACATGACAGCAACCTTGTAAAGAAATCCGGCCTGGGGATTTTCAGCCTAGCTTTCAAACAAATTCAAGGTCTTAACTAAGAAGATTGCGAAGTGCTGCCTCCTCTACCACAAGAACAGTGACAACCCGTGGGTTAGGAGCAGCGGAAGATGAAAACTGAAAGAAAATATTGGTGTAAGCATAAGAAAGACTCTGCATGACTGACTCAGGTCATTGCAGGCACTAGGCAGCTATGCAAAGGACTGCTTGGATAAAATACCTTATACAAGCCTCGATGGGCCTGGTGGCGTGGAGACTGGTAGCATTTACTGAGAAGCATATTGGCAGCTCTGTTGGGTTTTAACCAGATCCACGGGGTTCAGGAAATAAGCTCTCTGCCAGATGACACTATGCTCCTAGCCATTCCTTCTGTTTACGTTATCTCCCAAATTACTCTAACTAGTGTCCTTTCTCCTGCTGTGAGCTTATTTGTGGACAGGGCTAAATAAAGGATTTTTATGACAACAGAATGGCCATTAGCCCATAAGATGATTTCTTAAAACATAACTCTTCTGCTTTGTTTAGTACTATTAAAATCAATTAAATGAGTTTCTTATTACTATAATCTTTGATTTTTAAAAAAGAAAATGTTTTGTTTCTTCCTGAAATATTTGAAATTAGGCCATCTTTGTATATATTATATATTATTCTTTATCACATGAATATTTGAAGATCGGTTCCCTCTTCTTATTGCTGTATTTTCCTAGCAGAGGGGTGTGTGTGTGTATACACCATATATATACACACTATATATATACACACAATATATATATATGTGGCATATATATATACATGGTATACACACACAGACACACATTATAGGCTCTACGACTTCCTCCTAGTATATGTGACATGGTACAACATTTTAGGACTATGAAGAGCTATATCTTCCTTTCAGATTTTTAGATGGAATGCATACCCCAACCTTATGAAAAAAGAAGAATTATATTTTTCTTCTACCATACTAAGTCTTTCCATGAAAACAAACAGGTACACGTGATTTTAATTTGAGCATATTATTCTGCAAGTAATTATCACTTTGGGGAATTTTAATATAGAGAATATTATAAATAGTAAAAACTGCATATGCATATAGTCCACACTTCCTAAAGCATATTCACATGCTTCAAAAGAAATCTGAGAAGGGACCAGGATGGGTAACATTACAAAATAATAATCACTCATTTACAGAAAGAGTCATGAAGTATAGACTAAGACTGACATGTCTTAGAAATCAAATTCCTAAATTACCAACCTGACATTGATATTTATCTCCCTCTCTCCTTCCCTTCCCCTCTAAAAATAAATAAATAAAAATCTTTTTAAAAATTCTGATTTCAAACCATAAATCTCTTATAAGTGCTCTGTGAAGTAACAGTCAATACTGTATTGAATTGCTAATTTTCATGTCATATCAGCATATAAAGGAAAGAGCACCAAAACACTGTGTAGCACCTGTATATATTTCCCAACTCTCCCCAAGTACTTTCAAAAGTAGAAAAATAAATCTGTACTCATCTATAGCTGACTTGTCTATGTAATTTCCTCTGTTTCTCACAATTATATTATGAAAAAACAAGGTATAAAAACTTCCACACAGATAAATATACTGAGTAATTTTAAGTTATGACAATGTCTAGATTATAAACTCTTGATAGGATGTAAATAAAGCAGACTGAAGAGTGTCCAGGTGGAAATAGCACACTGCTGCTGTACTGACTGGCTTTTCCTGGTTTGTGAGCCATGCTGTACTGTGTTAACGTACTAGCACTTAAGAGTGAATGACAGAACTCTGGACAGAACAGGATATATATGTATTTCCTTACAATCTATGTATGTTTAAATTCCATATCCTCTTAGTGAAATCAAGATTCTTAATCTTTACAACCAGCAGTAGAACACAGTATTTGTGAAAGGTTAGTTCAGCTTCAATGTGCCTCTTCTGAGACATTTTCACTGACTGAACCCAAACCATGTGGATATCCTCATCACTTTTCATTTCCCTTTATGTCTTAAAAGACAAGTTACACATAGGACTTTATTCTGCTATTCCTTGTAAGTTTTACTGGTCCCTGCAATATATGTATTCATAATTTCTTTCTTGTAGGAAAAATTCTGAACATTGAATATAATAAGCAATAGAGTTAAAGAAGAAAGAGACCAGGTCTCTGCCTTAAAGGTTTAAACGTTATTGTTATCCCCACATTACAAGTGAGAAAACTGAGGCTTAGATATGACAGGTGACATATCTAGTCATTGGCAGAATGAGAATTTGTATGAAAAACTGACAAAAAAATCAAAGCTAATCTTGCTTTAGATCCCAACATCCTTAACTTTGGGAACTTTTACCTCATATTAAGTGTAATACAGTATTCTTAGTGGTTGGTGATTGTGGCAAATGAATACACACCAAATAAAATGCACATGATGGGCCCTGGCTGGTGTACCTCAGTGGATTGAGCACAGGCCTGCGAACCAGAGGGTCACAGTTTGATTCCCAGTCAGGGCACATGCCTGGGTTGCAGGCCAGTTCCCTGTAGGCCAGTTCCCAGCAGGGGACGCACAAAAGGCAACCCTGCGTTGATGTTTCTCTCCCTCTCTCCTTCTCCTATAAAGATAAATAAATAAAATCTTTTAAAAAATGCACAGGATGCCACAGTCCAAGGCCTTTTATGAGAATAGCCTAGCTCTGCCATATCTTGACCTTAGAATACAAGTTTATGGAAATGTTAAAATTCCATGATAGTTCTGACCTTAGGCACAGACAGCAGTTCTAATTATCTGCCCCTAACAAGGGCAAAACACTGACCCTCGTGGCCCAGTGATGTCCAACAACCCAAGCCCTCAGACATTACAAGTCTTGAGCCAACCAGAGGTGTAAACTGAAGTATCACTTCCCATAGTTAGGGATCTGGTTTTCTCATTTAGTTTTTGGCACTTGGAGATGTCTCTCAATTATCACAAACAATTTTATGCCATAAATGTAAGAATACAGAATTTCTATGGCCATGGGGTAATCCTTTAATACCTTGTAACGAAAAAATTGAGCTGGCTTCAAATTTTTATATTATAAACTCTATTGTAATAAAATATTTACCTATATCTATCATAAAGTGTTTATTTTGCCAGGAGACACTTTGAGATGTAATCATATTTCATAAATTAAATACAAATTAGTAAATTAGAGGTAAGGATTTTGGCTACTAGTAAATCTGAAGTTCACTCACCTTATGGCTCCAATTTTTCATGTGGTTTCAATTCCGAACATTGAAGAATGAATTAGAGCAATTTCAGTCACTATCCCAACATTCCCCACTCAATGAAAAACACAAGGTCTTCGATGATACGCTTTATTTACCTCATAGTTTCCCAAAGGTTCTTAATCTCTAACCCAAACAAGATTTCCCAAATAAAGTATTCTTTCTGAAGCCCCTAACACCTAATTTAGAGTTTGAGGGGATTATACCAATTAAATTTTCAGCTTTTTCCTTTCTGATCACTCACTGCTCAGTCATTTCTCCAAAAGTTATTTTTGTTTTTCACTATTATTATTGATGGTATTGATGTTGCTTTATTTCTTTCTTAAATCTAATGGCAATTTTTATTACAATTCACACTACAATTTCTTCTGGGGGGGGTAATTGAATTTTTTCTTTCATTAAATACATACTAATTTACCATCTAGTGGTAGAATTCATAATATTGTGGTTTCTTTTTTATAGATCCAAGAATTAATAAATGTCAAATTACTAAAAATAATTGAAGAAACAGAATTCTGGAATAGAGAAGTAAACTGTAATCATACAAGAAACAAAGTAAATAATTTCCTATCATCCAATGAAGCGATATTTATTGATTGATGTACCAAGAATTGGAAAACAGGAAAATTACCCTTTTCAAACTCAATTATCCTCAACAGTACTTTTGAAATAAATATTTTCTACCTACTCAAATATAAAATTTATTATTTCTTTTTGTAATATTAGTTCCACAAATTTAAAAAAGAGAGGAATTTCCAACAGTGTACAACTTATTCCAGGAACTGGATTTGTAGGTATGTAACTGTGAACTCTTACTTTATTAAGTATAAAATAGAATACAAATTCAGAAACATGTCTCCATTTAATCAGGAAATGACATAAACATGCAAATATAGTTCAAGAGGACAATAGGTAAGGAAGTAAAAATTGGTCTTAGTTTTAAATTACAGATGGAGAGAGGAGAGCACGTAACGGGGAAGAAGAGCAAATGTCAAGTAACTGAGATGGGCAAGTACATGGTAGGCAGGAAGGGCAGGGTATAAACAGTAATCAGTTGAGAAGAACAAAGTGTTCGAGAAAATGAGTCTGTGAACATTATAAACTGGAGCTATACTCCGAGGACTGAAGAGTTTAGCTGAAGTTTCGTCTTTTGTTTTCTATGAAATGACCCAATCTGTGAGAATTTTACCACTAATCCAACTGGAATGGCCAAGTGTTAGGACAATAATAATTGCTCACATTTGTATAATACTCTAGGCTTTCAAAACTAGTTTCCTGATGATTGTTTCAATGTGGGCCTAGTTTCCAGTTTCTGCTCGAGGCATTTGCAAGGCCTTCAATCCCCCTCTTATCTGGGGCCCCCCAAACACTATGGTCACCTCATATGGAATTCACACCTGCTAGTCAATCAGAAAATTACTTCAAGTACCTGGGACAAAATTCTAAAATATACCTGGACATATATAACTCTTTATTCTGTCCCCAAAATGAAACTGAGTCATTTTGGATCATAAATTGAGTCATTTTGGATGATTTCTCCAGTTAAATGTGGCCCCATATAAATAAGCAACATTTTTATGGGAAGTCCAGAGAATGATGCAAAATAAAAATTCTCATGGAAGAATCAGCACTTTATAACTTATAAAGAGTAAGGGCTGGGATCTGGAAAAGTCCTTGAAGACTATCAAGCTCTGCAGTCCAGACCTTGACTATACAGTAGCATTACCAGGAGAAACCTTAAAAGAAAAGAGAGAGATCCACAGCCTAAGTCAGAATCCCTTTTAGTGACAACAAGTAATTTTTAAAAGCTTCCCAGGGGATTCTAAAGTCCAGGTAAGGATGAGGATTGCTGATATAGCCGGTTCCTGTCACGCTGTTCCCCCAAATAACCCAGTTCCTAAGAACTGGAATGAAACTGTTCTTTGATCAGCAACTCCTGGGCCCTTTTCCCTCCACAGGCCCATAAGCTTAATGTCCCTAGAACAGTGTCTATCTCCACCGTGTCTCACTGTTCATGCCCATCTCTTTGACTAGAATGCTACACTGATTCTTCCTGCCCAAATTCTATCCCAGCTCCAACATGAAACCTTGGCAACCCAGCTTTCCTCCTACTTCTTGTAACATGTATTATTTACACATCCCATTTGGTATCATAGAAATGAACATATATGCTGAGCCCTTGCTATGTATCAGGTACAAGGCACACAGAGCCATAGCACATTATCTACTTATTTTCACAACTAATCCATGGGCTATGTATAATGATTATTCCAAGTTCCTAACACAACAGAGCATGAAGCACACAGAGGTTAAGAAACATGCCCAATGTGTTCATTCTCTGGCTGAGACTAACACTGGGTCTTCATGATCTTGTGTATCAATCCTCCTCATAAAGTAACTACTCAGTGATATTCTTGATGAGCTTATGGTTTCCACAGATGAAAAACCATGGAGACAAATGCCAAGCATTAGTATTTATCATGCATGTATACAAACACATAGAAGTCTTGGTCTCTTTCCTCTTATGAATACCACTGTTGTGAACTGACTTGCGTCCCCTGCCCAAATTCGTATGTTGAAGTCCTCATTCTGAGGACCTCTGAATGTAACCAAATTTAGAGAGAATGTCTTTAAAATATTTAAATTAAAATGAGGTCATTAGAATGGCCCCTAAACCAGTAATGACTGGGATCCTTATCAGAGGAGAAATCTGAACACAAACAGAGGAAAAGCAATTGAAGACTCAGGGAAAAGATAGATATTTACAAGCCAAGGAGAAAGGCCTAGAACATATCCTTCCTTATGTACTCAGAGAAAGACAACCCGGCCAACATTTTGATGTTGGAGTTTCAGCCTCCAGAACCATGAGAAAATACATTTCTGTTGTTTGGGCCACCCAGTCTGTGGTACTTTGTTATATCAGACTTAGGACCCTGTTGCAACTGTTACCTCGTGCACACCAGACTCAGAAGAGTTTGCTGGAATTAAAATTAGATCTGCTCTTTGGTATGGAACAGGTATTTAAAAAAAGACCCAACTGCAGAAGTTCAGCTCAGCAGGTAGAACAAGACACTCAAAGAAGATGGCTATGGGTAATAACTATTAAATCCAGAATAGCAATAAAAATCGAGATGCCCCACAATATATGAAGAAGGATGACACAGAAAGGAACACCTAAATTTCCAATATGGCAATTAGCATCAGGGAAGTCATTATGTGGGGATCCAGCTTCTCATTTCTGGATGGGAACTGGGGAGAGTAAGGCAAACGTTTAGTTCTAGAGGGACTTGGGCAACAGAACTGGACTCGGTCCCAAGGACCCAGGGACACAGATCTTACAAGCAAAAGGAAGCATAAAGCTGGGGCCTGGTCTCAGGCACATAGAAGACGCCAGATCGCTAGGACTAGGCCTGGACTGCAACGAGAACAAGTAGCAGGGCTGAGGAAGTAGCAGGCCTTAGAAGGTCTGGCTGCAGCAAGGGACAGGACAAGTCCCAAGCTCTCCCAGCTGCAAAGAGAAAATGGCTTCAGGGATGGGAAATCAGGCAGAAATTAACACTTTTCTCGGTTCAATAGTGTGTAAAAAGAGAGCTTTTTATTTGCTTCTGAAGTCTCTCCAAGGTCTAAGATTCTGTCATGCTGTTAAATTGAACCAAAAGTAAGAACAACCTTTTCATTCACAGGATAAAATGGGTCAAAAACACTGCAGTATGATTCTGCATTTTAAAAGGATACTGAAGAACAAGTTACTGAGATAAAGTGGGTGGCACTGAAATCTTCAATAATAAATATTTTTCTAAATGCACTTTGAAGCATGACTGTTTCCCCTTAAAATGACCTTTAGTTATTATACATCTTCTAAAACATTCTGTATTAAAATTGTAAGCATTTATTACATGTAAAATCACATGATTATTTTTGAAAATGCAGCCTAGATTTTAATTTAGTTTTCCTGATCCAAAATAGGAATCTCTTTCAGATATAACTAAATGACTAATATTCTAGTTATGCATTAATTCGGGAGAAATATTATTGGGTATAATCATGTTAGATTTACAGACTTAATTTCTTTTCTTTTTATAGAACTTCTTTTTAGTCATAACTCCGGTTTTAGAATCAAAGAGATTTTTCAGTCATTTATATATTAGGCAGAAATTTTAATTCAGAAAAAAACAGGTTCTCACCATGATGATGTCCAAAATTTTCTTAACACATATTCTTAGAAGTTAGTAATTAGCATGCTAGCTCAGACCACACACACACACACACACACACACAGTAACGTGTGTCTTCTCAATCTCTTCCTAAGATTTAAATTGCACAGATGATTGAAACAGCTTATGTCCATTCCACATGCACTGTAAGAAGAAGTTAGTTCTCAGACTCCCTCTACGGCATTTAAACTGAAGCATCTAACACCCTAAATCATGCCTGTTTAAGTAGGTTGAAAGGGAGAATTAAATTTATCTTTCCCTCAGCAATATAAAACAGTCTCTCTTCTCTTTTACGCCTATTCTTAAGTTTGTTCTTTGCATCACCAAAGCAAATCGGGCCAGGGAGAGCTGTTGGGCATTGGTGCTAAATGTCAACCTATCCAACTGCCAGTACAGAAATCTCTTTCCTCTTCATAGATCGAGGGGAAATCAAAGAAAAAAAACTAGAGAAATCATTTGGTTAAAGGTTAGAAACTGAAGGTAGAGGTCCATAAAAGTTTGTTCATCAGCCTCTATGTGAAATGAGCCAAGGCAGAAGTGCGTAAGAGGGGAAAAAACAAAAGAAACTGGGTGGGCTCTTCTGAGAGAGCTAGGAGGGCAGGGGCTATGTTTAAATCAATGCATTCCCAAGGCCAGGGTATGCTCCCGTCATACAGCAGGGACTCAAGGAAGCATAGTGTACACAAGGTAAACGGAAGCCAATGCGGGTACAGTTCCACGGAGAGCCACCACTGTCCTGAAGCTCTGCCGGCTAAAATGACAATTACAAAGGCCCCAGAATACACCAAAACTGGTTACTTGCAACCTAAAAATAGGGATTGTTAATAGTATTTTTGTATGTTCCTATTTTAATAGATAGCAAATTAAAACTAAAATAAGTAAGGGCTTGAGATGTAGCTCCAATAATTCATTTCCCTTCATGTCCCTTCTGCCCACACTATCCATTCCACTTCCCAACTTCATTTGTAAATATTGATTTTCTTAGTTCTTCTAATGAAGAGCACTCTAATTTTTAGATAATTTATTTACATTTATACTGGAATATTTGGGATTTTATCCATTGGTTTCTAATTTAAGCTGTTATCTATGGCTAAAACTGATTAAATAAGAAATTTAAACTCACTTTATTTACATCCTTCACTTTCAAAAGGCAATTGTTTTTTTACAATTATTTATTTATTTATTTTTGGCTTGAACAACATATTATTTTACAGTTCTGGAGGTTTGAAGTTTGAGATCAAGGTGTTGGCAGGTTTGGTTTCTTATGTGGCCTCTTTTCCTGGTTTGCAGACGGTTAACTTCGAGCTGTGTCCTCGCATGGCCTCTCCTCTGTGCACACGAATCCCTGGTGTCCACATTTACACATTTAAATGCACTCGATCCTCTATTTATTCTCTTAAAATTCAAACAAGATATTTTAACTCTTAAACGCTTTAAATAGTAGTAATCATGTGTTTACCCCCACATCTCCCAATCCTTTCATCCCCCATATACAGTCAGTTTGAATTTATTCTGACATGGACAAGATGTTTATATTCAATTGTGTAAACAAATATGAGTGTTCAATATTTAAGGGTGTTTTCCGAAAACTGAAAACCAGTAAATGAGATGTACAATATTATTACACGTAAATATTCCGGAACCAAGGAAAAACCCGTAATGTGAAGAGGTTAAATGTCCTTTTCTAGAGATGAACTGCATGGGTTCCTATTCACGCAGAAGAAAATGTGCCTAACTTAACAGTCAATTGGGCTGTAGTAGGTAATAAAAGAAAATCACAATTTCTTTTGCCTCATATTTGAACCATGAGTTTCCTTAACAGGTTTTAGTGGTGAAAAAGAGACAGCCTTTCTTTACCTGGTCAGTAATGTCATATAACTTAGCCATTAGCTATTTCTTGGAATCCATGGCATTTTTCTTGATACAAAGATATTGTTTTGGAGCCTCCTAGAAATGACCTTCAGTTTTAATTTGGACAGATTGCTTTCTGCACACAGTGTCCTTCAGGGAGCTCTTTGCATTTAATTCCTGGGTTAGCTCCACTATTTCTCGTTTCTCGTTTGTTC
Source organism: Sturnira hondurensis (assembly GCF_014824575.4). NCBI lineage: Eukaryota > Metazoa > Chordata > Mammalia > Chiroptera > Phyllostomidae > Sturnira > Sturnira hondurensis. Next base: position 3,524,832 of record NW_028094767.1, read on the forward strand.
CACTTTCTTGATTATTATCCTCAGTTTTCTGAGTGCATACATCTTTAAATAATATTCTCAGAAGGACACTGCAAAGTAGGTTTTATGAGACCTTGGAATTGACTGATGATTACATGTGCACAGAATTACAGTTTTAAAATGGTCTTGCTCTGAACTTTGAAGGCATTGATGAGCAATAGTCTACAATTGATTGTCGATAAACACTTTAAACCCCCACTGCTTTGTGTATGACTGCTTTATTTTTATCTTCCAAAAGTTTATTTATCTTTCCCTTTTTTCCCAGCACATTTAATGATGTTGAAATTCCTCTGTTTTACAATTTTGATCTCTGGACTCATCCTCTGGAGATCCCCAGTATTACATAGGCTTCCCTAAAGATCAGTTTCATAGTGGCCTTCTGGATCCAAAGGAGTTTACAGGCTTAATATTAGTTTTTACTTTAATGTCTCAGATTAGGTTATTTTACTGCCCAGTTAGGCGAGTTAACTCACCCCTACAGGCAAGTTTGTGATCTTGAGTCTAGTCATGTGGCCTTGCACTTTGTCCAAGTATCTCTGTCCAAGTGCATCAGTGCTATGGGTTTTGATACCCAAAGCTTTCCCTTTAAGCTTGGTTATTAAACTTAACAATTCAAAAACTATTTCACACAGAATAGCTCTGTGTTTGGGTGGGGAAGGTACCCTGGAAATGGGCTTAGGCATTTCGGGATGACCCAAGCTTGACCATGAGTCAGCATTTTGTTCTGTTGTTTTTAAAGTACACCTCTGTTCTTGAATTCTCTCTTACTTCTAGGGTGAATGTGTCTACTTGTTCATCTAGCTCTTCTTTAGTTTCCTCTGCTGGTGTTCTTCACATTTGGTGGTCTTTGTCGTTCAATCAATTGAGATGGAGTACTGGGTGGATTTGTGTGTGTAACTGTGGGGAGTTTTCATGCCAGTATTTTTAGTGAGGCTGCTCTAGTGGACACTAAAACTCCCTGCAACATCTGCGAATAAATGAAGCTTGCGAGCCAGTAGCCTTCATTTCAGGATGAATAAATGCGGAACTCAGGGTTAAGCGGGTAAGGGTACAGGCCCCAGAATGGGAAGCACCTACTCCACTGTGTTTTCTCAGGCAGTTAATTGGATTTCTTCTTGATTTTTACTAGGGAATTATGTTTGCTGTTTTTTCTGTAAGGGGCTGAAGAGAAGGAGGTGATGGTGAAAGAGTGACGAAGAGTGTGTTGCAGTTGTTAGGTCAACAAACATTGAACGACTCTGCCAATCTGAAGCTCCCCTCCTCACCACCAGCCACAGAGTCTGATGGCTGAGCCTGAAGTTGCTGTAAGGTGCTTCATGGCAGGGCAATTTCTCCACCACCAGACCCTTTTGTTTACTCAGCAAGCTCTTATGTCTAAAAGCAGTCTACTTTCTACCTTCCTCTTTCCATCTTCTAAAACCATCCCATCAGCTCACAGTTCACTTCCTTTTCTCTTCATTTGTATAGGGTCTCATGGGGTAAGAAAATAATTGTTCAGGCAGCCATTTGAAGAGAGAACCATTTTAAGTTGTAATTGTTTTAAGGTTATATATATTTTAAATGTCTGTAGCCAAATTCTTACAGTAGGACACAGTTTTATCTTGGGGTATATCCTGTCTATAAAGTCCCCAGTGAGTGCTCTGGATAACCAACAAAAATTGCCACAGGGCAGGAAAGATGGCTATCTCTTTATCCACCTACATTTATATATCTATCTATGTATATGTGTATATTTATTTATTTAATCACCGTACCTCTAAAATCTAGCACAGTGTGCCTGGAATCTAGGAGATTCTTTTTTTTAAAAAAAATTTATTTATTTATTTTTAGAGGGGAAGGGAAGGAGAGAGGGAGAGAGAAATATCAATGTACGGTTGCTTCTCATGGGTGCCCTGCTGGGAACTGGCCTGCAACCTAGGCATGTGCCCTGACTGGGAATTGAACCGCAGTTATTTGGTCCAAAGGTCCTCGCTCAATCCACTGAGCTCATAGGAGATTCTTATAGATATGTTGTTTAATATCATGTACATTAAGCAGAATTTATATAATATCATGTATAGATTAATATATAAATAAATAAATGGCAGCCAAATTTTTAAATCTCAAACCTGCAGGAAACAGGCTATAGGAAATAGGACTATCAAAAGGATATAATGCGTATTCTTTGTTCTCAATAAACAGAAGCAAATCAACGATTTCCAGGCAGAATCAGAAGTTCTCTGTGAATAGTAAGTACTGTATTTATGGAACCCCCAAAGGATACTCCTAACACTTTTAATAACTAAAAAATAATATAAAGCATTACATGAACAAGTTGCCCTCCCAATGTGATTGTTGCAAGGATCCTTGACTTTTGTTCCTGACTCCTTGATGTTTAAGTTGTCAGACATCAAAACTGAATAGTCAATGGTTTACTTTGCCCACAACCTTTACCCTGGTCTCGTGAAACTATCTGTCTCTAGGGGGAGAACTGTCACTTGCTATTAAGGGTCTTCCATCTCCCTCTCAACCACTCATTTCTTGACATTCTTGCAAATATCCCTTCTTTCAGTAATCCGGATCATGTGCTCATGAAAGGACTGTTAAGCACTGCCTAACAGCAACAATTATGAACAAATCAGTCAGCCCTTGTTTGTTATACAGGCTGAGCTAAGAAGCCAGTCATGGAGTTCTTTCAGAGTTCAAAGGCATGTAATTTGTGTTGTATTTTCTCAGTTAACACAAAATCAGCAAAAAGGAGAGGATTGAAAATGAAGGCTATACTGTTATCCAACACCAGACTCTTTTTCCAACTTGCTTTGTCTGAGGGTCTATACTTTAAGTTCCTTGTATCTTAAGTGACTTACTCCCCTGATCAAGCAGCACTGCCTCCATGTTTCTTCTCAGAACTGGCAGCACTTCTTTCTCTCCTCCACGCTGGCTCCATCTTGTCTCTTTTTTTATTCTTAGGTCTCATTCCTCAACTCCTCGGGGCACAAATCAGCGCTAGACTTTCTCCCAATCAATTGCATTACACATTTCACTCAAAATTCAGCTACTATCTTATAAGCAACAGTCAGTGAGTTCACTGTTTTTCTTCTGTACGGAAAAATTTATATTAGTTAATATTTATAAACTAAGAGAAAAAAGATGCCTATTTTTTTCCAGTGGGCAAAAGCAGTATGAACAGCACTCCTACTGAAAATGTGGTAACTGACCTCAATTTCTAGATAGTCTACTAGATAGAGCTTACCCTTAATCTTTGTGTGGGTGTCATATGTGAGCTGAATTACACTACATGCAAAAGATTATATTCAATATATATAAATGTCAGGTTGTCTTTCTGATGTCAATTACTTGATCAGCTTGTCTTTTATTGGATGGTTGGACACATAGCAAAATTCTATCAAAGTATCTTGAAAACATGACCTTTTGAGTCATATACTAAATTGTATTTCATTGTGTAATTATCTTTATTGCTTATTTTTCTCAACACGATGTCAGCACAGAGCATATTCTTTCTTATTAAATCTCAGTTTATCTACCAAAAGTGCTAAATACATATTTGCTAATAGCATACAAAACATGTCAGCAAAATAATAATATGAATTACAAAATGGTACATATATATTAAATAGTTATCTAATGACAGTGCTATAGTCTGAATGTTTGTGCCCCCTCACCCCAAAATTCATAGGTTGAAATCCTAACCCTAAAGACGATGGCATGAGAGGTGGGGATATTGGTAGGTGCTTGGATTTTGAGAGTGAAGACTTCATGAATGCTCCTAGAAAAGAGACTCCATACACTCCCTAGCCCCTTCCACCATGTGATGAAATCTCATGACGGTGCCACCCATGAACCAGCAACTTGGCCATCCCAGCAGCCTGATCTTGGACTTCCCAGCCTGCAGAATGGTGAAAAATAAATTTCTGTTGTTCATAAGCTCCCCACTCTGTGACCATTTGTTATAGCAACTTGAGCAGACTAAAGAGCCAGGCATTGTGTTAAATGTTTAATTTATATGGGTAACTGATAAACTGTACAAGAAAATGCACAGGATACAGTAAAAATGTAACTTTAATTTCTGTGCCTCAGTGCTCTTTAAATTTTACTCCATGGGAATACTCTTCCCATGACCCTGAAACTCAAAGCATAGTATCTCCTTTCTTCTAAGAAATCTCTTCCCAAATCATTCTTCCTCTTCTCACCCCACTGGAGTCTATAAGATATGAAAAAAAGTTTTTAATAAATTCTCTGAGTATTATATGTATGAATGATTACCTCACACTCATTGTGGTATTAGATCTATGGTGCAGGAGCCACAGACAAAATCAATAGAGGAAGAATGCTAGAGTATCCTATTTTATAATGCACCATCTCCTTCAAACCACTCATAATTTTATGAGACTTATGGAGGTCAAGTAACCCAGGGAGGGGGAAGGGTGATAGAGATTATCGTATCAGGGAATAGAGAAGTTTGGTAATAAAGTCATTAGTAGATATTACAGATTATTAAAAGGTATGTTCTTTTTTTAAAAAAATATTTTATTTATCTTTTTAGAGGGGAAGGGAAGGAGAGAAGAAAGAAACATCAATGTATGGTTGCTTCTCGTGCATCCCCTGCCGGAAACTGGCCTGCAACCCAAGCATGTGCCCTGACTGGGAATCGAACCGCAATCGCCTGGTTCACAGGCCCGTGCTCAATCCACTGAGCTACACCAGCCAGGGCTAGATTATTAAAAGGTATGTTCTTTAGAGCTAATGTTTCATTTTGTAAATGTTGAGTTGGAATTGGTTAAAATATTAGAACAGGACAGCTACTTTGGAGTAAATTCAAGACATTGTTAAGAAGATTAACCATAAGTTTAGAGAAAATGGGGCATCTGTGTTAGATAATGACACATGATGCCTGTGTTCCCAAATAAAAAAATTTAACTCCAACTTCAGAAGCATGTATATACCAAGTGGCCACCAAAGTTCCCAGAATGATAATTCCCAAGAAGCGGAGACAGTGTGCCAAGGCAATTAGTTCCTCACATGACACCAGCTCCAACCCTCCAATTAATATCCATGCCATTAGTCATGTTTTCTTCCATAACGTTGTTTCTGTAAATAATTTCGAGATTCAATTGTCTGATTCCTTGTTCATTGTGGTTCATAACACATATTCAGTAAGAGCTGACACAATCTTTTCTTTAATTAGTGGAAAAATTATATATATGTATTTATCTGTCAAGAGTTACCTGCACATCAATTGAGCACATCCATTACTTAACACTTTACTACTTTAGAGGGGAAAAATATGTGCTTACAAGCATATTAAGGCAAGAAAGACAAGTGTCTATTCAGCATCTGATTCTTAAAAGCCAATAGACAATGTGCATGAACACAGGCATAATGACTTACCATTCAAACATAAGTCATCAGAAGGATGACTTTTTAAAATCAATATGGCATAGATATTTCCTATTCCAAACTGAATTAGAAATTCCATCATTTGTAACATCTATTAATGCTTTTAACACTAAACCCCACCATTGACTACTTAAAGCTATCTTATGAACCAGCCATGATAATTTCCTGCACAAGTTACTTAACCTCCATTTTTATGTGTGTGTTCTATATATACAAGCACACATGTACATTTAATTATATCTATGTATGTGTTTATGTACACACACAGAAACAGAAAGAACACTTGTGTGTAGTTTAGAGATAGAAAAGATGAGAAAGCAAAGTGGTAGTTTTATAAAACTTATAATATTTAGCATATAATTTAGCAATTATAAAGCCCAAAACCATATAGTCACCCCAAAATATAAATTAAGAAACACACAAGGACCTCAACACTACAGTGACAATGATGACACTCACCATCAAATTTAGGATTGTGACCACTTTAAATCTGAGTGAATATTCAAAACAATGTTCATAGTTTTAATAATAAATTGAAGTATTTCTAAGCAAGTGCTATCTAAAGAAACTTTCTCTGATAATTCCTCTTGAGCATTTGCAATGTGGCCAAGTGCAAGGGGGAACTGAATTATTTTTGTTTATTTAATTTCAATTAGTTTAAATTTAAATAGCTACATGGAGCTATGGTATTGTAGAGTGCAGGTTTGGACAGGAAAAAAGGAAACCTGTCTAAAGGAACAGATTTTAACCTGTCTAAAGATTAGATTGCAAAATCTTTTGCAATCTATAGGTAAAATGAACTTCATATTCCAAAGTTACTGTAAATCCAAAGTATGTTATATAACATCTTCATGGTATAATCTTTGTGAACAAATTTCTTTACAAATTATGAGAAAGACATTTGAAACCCAAAAAGTGCTACTTCTGTGCCTGTACTATCACACCACTGAAGTTTTTTAAAAAGCTACACTTCCCTTTATCAAGCCAAAAGTTTTGGTTTTCTACAAGAAAGCTATTTTTCCCAGACAAATATATTCACCCCAAAATAGTAACTGAAAAACATAAGATGTACTGAATATCCAAGAATGAGACAAACCAAAGTCATTAACGAACTGTTGTAGCCCAAATTTGGAGCTTGTGCTTGTTTTAAAATCCCACAAAAAAAAAAATGAACTACTACTACTACTACTAAAAACTTCTATTCACTGGATAAAAGCTGTGAGCTTTCCAAGTCATACTTTTCCCCCTCCACTTTTACTGACAAGTCATTGAGATATAATTGATATCCAGTTCTGTGTAAGTTTAAGGTATAGTGCATAATGAGTTGACATACCTACATTGAGAAATTATTATTACCAAGAGTTCAGTTAACATACATCTCATATAATGATTAAAACAGTTTTTTTGTGTTATGTGAACTTTGGCCGACTTTCTAATATACTATAGGGTAGTGATAACTATAGTCATCACATTGTGCGTGACAAACCACACTTCTACACCTGGCATACGCACACGCCCCGCTCAGCAGACAAAACACCTCCAAGCCCAGCACACACGCACACCTCCGATCCCTGCGCAGGCGCATCTCCGGCCTTGATGCCGGCGCACCTCAGATCCCAGGGCACAACCCCGCGCTTCGCCCGCACCGCTTCTCACCTTTCTCGCTGACGCTCTCGCTCTCCAGCTCCACGTCCTCGCAGCTGGTGTACTCCGGCGTCGACACACCCTCCTCCTCCGAGCTGCTCACTGACATCTGCCTCTTCTTGCCGCCCCTCTTGGGCCGGTGGGGCTTGGGCGGAGACGGCCGCACCGACTCGGACTGGTCCGAGCTCAGCGAGTCGTTCCGCAGCATGATCTCCGCCTTCTCGCGCTTGGCCTTCCGCAGGAGGACCGCCGAGCTGGGGTCCAGGCGGCTCTGCTTCCTGAGGGGCTCCTGGGCTTTGGGCTCCAGGGCTTTCGCGGGGACCGGCCCATGCCTGGGAGCCGGCGGGCTGTGGTTCGTTAGCTGCTTGGCGCCCGGCGCCCTGGCTTCCGCAGTCCTCTCGGTCGGGTAGGCCCGCTGCGAGTCTGGCGGCAAAGCCCTGCCGGCGGCCGGCGCTCGCTTCCCGGCCTTGCCTTCGGGCGGCGAGGCGCCCGCCTCGGTGCGTGGGAGCGCCACGTCGCTGTGGCGCCGCTCGTGCCTCGCGCGGGACACCCGCGCGTGCATGCGCATCTGCTGCTCCTCCGGCAGCGGCTTCACCGGGTACCGCGCCAGGTTGGGGTCGCTGCGGTACCTGGTATGGTACTCCTCCTCACTCCTTTGCTTCTCCTCGTCCGCCACTTTGCCGTCCTCGCGTTTTTCCGGCACGTCGGGGTAGTCCTGCGACCGCCCTTTCTCCAGCCTTCGGCTTTCCCGCCGGTCTTTCCGCTCCCGCTCTTCCACGGCCCCCTCCCCAGGTTGCGCCGAGGACTTTGGCCCGCGTTTCCGCTCGCCCTTCTGGGAGCCTTTGCCATTCTGCTCAGACAGCCCTGGAGTCTTCTTCCTGTGATATGCAAAGCAATGTGAAAAAGGAGACCCGTGCCTAAAGCGTGAAGTGAAAACCAGACCTTCTTATTCCAGATTTAAATCCTTTCCAGTAATTACTTATAATTCGATGTCTAAATTAAAAGTGACATGATAAGGAACCAAAGTAAACTTGTGTATCTGATTAGCTTTCTAAATAAGGCTCAGGGACTTTAGAAAGTGTGTGAATATTTAAAATTCTCTATAAATTAGATCAATAAAAAGCACCGATAAATTAACTCAATGAAAAAATTTTATGTTAACCATTGCTTGTGAATCATAGACAAAATATCTTTTAGATGAAACTAATGTAGGTAATAATATTAAAATTGTATTATAATAAACATAACACATCAATTAAAAATAAGTATGTACTTGATAGATACTTGGACAATAGATATTGACAATCTTTTATTTAAAACTTTTTAAAAAATGCAAGTGTGTGTATTTCAGAAGTCAAATCTAATAGCACTTCTTCAGTAGTAGAACAAAAGTAATTTTAATGAGATTATATTCACCCAAACACTTTTTTAGGAAGTTAGAGGAAAATGGTTTCATGAATGACCTTTTTTATTTTACCTTCCACGGGCAATAATAATAGAAGTATTGAAATTTTAAATTATTACTCGTTTTTCTTCCCTCTTTCCCTCATTTCAGAACACAGTGCAAAAGAAGAAAACAGGTTTTTTCCTACTTTTCTCTTGTTGAAGTCACTGGCAAGATAAAAATAAAGGGGAGGAGTTTGGCAATCTTCGAATCTTTTAGACATATCATTCCACTGCCCCTTTCAGTGCTTCTCTTTACACTGGTGTGAACTTGATTTTGGAAAGTTCTAGCAACTACTTGAGAAGCTACAAAAAGGAGGTGCCTTAGTTAAGCATTCTGACAATATATGATCTACTATGCAATTAAAATGGAGACAACCAGGACTTTTTTTGGAATCTTGAGGTCCATAGAAAGGGCTTTCTAGAGGGAACATCATTTGACAGGAAGTCTAAAAGCAGAAGTAATAAACATCAAGTACAAGATGAGAAAAAGTAGGGCAATTTCTATTGTGGATTACCAAAGTAGTAATTGACTAAGATATGTTATGTATGGGTCAGTGTGAGGAGGGGCTGGTGATGGTGAAAAGAAAGAATAAAATGTATCCGATGGCATAAGAAAGCAAAATGGAAACATGGCAAATTCTGCTTTGGATTACATTGGTCCCTTGAAGTGAAAGGGATTTTCATCGAAGATGGAATTGCAAGGGTGGCATTGTAAGGGGTCTAACAGAATACAAATAAATCATTATCAAATACAGTTTTCAAAAGAGCATGATGACTGTGCTTCAGACATTTAGTAGCTCATTAAGGCATACTTGATCTGGTTAGAAGTTTATATTGAGTTACTTTCCTTTTCCTTAAGTGCTGATAAGTCATGCCTGCCTTGCAGAGTTCACGTGAGGATTAGAGGAGACACCCTCTGTGGGAAAGCTTTATGAAAGGATAGTGTTACACAAGTGCGAGGAGCTGTCCAGTCTCTCTGATGCTTTGCTTTACTGATTGTTCTTCTCATCTCTACCCTTAATTGCCCCATTTCCACGGGCTTCTGATGAGTGCTTCATACTTCTGCTTCATACTTCGTATGAAGTATGATCAAGAACACTTGTATACTTTAAAACAGTCTGCCATTCTTTCAGTCTTGCTTGTCTCCCTGAGATTGTCACCTTTTTCTTCTACATTTGCAATGTCCTTGCTATTTTCTTAAGTGTGTACATAATCAGCATGTGATTCGTATAATCAAAGGGCACCTGCCCCTGTCGATTTTTCAAATTTCATTGAAACAGAAAGTCTCTTCTCAGTCCTCATTTCTGATTTTTTTTAGTTTTTCACCATGTGCCATAAACAGGATTCATATTTTCTCTTTAGAAAGTTTGTAGCACCAAATCACCTTATTTAAAGATATCATATTCTGACCAATCCCAAACTGCACCTTTGATATAGTTTTCTTAACAGACATCAGTTTGTCACCCAAAGGTATTAACTGCTAGTTCTGAGTAATCTCTGAGTTATCTCTTCTCTACACAGTTTATGCACACTCCTTTTTATTTCCTATAATGTTTCCTCCTACTCTCTCTATTTACCTTACAGTTCCTGGATATCCTACAAAGCTTAATTTAGAATGCACATCTTCTTTCCTGCAGCTCCCAAAGTACTGCATGTATTTTCTAGCTTTGATCAAATCAGTCTTCTGCAAGTTATCTGTCTTTCCCAGGATATTGTATGGTATCTTCCCTAGGATCTGTGAGAAAGCGATCACGCCCTAATCATCTTTATACCCTCCGGTTCCTGGTACAGTGTTTGCTTATAGTAAATAAATAACAGCTACATTAGTTGAATGCCTTCCCATGTGCCTGCATCTGAACACAAGTTCTCATTTAATCCCTGCCACAACCCTGTAAGGTGGGTTGTTACTAGTGTGATGGAGCCGGGACTGGAAGCCAGACCCGTTTAACTTTGAAGTTTCTTATTTTACGTATGTGCTTTGTTTGGAAAGGGGAGCAAAAGCCTTTCTTGGAGCCACAAGCAGACAAGCTTACTCTTAACAACAGTCAAGACCCCCAAACTACCAAGCACGTGAAGAGAAGGCCTAGGTGCCCTTTGTTAACATTATTCCAGTGCAAAGCATCCTGTCTGGTCATAAATACATTGTTTCAATGAATGAATGAAAGAATCCACTGAAATAGAAGATTTGATCATGTTCACCCATGCCTGAATTTCTCAGTGACCTTCCATTTCTCCTAGGATAAAAGCTGTCAAATTTAAGCTGGCCAAAGGCCCGGCAGTGTGAGGCCCTAATCCCCTAATCCCCTCATCGCCCCTTCTCCTCCAACCCTCACTTTGCTACTCACACTCTACACAGTGGGTACTCTAGGTTTTCCCACCAGCCTTGTCCCTTCGGGCTGCATGTTCCTGCATATGCCTGACCCACACTCCCCACTCTTCACCTGGTTAATTCCTAGTCACTTTTAAGAGTCCAGCATAAAAGAAATGTCCTCGAAGAAGGCTTTGCTGATATACCCACCTTCCCTTCAGTGGCCCCATCATATTCTCTCAGAGCACTTTCAATTAAAGGACTAATTGTATCTAAAAGCTTTGCCGAATTCAAGGTTGGAAGTTAGTAGCCCAACTGGGTGACATCAGTGCATAGTAGGACAGAAAAGCTTCTCAACAAAGATCTCCAAAGGCACAACACATTCTGCAGATAAACAAAGCGCCTCACGTTGTTATCTTCTATGTGGGGCCTGGGAAGTACCACTTCCACACATTTTTCTTAGTAAATGTTAAATTCTTGAAAATGGGTTTGCCATCCATACAAGACCTTGCCTTTTGCTTACATGGTTAATGAACTATTACCTCTCTCTTGGAGGTTCACTTCTAGACCTGGATGCAGCCTGCTTCTGCTCCGGCCCCAGGGCTTGCTGTGAAGGCTCAGCCCCTTTGCTCCGGTCAGGCTGTGCACCCGGGGGGACCGTGTCCTGGGAGGAGGCAGCCACTGTGCTCAGGGGAGTCTGCGACCTTGATCGCTCTTGGAGCCGTGCTTTCTTTTCTCTGGGTACCTCAGAACCAGCACCTGTAGCTGTATCACTCAGGGTTCCGTCCTGACTGGGCTGCTGAGGGCCACTTCCAAAGAACCAGGCCCCAGACTTGGTTAAGATTTCTTGCTGCTTTCGACATAAATTGCATACCCACATAACCTATTTGAAGAAGAGAGAACAACATAAATTTTCTGTGCCATTTGGGAATAAATTATTTTCCTCAGACAAATATAATTTAAGGAAAAAATGGTTGTCATGTTCATATTCATATTTATCTTTGTCAATTTCTTGTAAAAAATTCTTGCACAGTCAAGTATATGAAGTCACAATGCTCCCAGATAACCAGGACAGAGCTTACCCTTGCGAATCTAATCCTATGATTCTGAGTTTTCTTTTACCATATATCATCACATTTTGTATGACTGACCCTGAAGTTTTACTTAAAGTATGTTACTAAAGTGTTCTAAGTAGTTGATTGATCAGAAAAATATTGTAAGGAGCTATAGAATGAATAATTATGTACACAAACTTCAGTGTCTCAAAGGGTGTAGAAGATATCTATTTTTTTCAAAAAATCATTGAATATTAAAGCCAATATTGAAATACATTTCTCTGGAACAAACAATAAAAGATAGGTACAAAAAAAGGTCAGGTTGTATTTGTTCTCTAGTTTATTATTAATAAACTAACTTCAAGTGTATTTTATGCTATTAAATATAACTTTCCATGCACATATTTACTAAATCCATAAATCTGGGTCTGGGTTTATTCCTATGTGACAACTGTGACGCAGTTTCCACTAGGAGAGCTTACTTTGGAACCGTCATTTAGAAACACACCCACTGATAACTTACAGGATGTCTGACCACCTAAATTCAATCTGTGTGCCTGCTCTCCTCTTGGTGGCATTTAAAATACATGTGGTAATGAGGTCGATGATCATACTAGAAGTCCTAATAACAGCAGTGACACCCAGCAGACACAGAGCCAGACAGGTGCCTGCAGTCCCGGGAGCCTCACTCCCAGTGACCCCAGTACCTCTGCTCCTTTGTGGTCAGTTCTTGCTGCCTCAGCTGATTTCCTTTGCATGCACTTCCATTCTCCTTTCTACTTCAGAAACAACACCCCCCCCCACCCCCGAAAGAAGCTGATGACCAAACTCTGGGGCTTCCTTTTCACAAATAGGAATTCAGTCAACAGTTCCTCAAAAATATCTAGTAAGGGTGAATAAATCCTGGATACAGTTACATGGGAAATAATGAGTAAAAGAAGCCAGCTTTATTTATTTGGCAAACAGAAGAAGATGCATGACTGAAACATTCAGATGGATAGGAGGAAAATTATAACTGTAGCCATAACATTTGATGAAAATAAAAACTTGATGGAGAAAAGTAATATATTTTTAACGTAGAAAGTATTACAGATAAACTGTTAAAAACTGCTGCTTTCTAAGCAAGGAAACTCAAATGAATTCATAATGCAGGGTGAAGAGAAAGTAGGTTTACTGTTGTTTGTATGGGAAATAATACGATAATTAATAAATACAATACAAGAATAAATTGTGTTTCATGTACTCACAAGTGAAAACCTACTTTTGCCCTACCCCTTATGAGGGAAACTAAAACTTAGAGATATTTGCAAAAATGTGTGATATTGTTGAAACTTAATTCATTACTCTACATTTCTTCAGATCATAGAATGAACTAGGTTCACAAAGGTAGTTAGGCATAACATCTATTTATTGTCTTCCAATGAATATCACAGAATTCTCATTTACTAAGATGTGAAACAATATGAACAAAATAAAGTATTTGTGTAATATAGCTTCAATTTCCAAATAAGGCTATATTATACTTAAGGTATCATAGCCTGGTTATGTCACAAATAGTGTCCCCCAGATGTCCTGATGGGTTGTACATGGACATATTAAAGATTACTTGACAGGGGGCGGTGACCGAGCACCATGTCTTCCATGCACAGTGACATTGATTCTCCTCTGACTAGACCCTGAATGGGGACAGGTGATATGTTTCCTCATTAGTTGCCTCTGTAGCTGACGTGAGAGTGATGAGCAGGTCTGAAAGCATGCCATGAGTAGTAGTAAGTCCTCACTTAACGTCGAAGATAGGTTCTGCAGCTTTAAGTGAAAGAACAAGTAAGGAACAAATTTCATAGGCTAATTGATATTAAAAAGAGTTAAGTTCCTCATCAATGTCCTAAAGAAACGACACTGAATAAATAACATTTGAGGACCTGCAGTAGTTAAGGAAATTGATATGAAACATTTACTATTTCACATTGACCAAGGAGACATTAAATTTGTATTTGTTACACTAAGTGTAAGAAAAATATTATTTGTGATCTAAGTTAAATCCTTTCCTAGAAAAATATTAAAGCATACTTAGTATAAATTTTTAAACCTCCTTTAAAATCATACAGAAAAAACAATAAAATTTACAATTAATATAAAAATTCAAAAATGGAGGTTGAAAGTGGTAGAAAGAAGCATAATATTGATTAAAAGAAGAGCAAAGGAGATTGTTCACTTCATTGAACATCTTTATATTTTCTAGAACATTCTTATTTTGACTGCTTCACATTTTTAAGTATTATAAAAATGAGCCAGTGAGAGATAATTGTCCAATGTGGGAATGTTCCAAGTTTTGAATATGTGCAGAATTGCTGTAGGATCAGTAAAAGAAAATATAGTTATTATTAATTACATTTCAATTTAACCATTTAATATTACTTTAAATTTATTTAAAAAGTTACAGTTAGTGGTTAAGTAAAAACAGCTACTTTAATATTTTCAAACTATTATTTATTCATTTACATCTGTGATGTTTTATCTAATTTTGTCTATTTTTAACTCTTAGGAATATATTGTTTAATCACAAGCATTTTCCTATATCTTATTTTCTGGTGCACCACAACATTGTTATATTTATATTTCACAATTATAAATGTGGTCAACCTGTCCTCTAATTTGAAAGCAAAATTTACTATAAAAAGTCAAAATACTTTTATTAAAATACTACCACCCAATCTCAATTATTAGTTATCTAAATTACTCTTGCCACAAAGTTTACAAACAAAAAATAAATTGCTTACATGAGTTGTAAAGAAAATAAAATATGTTTGCCATACCTTTCAACATAGTTTTTGTCAAACATCACAGACATGCATAAAAATGAGCCAAATCGTTACTAAGAAGCAATAAAGTTAGGTATGTTTAAAGATTCTCTTTCTGAACATAGTATTAAGTATTTTTATGTTTGCCTGGAACTATATAGATAACCCTTTCTTAAGTAATTTTTTAAAAAGAGCAGAAGACAATTATTTCTACCAAGGAAAAAATGCTCCCCCCCACCCCCTTTAGGAGACTTCACTATGCGGGGTCAGGCGCTGGTTGAGTGTCCTGGGATGTGTTCCGTACTAATCTAAAGTAAAGCAGGTCTATGTAATAATCTAGCTTAATAATTTACAGATGTTAAGCAGCCAAATAAATACAAACTCAAAGGAAATATTAGGATGCAATAAGGCTTCTGAGTGTGCATGCCATACATCAGAAATATGAAGAATACTTGAAAATTTTATTTTGACCTTTTGATTTAATATCATTTTAAATTCCATCTTCCCACTTAATGAATACTTGAGAAATATAGTAAATTCTTTCATAAATTCCCCATAAATAGTTCAGCCAGAGAAACAGAAATTACAACACCCCCTACTACATAGAAAGTGGGGGGAAGGTAGAGAGAGAGAATACATATGAATTCTATGGATAAAATGGAAAGTTTGGAAGAAAAAATACATTATGTAGAGGGAGAAATACTTTACACCTGCCTTCACATGAAATGTTTATGGAACCAGGAGCACAGAGCAGAAGAACCGTGCCTTGGACTTACTCTCAATATTTATTACTGAGGTGAGTCATGACAGAGAGGTATGGTACCTTACATTAACAATGTCTTGCATATAACAATCCATTTGAGGTATTTAGTATTATCACATAAAGAACAAATATAAACATGAAGGGTTTAAAAAAACAAAGGATAACCTGTGTTTAAATTTTCATTCTATGTTTTAGATACAAATTTTAAAAGTGACTTTTGTTTAAAACAGCACTTTATTCAAAAATTGTTATGCCACCTACCATTTTGTGCCACTTTAGGTATTTGAATTTTCTTTAAAAATTCAAATTGCTACAACTATCACAAGAAGAAATAGAAAATCTTAATGGCCTTACACTAGTAAAGAGGTTGAATTAATTATTAAAAGACAAAAGAAGTTGAATTTATAACCAAAGACAACTTACAATGAAAACTCTAGACCCAGCTATATTTACTGAAAAGTTATTTTAAACATATTTAAATAGTAAATGATACAAACCTTACATGAATATTTTTCATTAAAATAATAATAAAGAGAACTACTTCCACTTCTTAACTCATTTTATCGAGTCACCATTCCCTTAATACTAAACTTTTGATATAAGGAACCCTGTAAAAAATAATAAAATAAAACCCTTTATCCCTCTTACAAATAATTATATGTCAATAAATTAGTAAAAATGGATAAATTCTTAGAAACGTACAACCTTCCAATACTGGATGATGAAAAAATAGAAGATCTGAACTGAATGATTACTAGTAAGGAGATTGAACCAACAATCAAAAACTATGCGACAAACAAATGTTCCAGGACCCAAAAACTTCAGTGATAAATTATATCAAATATTCAAAGTAGATTTAATATGAATCCTCAAACTCTTCCAAAGAGTAGAAGAGGAAAAAAACACTTCCAGACTCAGAAGGCCAGCTTTACTCGCATACCAACACCAGTGAAGACACCACAAGAAAATAAAATTACCAGTCAATATTCCTGATGAACATGGATATTAAAATCTTGAACAAAATATTAACAAACTGAATTTAATGATACATTAAAAGGATCATACACCATGACCAAGTGGGGTTTATTCTAGTGATGCAATGATGATTCAACATCTGCAAATCAGTCAGTAGGATAAACCACATTAACAAAATAATGAGTAAAAATCATATGATCATCACAGTGTATGCAGAAAAACATTGGACAGAATACAACATCTATTTATGACAAAAACTCCTAACAAAGTGGGTATAGAGGGAACTTATCTCAACATAATAAAGACCATATACGACAAACTCACAGCTGACATCATACTTAATGGTGAAAGGATGCCACTTTCACTCAATATAGTATTGGCAGTTCTAGCCACAGGAATTAGGCAAGAAAAATAAATGAAAAAGCATCCAAATTGGAAAGAAAAAAAATAAAAGTGTCACTATTTGCACATGTCATGATATTATATATATAGAAATCCCTAAAGACTCCACTAAAAGTTGTTAGATCTAATAAATTTAGTAAAGTTGCAGAATACAAAATCAATATACAAAAATCTGTTGTGTGCACTAATCACAAACTAATAAACAAATAAAAAAATAATTCCATTTACAGTTGCATCAAAAATAATAAAATACCCAGGAATAAATTTAACCAAGGAGGTGAACAACCTGTACAATGAAAACTGTAAGACATCAATAAAATAAATTGAAAAAAGATGAAAATATATATTTTGTGCTCACGGACTGGGACAACTAATATTGGCAAAATGTTCATGCTACTCCAACCAATCTCAGGTTCAATCCCTATCAATATTCTAATGACATTTTCAAAGAAACAGAGCAAATAATTCTAAAATGTATATGAAACCACAAAATGCCCCAAATGGATTAAGTGATATTGAGAAAAAAAAAGATTGGAAGCACCACACTCCCAGATTTCAAACAAACTGTATAATCAGAATAGTATGATACTGGCATAAATAAGGACACATTGACTAATTGAACAGTATAGAGAGCCCAGAAATAACCAAATAGATAGGGTCCATAAATGTACAACAAAGGAGCTAAGAATATGCAATTTCAACAAATGCTTGTGAGGAAAACTGGAAAGCCACGTCTGGACCACTATCTTCAACCAAACACAAAAATTAACTCGACATGGACCAATGACTTGAATGTAAGACCTGAAACCATAAGAGCCCTGGAAGAAAAACAAAGGCACTTAGTCCCTTGCCATCAGTGATGAATTTTTTTATCTGACACCAAAGTCAAAGGCAACCTACTGAATGGAAGGTAATATTTGTAAACTATGTATCTGATAAGGGGTTAGTATCTAAAGTATATAATAACTCATAGAACTAAAAAAAATCTGATTTTTAAAATGGGCAAAAGATCTCAATAGACATTTTTCCAAAGAAGATATACAAATGGCCAAGGGGTACATAAAATGATATTCAGCATCACTAAGCATCAAGGTAATCCCTACCAAAACCACAATGAGTGGTCTCCTCACACTTGTTAGAACAGCTGTTGTCAAAAAGAAGAAATAAGTGCAGGCAAGGGTGTGAAGACAAAGGGAACACTTGTGCATTGTTAGTGGGAGTGTAAATTGGTGCAATGACTTTAGAAAGTGGTATGGAAGTTCCTCAAAAATTAAAACCAAAATTACCACATGATTAAGAAATTTCATTTCTGGGTATTTATTTGAAGAAAAAACACTAACTAAAAATGGTGTACGCACTCCTTGTTCACAGTGGCATTCTTCGCAACAGCTAACATATAGAAACACTCTAAATCTCTATTGATGGGTGAGTGGATAAAGAAAATGTAGTGTATATATATATATCACATTCATATGATATGTGATATATATTACATTTATATGATATATATGTCAGCTGAACAAGGTACAATGTACAATTATATTCAATACTATATACAATGGGAAGTAGGCAATAGCCTTTGTTCATCGGGAAGTTTCCAACTTCATGCTTTTCTCTCCCCACCCCCATAATCATAAGCTAAGACCACAGAAGCTGTGCAAATCTGTATACATGCCTACATTCCATAGGTGGCGGCCTGTTGACTCCATCAAGCTTTCCTCCTCTTTGAAACTGGCCACTCTCCTGAAACACCAGAGCTGTGTGGTTGACATATTGTGAACCTAGTATTTTGCCTTGAATCCCTTTTTGATGCCAGATCCCATGAGACAAGTAAAACTGATCATCTTTTCCCCAAAACTATGAACTTAAACAGTATTCTGTTTAGACATGCCTTATTAATTGAAAGGGAAATAGGACTAACAACCCAGCTTTCTAAAATGTCTTTCTTTCTCCAAGAAACCATTGCCAACTAGATACCTAAAATAAGTTATATATCTTTCTCTCCTAGTTTTTAGATAAACATTATATTCAAGAGCGATTTATGACTGTATATGCTAGAAAGAAATTGGAACAGCTTTTATTTTTAAAAAAGGAAAACATAAAAACACTAATCACCATTGACACTGTATTGTGAATACATAATCATAGTCATCAAAGAACATGAAAAAATAGCTTGCTTAATAAACTGTGCCAAGCTTTTAGCATAAATTATCCCCTTCCTAATAAATTAACATTGTCCTAGTTTTCAGCATGTACTTCATTTCTCATCCCCTCCCTAACTTCGTATGTATTGTGGCTGCTGGCAATGTTTACCAAAAATGTCATTTATTTTCAAGGTTTTATAAAGTTTTTGTAAAGTGTTCTCTTGCTGTTTATTTCACACCTGCTAACATAATCCTTCCTTTCTGACGCTCTGTTTAGTTACCTTGGAAATGATATCATAACATAGCAGAAACACCTGTCATTGCAAGATGATTCCTGCTTAATTTTAAGCTGGAGTTAAACTCATTTCTGTATATATAACAGAAAAATGTTACTTGACACAGGTTTCACACTGAGAAAAGCCTGCAACCGCTCAAAAAGCAATCGTTTCCTTATTATTGCATATTATTTAGAGATAAGTAATGATGGATTTTTGAAATAAATATGAATGGTAATCTACTTTTGTCAGGAAATGGAAGGATGTCATATTATGGATGAGAAATTTACTATCTAACTGGTAAAAAACATACTGATTATTTTTATTGTTCCACTACTTTCTGTCAGAATGTCACTTTAAAATAACAAAATATTTCAGATTTTGTTTCAAGGAGTGACAGACGTGTTTCATTTAAGGTGGTACAATGAGGAAAAAAACAGTCTCTAGAGTTGGGCATACCTGATTTACTCCTTCCTATAATACAGTAAGCCAGCCAACTTAACCTTTCTAGGCTTGGGTTTCTCCCTATGTAAGTCGAGGACAATAACACTTAACTTGCTACTTTTTGGGGTGAGGAAGATAATTTATGTAAAGAACATACTTGATATTTAAAGAGAGGCTGAATTAATTTCCCCTCATCCACTCAGTTTAAAAATTTTAAAATTGTAATTCTACTAAGGTAAAAAATGTAAAAATATTGAGATCCACTAAATAAGGCAAATGCAGACTTTCATAATGGGTTTGAAAGCATGATATAAATATGTCATCAAAAGAAAGCAAATAATAAATATTTTTATTACCAAAATGTCAGAACTTGAAAGAAGTGAAGTTTGTGGGTCACTTAATTCAATACTCATCACCTCCCAGGAAAGGAAACTGCATTTAAATCACTTGTCCCCCATGACACATTTGATTAACAGCTCAATGGAGATTAGATCACTTTAAGCCAAGTCTACTGATTTATCCTCTTTAAAAGTGTTTTGAATGTATTGATTTTTATAGAGAGAAGAAGAAGGGAAGGAGAGGGAAAGGGGAGAAAGAGAGAGAGATTGGGGTTTGTTGTTCCACTTATTTGTGTATCCATTGCTTGATTCCTACATGTGCCCTGATTGGAATTGAATCCACAATCTTATACTTTTTACCACCAGCCTCCTTTATGCCAACATTATTCTGCTAAACACATTAAATTCTGAAAAACATATATTTAAAATATAAAACCAAGGAATCTTTTTAAAATTCTTTAAATGCTGAATTAGAATTTTAGAACGTCAGTACTCTTCCATGCCTTATTCAGATTGTGTGGTAAAGTTTAAGTAACTTCAGAAAATGTCAACAGGTGACAAAAAATTAACTAGGACCTTCTTCATTTGACAAAAATATCTACTCTTTTGAATACTAGCCAAAGTGACCACCATTCAATACTATCATTATTTGGGAAAATAAATTTTTTTAAATCGTATCTTTGCCCCAAAATACTGTATAGCCTCTAATTTACTAAGTGTAACAATAATGGTTTCTAAGGCGTAGTAGTTAATGACTTAAAAACTCAGGGCTTGGCAGAATATTTAAATCTTTTTTAATAGTATATTTTTATTGTATTTTCCCATTACCAGTTACCCCCTTAGGTACTCTCTACCTCCACCTATCTCCCTCCTCCCACCTCTCAATCACCACACTGTTGTCCATGTCCACGAGATTTTTTCTTTTGTTCCATCCCTCCACTCCCAATCCCTCTAAGCTGTCATCCTTTCTCTTGAGTCTGTGTCTGTTTTGCTTATTAGTTCAGTTTGTTCATTAGATTCCACATATGAGTGAAATCATATGGTATTTCTCTTTTCTGACTGGTTTATTTCACTTAGCATAATGTTTTCCAGGTCCAACTATGCTGTTGGAAAAGGTAAAATTTTCTACCTTTTTTACGGCCAAATAGTATCCATTGTGTAAATATACCAACAGATTACAACTAGAAAAATGGAAGGAGCAATAAAAAAATCCCAACAAACAAAAGCCCTGGGCTGGATGGCTTCACAGGTTTATTTTACCAAGCATTCCAATAAGAACTAACACTTTTATTTCTCAAACTATTCCAAAAAGTTCAAGAGGAGAGAAAACTTTAAGCTCATTTTATGAGGCCAGCATTAACCCAATTTCAAAACCAGATAGAGACACTACAAACAAAGAAAATCATAAGCCAGTATCTCCGATGAACACATAGGCTAAAATCCTCAACAAAATATTACCAAACAGAATACAGCAATGCATTAAAAGATTATATATCATGATCAAATGGGATTTATTCTGGGGATGCAAGTTTGGTACAGTATCTGCAAATCAATAAGCGTGATACATCACATAAACAAAATGAAGGATAAAAATCAAATGATCATATCAATAGATGCAGAAGAAGCATTTGATAAAATCCAGCATCCACTTACGATAAAAATTCTCAGCAAAGTGGGAATAGATGGAACATGCCTAAACATCATAAAGGCCACATATGACAAACCCACAGCCAGCATCATAGTCAGTGGACCAAAGCTACAAGTGTACCCCTTACGACTGGGAAAAAGACAGGGATCTCCGCTTTCACCTCTCTCATTTAACATAGTACTAGATGACCTAACCACAGCAATTGACAAGAAAAAGAAATAAAAGGCATCAGAATTGGAAAGTAAGATGTAAAACTGTCATTACTTGCAGGTGACATGATACTGTCCATAGAGAACCCCAAAGATTCCACCAAGAAACTACTAGGACTGGTAAATGACTTCAGTAAAGTAGCAGATTACAAAATTAATATCCAGAAATCAGCTGCATTTTTACATGTCAACAGTGAACTATCAAAAAGCTAAATTAAAACAATCCCATTCATAATTGTTTCAAAAAGAATAAACTTTTTTGCCCTGGCTGGCGTAGGTCAGTGGATTGAGCATGGGCTGCAAACCAAAGGGTCGCCAGTTCGATTCCCAGTCAGGGCACATGCCTGGGTTGTGGACCAGGTCCCCAGGATGAGGCGTGGGAGAAGCAACTGAGGCAACCACACATTGATATTTCTCTCCTTTTCTACCCCTCTCTCTAAAAATGAATAAATAAAATCTTTAAAGAAAAAATAAACTTTTTCGGGCAGAAGGAACTAGGTAAGTCAGTAGTACAGACAGCCCCTTTCGAGCTAATCTCCATTAACAGCATGTTGGTGCCTGCCAAGCACAGTTCACCTGCACTGTATCACTGATGCTGGGGATGGGTTAGCATTTTATTGATATCACTCCTGGAAGAGATCTTTTATACCACATCACTTCTCAGTGAATGTCTATCCAAACTCCACATCTGTGCTGTTCAGTGGCTAATATTAAAATTGTTTCAATAGTTTGTCAAACTCACTAACAGTGAAAGCGTTAGTGAGAAATGACCTATTCAAGGAGAATGTGCAGAATGATCCACCAAAATACTGTTGGCAATACTGGACTTCACGTCCATCCCAGAATATAAACTATGTAAAACCTCTGTGCATCAATTAGTAATTAGTAAACTATCAAGTTTTTTCTGCCATTCTGAAGAAGAGGGAGCATTACCAGCCTAAGGAATGACTCCTCCCCACTTACTTCCCCCCAAACCCTTGGGAGGACTATTCACTTTAACTGAAAAGTAGAACTTTTCATATATATTACAATAGAAAATAGTTATCCTTTATATATTATATAAATGTTGATGTCTCTTAAGGACAGAGATGCAAATGTGAACTCAGCTGGTCCCTTAATTTTTGGTAACCTGGAGACAGGAAATACAGCTCTAGGTGCCTTCACTCCTGACCTGAACACATCTGGACTGTGAGAAGTCTGATAGCACTGATGCACACAACAGAGGTCTGCTTTCCTATGGGAGAGATGAGGTGGCCTTTTAAAAGTACTTTTGTGTTTATTCTATTACAGTTGTTTCAATGTTTTCCCTTTTGCCCCCTCCACCCAACCCACCCTGCTCACGCACAGTCAATCCCTTCTCCGTGGTCCATGCCTGTGGGTCATTCATACGTGTTCCTTGACTGGTCCCCGCCCCTTCCTTCCACCACTCCCCCTTCTCTCTTCCCCTTCTCCAGCTATCACTGTGTTCCACGTTTCTGTGTCTCTGGTTGTTCCATTTTTAGGGGTCTTCTTTCATAATCTCAAAAAATAAAAACAACCACTGTAAGGAGCTTAAAGCATTAAATTATAAATATAATAATCACATCAGGCAGAAATATTAAACAATACTATATCATATATGTAATAGGGATATTTCCTCTCTCTAATGCTTTGTAGCTTCCTCAAGGCATCTCATAAAGCATTCTTTAAAAATTCTGAATGCGCTGAAATACCCTAAACTGATTAGATATCTGGATATCTTCTCTCTTTCTCTGTTCATGTGTGTTATCCACATTATTTCTGATTTTATTCTGTTACTACTCGGCAGATAGGACTACATAGAAACTAGAACAATAGTGTTTCTTGTTGGCAATTATAAATTAAAAAACAGTGATGTAAAGTGAAGAAAAAATTTTAAGGATAAAGTTTGAGAGTTAAAGTGACTCATTTTAATCAAAAGAAAAGTCCCAATAACAGAAGTCATTACTGTTTATTGTAGATCAGTGATTAGAACCACTTACGAAAACCAATATAGATCCACTTGGTCACAAATCAGATGACCATAAGGAGGAACCTTTTCCTCTAGTGTAGCATGAAGAAGTTATCCCTAGTTTGTTTGGGCCAAAGCTATAGTTACGCCACAAAGTTAAACACAAAATAATTAATGTGTTTCCTTCATCACTAGTCTTGGAACACCTTAAGTGATTCTTCAAACTTCTCACCTTCACTAAAATAAAGGTCTTCAATTTACTTTACGTTTATACCTGTTTAGGTAATTTGAAGAATGTAACTAAAATCATGCTCTTGTATTAATGTGGAAAGATGAGAGATTGATTTGTATTGACCTGTAATTTTTTTTTAAATAACTAAATAAAATAACAATAAACACATTAGGGACATGCATACTTTTGGAGAAAAAAACAGTAAAAATAATTTAAAATAAAGACAAAGAGTACAATTACAATCTGAAATATTCTTTTTAGAAAATATCAGATAATTGTTTTAATACAGTTCATTCATTTAACCTTCAACAAATATTGAGCCAAGTATTAATGAGGAAACAAGTCCCCATTATCAATAAGCTTATATCCTGGTGGGAAGAGGCAAAGCATAAGAAGATACACTGAGAATATATGCCATGTCAGGTAGTGCGGTAAGAAACCCAACTTGGAAAAGAGAGCCGGGGGGGGGGGGGGGCGGGGGGNGGGGGGGGGGGGGGGGGGCGGCAGGAGTGGGAGGTGGAGTGCTCTTTGAGAAGGAGTTTCCAGGGAGGGCACCTCTAGTGAGGTGCCAATTGCCAACTGAACAGAGGCACAAGCTGTGGGCCAGACTGATATATGAAGGAAGAGCTTTCTGGGAATAGGAAACTGAAGTGCCAAGGCCTTGTTTGGTGTTTGTGAACAGCAAAGGGGCCAGCGTGCTGGGCTCTCCTCAAATGTATCCTTCCAACATGATTGATAGATAGATAGATAGATAGATAGATAGATAGACAGATAGACAGACATAATATATGTATACAAGGTCTGTCCAAAAGGTATTACACCACAAACTATGAAAAATAGAGACACTTATTGAAGATGATACAATATACAATAAGCATTGTACATAGCACAATGATGTCTCAGTTCCCTTCAAAGTAGGCCCCTTGGGACCTCACATAGTCTTCCCAGTTGCCATCAGCTGCCCTGTCATGTTTTCCTGAATCTCATCAACAGTCTTCCCTTTCAAAGGTAACTTTAGTTCAGGAAAAGCCAGAAGTCACAGGATGCCAAATCTAAGCTGTACGGGGACTGAGCCACCTGGGTGATTTGATGTTTTTCCAAAAACACTCTGTGCCAGACGTGATGCATGAGCAGATGCACTGTGGTAATGAAGGTGCCCATCACCAGTTGCCCACAGCTGTGGCCTTTGGAATCATCCAAATAGTTTCCATGGAGGAATGTTTGAGCTTAACACAAAATTTGATGTAGATTCATTGCTTGACATGCACAGTCATTTTGAAGGCAATGGCCACATGCCCGCCCAACAGTGTGTACTGCTCCCGCTGGCTAGTACAGTGAAGTTGTCATTGTTCATACATGCGCATTCCAGTCCACTCTCCTTTGCCACCACATTACATTGATATGGCGCAAACCATTCTCATTATATCAAAAGTGGCTGGAATTTTTCCAGACAAACCTTGTATATACATATATAAAGAGTATGTGTTTACATACATACATACATACTCATTTATCTATATGTATGTATGAGAGTTTTTGTTTTGTTATTATAAAATCCAACATTGCAACATCCATAGGATTTAAAAATATAGAAATAGAATTGCTTATGGCAAAATCATTCTAAATGTTGATAGATGCTACTGAATTGCCTTCCAAGAGAGGCTGTACTCATTTCCCACTGACAAAGTACGAGTGGCCACTTTCAAAATCCCTAATACTAGGTGTCATCTGTCTTTTGAATTTTTGTCAATCTGACAGTGAAAAATGCTGTTTCAGTCAGATTATAATTTATTTTGCCTAATATATTTCTATGCTATTTGTAATATGCCCTATGTGAGGTTCATATTTATATATAATTTTTGTGGGTCATACATCTTTTGTTTTAAAGAGTGCTTATTTGGTTGCTTTTGTTTTTACTCCCATGATTTCATCCCAATCCTTTAATATTAATTAATGTCAACAGCCAAATGTGTATCTTTTCTCAGCTTTGTCCTTCATACAAACACATGCAAATCTATTCTCAAATATGTGTATTTGTTTGATTTTCATTTTTGTGAAAAGTCCAGAAAAGGCAATTTATAGAGACCAAAAGTAGATTAGTGGTAGATTAGTGGTAGATTAGTAGATTGGAGATGGAGTTGAGAATGGGGATTAGGAGAAATAGACATAAAGAATCTTACTGGTGGGATGAAAGTGTTCTAAAACGAACCTACTGTATTTTGCCATGTATAATGCACTCCCATGTATAATGCACACCCACATTTTTTGGCCCAAAGTTTCAGGGTAAAAATCTTTCACTTTAATGTTTTAATTCAATTTTTATTTATTTATATTTAGAAACAAAACTGATTATTGTATTACAGAGTACTATTTCGCATATGAATATTATTAGTGCTTTCTGGAGTTATGCTTTTAGTGCAAAGCATAAATAAAAAGAATTAAAAACATTTATATAGACACAGAATTAGTACTACCCATGTATAATGTGCATCCTTATATTCCCTCAAAAATTTGGGGAAAAAAGTGTGCGCTACACATGGCAAAATACAGTATGTGATAGTTACACCACTTTGTAAAGTTAGCAAAAATCACTGGAAAAAAACTACACTTTTTAAACAGATGGATTTTATATGTATATTTAATCTCAAATTATTTTCTAAACAGAAATATAAATATTACTCAGAAATTTGTTTTTTAACAATAATATATCATGGATAGCCCTATAAGTTGGTAGATATAGTATCAACATACCTTTTTTGAACTTTTTATACACACATGCACATATACACATAGATTTACATGATTTTGCATACTTAGATCATATATACTTTAATTTTTGCATGTTTTGAATTTTAATTTTAGCACAGAATGAAAAAACTTTGAAAGCAAAACATGATAAGTAAACAAAACACAGATTAAGAAAAAAATTTATAATGTATTTAACAGATAAAATGTGAATAAAACACAGTGCTTCCAAGACAAACCAATAGAAAAATGAGCAAAGGTTATTAATAAGGACTTCTCAGAAAATCAAATCCTGACAGCCCAAAATATATAAAATAATGAGTGCATAGTGTAACAAAAGTCAAATACAAATAAATTAATAATAAAATGCTAATTACATGCATTATGTTGACAGGAGTAAAAAAATATTAACATTTATCACTGGTGAATATGTGGGAAAATGTAGTACTAAACATCTTCAAATTAAAATGATTTTAGAAAGCAGTTTGAAAAACAATTTTTTGAAATTTTTTACTAAGATATAAATCACTAGAAAGTGAGAATATATGCATATGAATATTCAATGTAGTGTTGTTCTTAGCATGAAAAATTGAAACAGTAAGAATGTTGAATAAATTATCGTACATATATTGAGTTTTACATATATATTTTATATTTGAACACATAACTAAATTTCCTATTTTCATTTTCATATACCATCTTAGCTAAAGGAGACCTCTTTATATTTTTCCCACTTTTATACAAGTTATTTTATTTTGTCATATTATATTCATCAAAATCCATCAATAAATTATACAATACTAATTATTCTACGTTCTTGTGTTTAGTGAAATGGTATTAGTGCTTTATCTGTAAGTATTGTTAGTTTTTGGTAACTACATCTATTCATACACATTTAGGAGGCTTTATTATACGCTTAGCATTAATGCTAAAAATGGCTGTCAAATCTGATTCCACTAAATCTTGGGACTATTATTTTGGAACAGGTATGAAGAAGTGTTAGGTAGGATAGGTAGTAAATTAATGCAGGGAGAAGGAGGGAGACATGTCTCACCCACTAACTCAGCAGTCCTGAGCCCAGTCTGAGAGGGTTGCTGGGAGTCCGAAATCACAAGCAGGGGGTGGGGGCGGGGCGGGGCGGAGTCCTCTTGAGACTCGGTGCTGGGAAAGGGAGTTTCTGTAGCAATTTCACTAACAAGACAAAGAACTTTTAGTAGTTTAATAAGAAAGCATTTGTAGCTGTACATTATTCCCAAGGTTTGGACTGGGGAGAAGGAGGGGAAACCTAGGAGCTGACTAGGGCATAAGCCCCTTAACCCCAAAAGTTGGTGCACTCAGATTAGCTGAGTGCCCACTTAGAGTCTTGGCTCAAATGTATAGAACAAACTTACCAACAACTTTATTTCCTCTATACAAAGGACATTAAAACTAGTAATGCAGAGCATTATGACTAGTGGGGTCAGAATTTCACAATGCCTATAATTTCATAAATAACCGTACTATCTCATTTCTACTACAAGTGTTTGTCTCTTGCTTGAATTGGTCTCTTGCAAGCAAGGCAAGAACTGAGAAACAAGCTTTGGGTGGCAGAAGGAGGGCCCTAACTTGGGTCTTACCCTGGTTACAAAAGGTAAACTATCTGAATACTTTCTATGTCTGAAAATATGTTAATTTTGTATGCACAATTAGTTAACATAAATTTCCATATTCAAAATTTTTTGTTTCAGAACATTGGAGATACTGTTCAATTAACTAACACTATGCCAATGATAAGTCAGGTGACAATTCCATTGTATGCAAACTTCACTCCAATACATCCAAATGTATGCAAACTGTTTCCTTTTTCCTGAATCCTTTTAGAATTTTTATATTTAGAGTGATAAAATTTTACCAAGGGGTGTCTTTGTATAAGTCTTTTTCAATAATTTAGCTTACTACCTGATATATATCCTTTCAACCTCAAGATCCAAGTCTCCCAAAAATTTAGTTATTATTTTCTATATTTATGTTTTCCTGTTTCTTTTCTCTCATCTTCTAGACCTCCTATTAATTGTAATTAGATTTTCTTGATTAATTATCTATGATTAACTCTTCTAACTTACTTTCTATTTATCTTCTGTTTATTCAATGAAATACTGTGTTTATCTTACAGATCCCTGGTTTGGTCCTCAGCCCTGTCTGCTCTCTTTATCAGTTGTATTAATTTTTGAAAACAATTTTTGCAAATTTGTTTTATTTCCTATTCATTCTTATCCACTTATAGCCTTTTCCATAGTGAAGCATTTATATTTAAGGTACTGAAATCTCTCTTTGAGTTTTATCAAATACCATTTAATCATCTTCATTCATACATTGACCTGCAGAATTTCTCCTGCCATTCTGCAGGTCAAGAGGCTATTTCCTAAGGTCCCCATCTTCAGACGTCCTTGATGTGATTTTTTAGACTAAAGGCATTGGTAGCTTCCCCATGTTTATATTTATACTGGCTATCAATATGCATAATTTATCTCTAGCTTTTCTTTTGATAGCAGTTTTTCTATTGCTTGTGTTTTGGGCTGGCATATTTGCTTTTATTAAGTTTTTTTAACATACTCTATGTTCAAAGAGTATCTAAAAAGTTACGGTCGGCTAATCACACTTCTTCTTGCATTATAGCTCTGGTTTCCATTTGTTTGTACTTTATTTTTTCTCTTATTTAAAGAAAATTTGGGTAGCTAAGAAGGTGTCTGTATGTGTGTTCTTTTTAGTATTTTGATCTAGTCTGCTGCATTATACATTTATTGTAATAATTTTAACAAAAACTTTATTTCACCTAAATAAACTGACACCAAATGTCATGTTCTTAAAAGTCTTTCTTGATATCCCCAAGTTGAGTTAATCGCTTCTTCTCTTTCTGCCCTTTTAAATTGCTAAAAACATCCACATTTGCGACCCTTTTTAGCATTCATTTATCTACCTATTAAGTGTGTTGTCTTTGAGATTAGGGACAATGTTAGTATTTTTTTTGCATTCAAGAACTAAATTTTTGAAGTCTAAGTGATCCAAATGTGAGAGTAAAATACAAAACAACTAGATAAGACTATTGTTTCTAGGCATTTATAGTGCACATCATGTAGGCAGGATGTTATCCCCGAAACACCAATAGTAGAAAATATACCACTTGATGAATGAGGAACTGAGTCTCAGTATAGTTAAGTAAATTATTCTAAGTCACAAAATTTATGAGTGGAGAAGGCAGTTTTTAAGTCTGCTACACTTCTAAGTTCTGGCTCTTAACTGTTTATTTATGGATAATAATATCAATATTAAATATAAAAATCTCAAGTTCCCAATGAAAAATCAATCTACATAAGCTAATGTTCTAAGTAATTACAGAGAGCCATGTGCAATACTGGTAATATGGGACAAATTAATATGGACATACTTGTGTATATACATGTATACATATATATCACAAGAAAAATTCAAATCATTAAAATATGCATTTGTTTTTCTCCATTTGTGTGATTCTGTTTCTGTTCTACTTCTTTGCTTAGTTTTAGGTTTTGTTTTTTAGATTCATTTTTTAAATTTTATTTTTATTTATCTTTAGAGGGGAAGGGAAGGAGAGAGGGAGAGAAATATCAATGTATGGTTGCCTCTCATGCGTCCCCTGCTGGGAACTGGGAACAGGCCTGCAACCCAGGCATGTGCCCTGACTGGGAATCGAACCACAATTGTGTGGTTCGAAGGCCCACTCTGAGCTACACCAGCCAGGGCATAGATTCATTTTTTGATAGTCGTGAATTTGCTGTCATTTTACTATTCATAGTTTTTGACCTTCCTTTTCTTAGATAAGTCCCTTTAACATTTCATGTAATAAGGGCTTAGGGATGAACTCCTTTAACTTGACCTTATCTGGGAAATACTTTATCTGCCCTTCCATTCTAAATGGTAGCTTTGCTGGATAGAGCAATCTTGGATATAGGTTCTTGCCTTTCATGACTTCGAATACTTCTTTCCAGACCCCTCTTGCCTGTAGGGTTTCTTTTGACAAATCACCAGATATCTTTATGGAGATCACATGGAAGGTTATCAGTGGGGATGAGGGGGAGAGAATGGTGGGGAAAGGTACAGAGAACAAGAAGCATGATAGGTAGGCACTAAATAGACAGGGGGAGGTTGAGAATAGCATAGGAAATGGAGAAGCCAAAGGACTTATATATATGACCCATGGACATGAACTAAGTGGGGGATATTGGAGGGTGGGGCCATTCAGGGTGGAGGGTGAGAAAGGGGAGAAAAAAATTGGGACAACTGTAATAGCATAATCAATAACATCTACTTAAAAAAAATAAAGTATATATTTGTTTTTCTGCATGAAGGCTTAAAAATTAACCTATAAAGTACTACTATAAACAACAAGAACCATAATGAGTAAACTACTGAAATATTGAACTACTGGATTTATTTTGTTTTTGTTAATTTCATATTAAGTTTCTGTTGTAGGATACAAATCTTTCTAAAATATGTAACACATTTACCATATTGGCAGATTAATAGGTATAATCACTACAGTTACTATTTTTTTGAAGGCCTGACATTAACAAAACACTATATGCATATTATTGTTATACTAACCCTGAAAAAAGATACTATTAACTCTAATTTGCAAATGGGAAAACAGGCACTGGAAGTTCAGATAGTCTACCAGAAGCTATCGCTGACTCCGTATCATGCCCCCTCTAACTATCTCCCATGCCCCTGAAGGACAGCAGGAGAGAGATGTGGATCTCCACTACACTAGGTATCCTGCTAGGGAACTTGCCCACCTGTTTATTTACTCCATCTAGAAAGGTGGTTGCTATGACTGCCTCACAGATGAGAAAACTTAGCTGCAGGAGTTGAATGTCATGTAAAGCCAGTAAGTAGAGGAGCTTGGATTCAAAATGATTCTGTTTGACTTCAAATTCCATGTCCATTTTCTCCTAGGAATGTCACTGTAAGAAGCAGATGTACTTCCTGCAACCAAGGAGAACTGTAAATACAGAAGTCCAACTGAGATGCACAGCCAAGTTGGACTATGCATATCATAGATCCAGCCTGCTACATTTTTCAATTCTTTTGTCTGTTTTGCTAGTTTGGATTGTCTGCTGAAGATGCCAGGTACTTCTCACTAGGGAAGCTGCTAACTGGAGTAGGGTCTTTATTTATCTTCTAATTCAATTTTACAAACTCGAAGACTAATAATAAAATCTGGTTATGAGTTAGGAATAAATCAAGAGCATGCTAGGCTCTCTTACAAATTACTACTATGGATTTTGTTTTTTGGACATGGTTAAATTACTTAGGAAATTCTACACTATCTTTCTACCTGTTTTCTGGTTCTTGCCTACTTCTCAGAAGTTGACAGTTGAATGCTGGATGAATAGGATGTTGCCATACTACTAACCACACTCTGTGTTTAGGATATAATATGACAGTATGCAACAAGGATCAGTCCTGCTCAAAGTGTGGTCTGTGGATAGGCATCACCAAAATAGTATTAGAAATGCAGATCTCTAGGCTCCACCCCAAACCCACTATATGACAATTTCTGGGAGTGGGGCCTAGAAATCAGCATTTACATCAGCCACTCACGTGATTTGTTTGCATTGGTTTAGCTTTTGAATTGCCCAGATTTCTAATAAAATCCTTCTCCAAGTGAAGCTTGGATTAAGTCAAGCATGACCTTGACTAATTGTGCCATGACTCCGTTTCTCCTTCTATCACATGGAGATAATAATAAAGTGGTCTAAATGATTAAAGGAAATATCCAGATGTATAAGATGCACACACACATCAGAGAACACTGACTGCAACAATATCAGTGCTGGACAAACACTAGCTTCACAAATGACTGCCTCCATAATCGGTGATATTTTCAAATGATATATTTTGCACAGTAGCTCTCATTAGGATTTTACTGCTATTACCGCTAACGTGACTTTGGTCACACTTAGGCCATCTTCCTATCTGGTCGTCATAGAGACCCCGGCCACTTTCCACTCTGCTCAGCAGAGGAGGGTTCTGACTACCGTGACTTCTGAGAATATGAAGATTGACGAACTTCTTCCTAATCACAATGTGTAGTACCAACAGATGTTGGGGACAGGTCTCTCTCCACTGAAAGGGAGCAACAGAGGACAAAAGATACATTTAGAACACCATAGGTAATTATTCAATGCCTGAGAAATCAAATTTCATTCTTAGAAGACCCTCTCCTTTATAAATGCGTGCTTTCTAAACCTTCACATTTCTTGAAAAATAACAATGGGGAAATTTCCATATTTGGGAGAGTTCCTCAAGCTTATTTTTAACATTTTTTTAATTTTCTTGTTTTGAAAAGAAATGTCTGATCTTCTTTTTATCTATTAATATGGGTTTGTAAATATTCTTTTCCAGTACCTTAGTGTACTTTCCTCCAGAAATATCAAAATTTCAATCCTTTGTCCCTTTATACAACTTCCCAAATAGGCTGTAGTACTGAATTTTGCTATTATGAGATACATGGTATAAGATATGTGTTCCAAAATTTGTTTGAAACCATCTGTTATTTGTGAAAAAATAAATAATAAACAAAATAATAAAAGCACTAAGATAAAAACATACACAGAATTGTGTTGATGCTACTGTAAAAGAATATAGTGGATTGAACTGCACAGAATCCCCGAAACACATGTCTCCAAGAAGATTATCCATTATTATGACCTGTTTCCACAATCAGGCTGTACTTTGCTATTTTACTTAAATTATGAATGTGGATGGAATATACAGAATTTATGCTTACCTTTGCAGTAGCACCGATAAAACATTGACTGAGAAATAATCAAATCTAACAGTAAAGGAATAAATAAATAAAGTAAAATATGCTTTTCTCTGGAAAATACAACTGGTGTACAAAATAATATTAGAGAAAAAGTAACTGGGTATGGCATACACCACATAAAAGTAAATATCATTCAAGCATATTAAATAATAAAGCTTCTGAACTAATCACCAAGCCAGAGAGTTTCAGATAACACAAATAATCAGCATGTGCAGAGAAAAAAATTGCTCAAAACACCCAGCAAGATGAAAAAAAAGAATAAAATTATTTTCTAGAATAACTCAAGATCTGAGCAATTTCTAATAATTATAATCAACTGGTTGAAATAGCTTTTAATTCTAATTATTTTGCAAGACTTGAAATGATCTCCTCCTGAAATAATGTGGGTAGAAGAGAATATGTGTTAAGAAGAAAGGACAGAAGAGTCATCTATTATACTATCTGACCAGAGATCACAAATACTCATCTAGTTTGGCAGTGTGAATGTCCAGGCTACATTTTTGCTTATTGCAATTCATGGATGAGAAATTCATGGATGCTTATATGTGGGTAGGCAACCATTAGGTAATGGTTGGGTGCAGTTACCATTTTACTACCGATATTAGAATCTAATAGAGATGAACCATCCATTTTTATTAGTTTGCAATGAGTCAAAAAATATTTATTTTCATCAATTTTAAGAGAAAACAGTCAAATTGGTTTCCAAAGGCATTAATGCTTGAATGCTTACCTAGCTCTTTGTATTCTACTTAATACCTAGGTCTTGAGCAAAAAGGGAAAAGCATGAATAAAAGACTTATGCCCCTGGCTGGGCAGCTAGGTTGGTTAGAGCATTGTCCCGATACACCAAGGTTACAGGTTCGATCCAAGGTCAGGGCACATACAAGAATCATCCAATGAAAGCACAAATAAGTGGGACACAATCAATGTTTGCCCCTCTCTGTCCCTCACTTCCTCTCTCTCTCTCTCTAAAAATAAAAAAAAAAGACTTGTATAGTTTTCCAATACCAGAAGTTTCTTACTATTTTTATTTATTCAATATATCTGAGCAGCTAATAATGTGCAATAACATTATTTCCATTCCTCAAGTAGAAAACTAATTCCAGAGAAGCTGTGACATTTTTCTAGGACCTAGGGCTGCAACTCAAACCAGGACAACCCCACTCTCAGTGTGTCACTGTGATCATCACCCTGAGCGTGGTCATTTCTTACACCCAGTGAAAGGTGTCTGCTCTATTACACGTGGAATTCATTGGCCATTCTGAACACAGATTCACATGCTACTGAGGTAGTTAGGGACTACTGTAATACTTCACAGAGAGTATCTTATAAGGACAGATCAACATAAATCATTCTTTAGCCACATATGTACTGCCTCAGGTAAATTTAACGTAAAGGTCACTTTAGAGCAAGAAGGGCTAATATTCATAGGCTTCCTGGAGTCTCGACAGGTGAACAGAAAATAATAAAAGCAATTTTGGAGAAATTTCAAGCATGGAGGAAACATCTGTAAAATTTTTCAGTGGTAGTACTGAAATGGGAGTGATGTGTACTAAGGCACAGACTCTAATGAGTTAATTTAATGTCATGAAATGATCAGGAATTATTACATCAATGTGGGAATATCAAAGACAGAACATTGTACTCACAAAGGAAAGTACGACTTCAATAATATACATAGTACCAAGGCTACAGAAGAAAGGAATATATTTACACACACACATAAATCTTATAATGAATATAATCTGGTCAGTTGTTTTACTTCAAAAATATTTAAGGAATAAGATTAATGATAGTGGTATGGTAGAAAAATAACTCACTACACTATTAATCTATGATTTTTGTCCCTGGATTCTATAGCCATATTCAAGTCAGACTAATTGTTTTCTATTTCCTCATCTGAATTTTTTTTTTAGATAAAGAAGGACACTGCAGATTGTACGAGCAGAATCCTGGAAGATTCTCCAGTCTTGAAGAGGAGGGAGGCTGTCATCCTGGGGACAGCAGGGACTCAGGCAAGGCTGCTGGGATTGGGCCAGAAATGTGGCAAAACCTTTGAAGGGATGGCTGCATATGGGTGCGGGAAGGCTGTGCAAGGGCAAATATAAGTTTTAAATAAATAACTAAAAAGAGGCTTAATTCTTCCAGTTGTAAGTAAGGGAAGACACTCCTCTATCTGATTTTATTAGAGCATTTATTTTGGAAAATTTCTAAGTTCTTTCTCTGTTTGAAATGTACTTAAATATTTTTAAAAGATTCTTTAAGACCTGGAGATACCTTCCCCAAGGACATGCAGCCATCACTCTGAAACACAACCATCAAGGAAAACAGCACCCTTCTTTCAGTTTCTGCAGGAAGGTAGGAGACTAACCTCTTCAGGAGCTGCCTCCAAGTTACAGAACTACCTCCTGTCATAAAGTATGAGAAGTTCATTTTTACCTTTGGATAAAGTCAATTAGCTAACACTGATAGTCACCCCATTTACCTGAGGAATTTAGGATAAACTGTGGGTGGCAAATGGTGCCATCAAGTCCTCCTACTTGAGGACTAGTTACTGTTTATCTTGAAGACTCAGGTTCTACCTGCCTGGCTGTATAAAGAGTGAGATTTCTTTCTGTGCTAAAGATCTCTTAGTGAGTTGCCTATAATGCACATTGCATTCTGGTTTAATGTTTACTCAATAGTACAACTGTTTTCTTTCTCATCTACCTTTTGTGGAGAGGTGTTCTGGGTTGAGAGGAGACTTTGTTTCATTTCCCTAAAAGCTGACTGGAGTCACAGAACGCCTGCTTCATCGAAGACTGCCATGCTCCAAGTATAACCCAATAGCCTCTGTGGCCACTGATGTGGACTTAAAAACTGAAGAAGCCTTGACAACGCTTTGGTAGTATATACATAAGGAACACCTCTGGGAGTCAGGGAGGTGTTAGGAGGGTAAACCTCTCTGATTACTCAGCCTAAATTTCCTGCTGACCTCACAAAATGAAATCTCACAGGACTGAGTTAATGAAAGTAAATTAAGATGATTCAAGTGATTTTATGTACTCACTACACAGTTAATACTGCTAAATGGTGAAAAACATAACGCAGTTCAGCAGAATATTTGCATGTGACACAAATTCAAGGGAAAGAAAATCTTCAGTGTGTATCAGTATGGGCCTGCAGCTCGAAAGAATGCAGATCATAGTCGGGGAAGTAATACTGAAGCTCGTAAACTAAAAGTGGCCGATGCTTTTCTTTCTTTTTGTTAACAAGAGGCAAACACAAAGAGTTAACATCAATAACACCCTCACTGAGCACCAAAACACGGGGAAAGCACTCCTGGCAGTGGGGTGCGAAGGCACCCGGAGGAGTGCTTCCCCTCGTCTGAGTTCTGACAGGAGGAAAGTCAGAAGATGAAAATACAAAGAAGCTCTGAAAGGGAATTTTGACTCTTCAGTCTCAAAATTATGCAAGTTAGAAAAGCAATCAGAATTGTGCTTTTAATAAATAGCAGAGTGCTGATTTTAGTAAGATGCTCTATATGGATAAAACTTTGTACTCAAGTAAAATAAGGGAATCTAAGTAATTATACATACTTCTAACATTTTCAACTACTGAAAAGTAACTCTCATACTTAAAAGAGAAAAAAGTGAATTTATCATTTCTAGTTTTATAATATTCTGTAACTATAAAGGGACTCTACTAAATGCACTGAGAACTCTTTCTCAACCTTTTTAACTTGCAATATCATGATTTATCAAAAATTTAGAGTAAAAACCAGATATATGCATTATAATGAGCATATTATAAAAATCAGGCTTCCTTTCAATTTGATATTAAATATAGATATCTTCTTATAATGAAAAGTTTATATATTTTGATGATTAGATATCAAGAGTTTTCATTTATTAAATGTTAACCATACAGTTAGTTTTAGAATTTACACACCAAGCTCCTTAGGATAATTTCCATTAATAAAAAGGACTTTCAGTTGAACTGTATACTCAAGAATCCATGATTTAATAAAAATAAACATAGATACTTACATGCACACATATATAAGTTCTTTCAGTAGCTTACATCATGTATTATATCTTAGAAAATTATATATTATACATTAATGTCATATATTGTTATATATGTATTTGTATAATAATATGTAGCTTATTAATGATTATTATATCAGATATTTTGCTAAATCACTGATATGTAATCATTTAGTGTTCATAAACCAATGAAAAAATATATTATCTCCCACACACAAATATTCACATTTAGAGATATAGTGGATAAAACTTAAGATACAGTAAAACTAATTCCTTTTTTCAACTTGGGGCTGATTAGTAGTATTGATCCCAAGATCGTCCTAGAGCCCTGGCCAGCAGCCTACAGCCTGTGGGCCGAATCCTGCCAGCCACTTTGGTTTGAATGGCCCAGGAGCGGAGAATGAGAATTTTTAATGGTGACAGAAAAATTAACAGAACAATATTTTGCTGTATATTGTGTACAGTTTCAGTAATCATAGATAAAGTTATATTACACCACAGCCCGATATATTCATTTACATAGGTTTGTGTAGTTGTGACAAAGAACTAAAGGCCCACAAAGCCTAAAATACTTCTTATCTGGGCCTTTCCAGAAAAAGTTGCCAATCCTTATTGAGTGGAAAAATTCTGAAACTTAAATAGTTATCTAAAATGTAATTATATATAGAGGTTTTGAAACAGTAGTTTCAAATAATGTAGTTACAATTCTTGGAAATGCATTCTGTGTCACGTAAGTGTGAACAGAACACAGAAAAGCTGTCTTCAGGCTACTTCCAGTTATCTTGGGTTCTGACAATGAGCCTTTGATCAGATGATTCTCATTCTTCTGCTTTTCCTGATACCTCCACCTATAACCAGAATTGCAGATACTGACATGCAACTCCTCTTCCAACCCCTGCAATGGCATAGCCTAATGACTTCTGTTAGTAACCTAACAAGGATCCTTGAAGCCTAAGCTAAGCAGTAAGGAGCTTGGTCTTGAGTGCTGCCCATTTTCTCTGTGCAGGACTTGAAGCAGCAGTAGTTCGAGTGAGTTTCCAGACCTTAGAAGAGGGGTTGGATTTGGGCCTAAACCCAGACTCTCTAGTATCCACTCTAGTGCTCATCATTTCCACTTGCCTCAATGGTCTTCTCAGTAATGTCACAGCAAATTACATTAAGTAAAAATAGAAAAAAACTTGTACAGTTTCTAAGCAGAAATATACAGCAGTTATTTATTTACATTCTATCATTAAGAATTACTCCTGCTAGCTATATTCTCTAGTTTTAAATATGTTTGGGCATGACATTCATATTTTTATCACAACTGGAAATTAAGTATTTCTGAAATAATATAATTTTAAGGGTTACTATGAATGCAAATAAAAAAATCAGGTGAAAAAGAAAGCATCTTAGTAGAAGCAATTAAAGATATGAATGATCTTCCAACTGCAGTGATAGAAAGTTACTTGCATTTGTATATTACAAATTAAATGACTATAACTATACAGTTGAATAAGAAATAGATCACATATTTCCTATAGTCAGCTATGTAAGTAGAAGAATTATCTACACAGTTTTAGCTTTCTGAGATAAAATTAAAAAGAAATAACCCTTGCAAAAAGCATTAAAAGTCACAAAACATGCAGTAACTTTTAGAGAATACTACATTAAACTACATTGTATTTTTTTACTCAGATATTTTTCTAATGCATTAAACAAAAATCTAAGTGGGGAAAGATGGACGTACAAAGTACGGAAAAGTCTGTATAAAGACAATCTCAAATGTTTGTAACAAGTATAATTGCTCTGTAAATCCAACTTCTTTTCTATTTTAATTGGCTCATATACAATGGCAAAAATACAATGCATTATGTATTTGGGTCATATATTTCTAAAAATAAGCTCCTTATTCTAAAAGGGTGAATTGAAAGAACAAATGAAATCAGTCTCTAATAATACCACATTGTCAATACCATGGTATCTATTTTATGTGTGACTAAAAACACCCTGTGCCTGCAAGTGTTTGACTTTCACCCACACTGTGTGCCTATCAGAAAGACAAGTTGAAGTAATTCATTCCAGTAAATAATAAAGAACCAACCAAGAAGTGTATTAATCTTACATTACACATTTATGAAATGTAAACCAGATTGCTTACAAATCCTAAATGAATGCTCCAGAACATTAAAATCTAGCTGCTCCCATCCTTTATGAATGACCCACACCATTCACTACTGAGGCTGGTCCTTATCTGGACTTACTAAGCGAATAGCTTTGGGGGATCCTACTTTGATTCTTCTCAACTCAAGTATCTTCCAGAGTCTTGTGTGAGTAAGAAAGGAACCCAATCTCTCTCATACTGTGTAATCTGAACCGAGTGTAAAAGAAAGCCAGAGGTCACTGGTTGAGAGAGACAACTCCACAGAAAAACTAAGTACAGTTTTAATGGTTTTATTTTGGAAAAGAGATATGCTAAAATGCAAAATTGTATTTTAGAGTTTCAAACATGAGAATTTCAAAAGACTTAATCTGGAAATAAAAAGTACAGAGAGGTGCCCCTCATTCATGCATTCAAAGTTCATAGAGTGCTGACTTCATCCACGGCATTGTGGTAAAGGCTGAGCAAAACAGCAAGAGAAATAAAATGTGGTTGATGTCGTCCAAGTAATTAGAGCAAAACAAAGGAATTAAAATATGCCTAGAAATAAAATGTGAGATTTAATATTCTTTAAAAATTATTATAAAGAGTACAGACCGTTTATAATCTGAGAACTTATCTTGGAAATAAATAATTAATCACCTGTTCTTATTTTAAATGCAACAATCTCTGAGGCAGGTACTCTGGATTTTTAATTGCATCCTCTTAACATTTTAATGTATAGAAAATCTGTAAACTTCTCTGGCCATACTTTTAATCTCTGCCAATAAAGAATTTTGCCTGTAATACATACAATACTTTGTAGTGTGGATATAATTCCCTGAAATAAGGCAATTGGTAATTACTTTACAAAACATTTTAAAAGTGCTAAACTAATTAAAAGTAAATTATAAAGGTATTTCGGGGTTCATCTGTACTTACTAAATTATGCCAAGTCAAATTCTCATGCCTTCATTTTCTCTGTCACAATACCTTGCCTCACCAATGAGAAAGCTGCAGTTCAGTAATGACTTCACATAATCCAAACACTGTTCTTTTCAAAATAATGTTCAGATGCATTAGAAAGCAATTACTTCAAATGTTCATTTGATGTCTGATACATCATTAAATATTCCCATTATTAAAAAACACACTACATATTACATTATTTTGTGCCTGTTTATGTGTATTAGGGAAGAGAGTAAAGTGATCAAAAGGAGTCTTGCAGAAAGTGTTTATTTATATGGCACTCACCACTAATTTGAAATTATCATTCTCAAAGAATAAAGTTATGACAACAAGATCTCATCAAATAAAAAGGAATCAGTTATTTTAAAAATA
This sequence comes from Sturnira hondurensis, assembly GCF_014824575.4. Lineage (NCBI taxonomy): Eukaryota > Metazoa > Chordata > Mammalia > Chiroptera > Phyllostomidae > Sturnira > Sturnira hondurensis. The sequence continues at coordinate 3,565,980 of NW_028094767.1, forward strand.
AGATGATTCTGGAGTTAAAAAGTACAAAAACCAAAATGAAAAATTCCCTAGAGACGTTCAGTACATTTGAGCTGGCAGAATAAAAAAAAAATCAGTGAACATAAAGAGGCATGAGTAATGACTGTGTAATCTGATGAAAAGAGAATAAATGATGAAGAAAATAAACAGAGCCTGAGAGAAATGTGGGTCACTAAAACATGTGTAGTAGGAGTTCCCATAATGTGGAGAGAGAAAAAAAAAGATGAAAAAAAAACCATTCTAAGCAATAAGTGCTGGAAACTTCCCAGGTTAGATGAAAAATATTACATATCCAAAAAACTCAGTGAACCTAACAGGAACACATTGAGATCCATACCCAGACATATACATGTCAGAGTAAATGTTTCTACAGGCAAATAAAAACTCTTCAAAGCAGCAATAGAAAATAAACTCATCACATACACAAGAATCTTAATAAAACTAATAGCTGACATAAAAACAATGGATGTCAGAGGTTGTGGGATAATATATTCAAAGTGCTAAAATAAGGGAGAAATCTGTCAGAGAAGAATCTTATATCCAGCAAAACTATCTTCTAAACATGAGTGTGAAAAAATGACATTTTTAAGATAAACAAAAGCTGACAGAATTCATTTCCAGAAGACTCATCTTAAATAAATATCAAATGAAGTTCTTAAAACTGAAAGTAACACTAGATAGTAGTATTAATTCAGATATAAAAAACAAGGAACTTTGGTAATGGTAATTATATAGGTAATTATAAAAGTATAATTTCATATTTCATCTCCTTTATTGTCTTAATGATTTAAAACTATATAAAATAAAATTAATAGTATTGTTAAGCCTGTAAAACATAGAAAGCAAATATATTTGACAAAACAATAGGATAAAGAAGGTGGGTGGAGGTAATTTGTATCAGAATAAGAAAATGACACCAGATGGTAACTGGAATACATAGGTAGAAATAAGGAAAACCAAAAATTACAAATAAAAACATTAATAGAACAGACCTTGTAATTATATGTGTTATTTCTTTTCTTGTTCTCTTTAAAAAGCATAAAATTATACAAAGTAATATTCATAACAATGCATTTCTGGATTTGTAGCATATACAGACTTAAAACATATAACAATATCTGAATCATAAGGGTGCCAGAAGGAGAATACGAAGAGCAAAAAATTGAAACCTTATTTGAACAAATAATGAAAGAGAACTTCCCCAATCTGGCAAAGGAAATAGACATGCAAGTCCAGGAAGCTTAGAGAGTCCCAAAGAAGTTGGACCTAAGGAGGAACACACCAAGACACAATCTAATTACATTACCCAAGATTAAAGATAAGGAGAGAATCATAGAGCAGCATGAGAAAAGGAGACAGTTACCTACAAAGGAGTTCCCATAAAACTATCAGCTGATTTCTCAAAAGAAACCTTACAGGCAAGAAGGGGCTGGAAAGAAGTATTCCAAGTCATGAAAAGCAAGGGCCTACGTCCAAAATCCCTCTATCCAGCAAAGCTGTCAGTTAGAATGGAAGGGCAGATAAAGTGCTTCCCACATAAGGTCAAGTTAGAGGAGTTCATCATCGCCAAACCCTTATTAAATGAAATGTTAAAGGGACTTATCTAAGAAAAAGAAGATCAAAACTATGAACAGTAAAATGACAACAAACTCATAACCATGAACAACTAAACCTAAAAACAAAAACAAACTAAGCAAACAACTAGAACAGGAACAGAATCACAGAAATGGAGATCACATGGAGGGTTATCAGTGGGAGAGGGAGGAGGGAAAAGGGGGAAAAGGTACAGGGAATAAGCAGCATAAATGGTAGGTACAAAATAGGGGGATGGTAATAATGGTATCAGAAGTGAATAGTATAGGAGAAGCCAGTGAATTTATATGTACAACTCATGGACATGAACTAAAGTTAGTGGAAGAGTGGAGGGAGAGGGGTTCAGGGGGGACAAAGGAAAGAAAAAAATGGGACAATTGTAGTAGCATAATCAATAAAATATACTAAATATAAAAATAAATAATAACACATAAAGAGGAAAGGGTAAATAAAGCTCTATAGAGTTATCATTTATATGTTTCACTGGAATCAAGGTAGTATAAATGTAAAGTAGGTTCTGATCATTTAAGATGTGTACTGGAAACCCTAGGGCCACTAAGAAAAAATACTCAAAGGACAGTAAAAAAATCCCTGAAATAATTAAAATATGACCAGAAACTACTGATTCATGTAAAAGGAAGCAGTAGAGGAGGAAGAGAGGAAGAAAAATGAGATATAAAAAGCAAAATATAAAATAGGAGACATAAATACAATTATATTAAAAATAACATCAAATATAAATGGATTAAAAATCCAATCAACAGGCAAAGATATCAGGCTGTTTTTTAAAAAAAGATCTGAGTGTCTACACGAGGTACACTTTAGATTCAAGATAAAAATAGAATGAAATCAAAATGATGAAAAAGGATATGCCATGTAAATACAACTATAAGAGAACTGGGGTAGCTATACTAATATCAGACAATACAGGTTTTGCTCGTGACTAATAATACCTTCCTCACTAGTGGAAACAATAAGAAGAGATCTATCTAGTAATGAAACCTGTTGGATGGCAGACTCCAGGAACATATTTAAGTTGGGTAGCAGAAGACAGAAAATCTGGTTGTTAGCCTTTATGTGTGTCTGTTTGCATGCTACTAAAAGCTCACATCACTCAAGAAAATGTCCCATGCACACTGCAAGAACATCCTTTTAAAGTCTGGGCTAGAGTTTCTGTGTTAATTTTGAACATATGGCTGAGTGGCAAACTGAAGCTGCAAGTTCTCTGTGCATGCATAAAAAATAGTCTTTTCAATTGGCAATAAAATATTTTGTGTACACCATAGGGATAGCTAATCTTGACAGACAGATATTAGATTCCAAGTAAAACTAAATTTAACAGAGCTCCTGTTCTGATTGATTTAGATAGATTAATAAGTACTTACATAATTCAACATAAGGAAAATTAGGAAGTCCCAGAGAAGAAAGAAACTGAACTTCTAATATTTTGAATATGCTTGCCTTTTAAGAAAAACCTATTCTCAAGAAGTTGCTGACTTAGAAGTATATTTATGCAAGAACCTAAATCCACACAGTCACAGGGAATCCTTGGAAATATCATACTTTGGCTTAAAATCAGCTCTGTGAAAAGCACAGTGAGATGACATTTTACTCCACATGAAACTTGATGGCTATGGGAAAATGCAGACGCCTTGACAAGAATGTGGAGAAATCAGAACCCTCAAATGTTGCTGTGCAGCTGCTTGAGAAAACACTTCATCAGTTCGTCCAAATGTTGGTTATTGAGTTAGTATATGATCCTTAAAACCGACTCCTTTGTATCTAAAAGAGGCACTCACAGAGAACCAGGGAGTTTGACCCTGGTTTCATCTTTTGCATTGTGAAAGCTTCCGTATACCAAAAGAGGCTAATTTTTCTACACCCTGACACAACTCCCTTAGTGCTACTCTGCCTCCGCAGCAGTTAACATTGGTTTGTGAAACTGTAACTTCCAGAAACAGATTTTTCAAGTATATTAACAATGATTTGGGGGTGGAGGCAAAAGCAGAATATTAACAAACACTTCCAGAACAGTAATATTAAATGCAAGAGATGAAAATCCTATATCCTTGAAAAACAATGTAGCAAATTCCTCAAACATATTTGTAATAAAAATTTACAACTTTCTGAATAACCTAATATAAAAGTTTTTACAACTTGACATTTTACTCCCCACTGTGACAAGCACAACAGTGAGAAGACACCTTGAGGAAGCTAAACTACTAAACAGCTTACAGAAAGTTCTCTTCTTGACCAGTCCTCACATTTCCTTATTGATATTTTATCTATATTTATGAACTTTCCCACTTAGATCTATATTATAGTCTTGGGAAGACTCTCAAGAAAACTTTTTTGTGGAGAAATCCATTGTCAAAGCATCCAGAAGAATTAAAAGAGAACACGAAAGTGGGTCCAGGCAAACATTTACAGTTGCTTTTCTCAAAAGGACAGAGGCTGGAAATTACAATTGGCTGCTTCATCACGCCCTGGACTAAATATGGGTAACTCTGAGAGGACTTTTTGTAATCACAATAAATATTTAATGCAATCATGCAAATAATTTTTATAAATGGTTATGAGTCTACTGACTTGCTTGTCTTTATCTAACACTAGCAAGAGATAAAAATAATCATTATTTCAGTATTTAAGAGCAGTCTATAAGAATGAAATTTTTTACACTGTTAGGAATCAGTCATACCATAGAGAACACCTTAATGATAAGTCCAGTTACAAACTCAACACTGTCTCATTTCACCCAACCCTCATTTTTTATGAGCTTTTTGTACAAAAACATACTTGATTCATCACGATGTCAGGAAGCATAATTTCTAAATAGAAATACCAATTAAAATCCACGAGGAACCAGTGTGAAAAAATTATGAGTCATGAGTTATTATGTTGATATAAAAAGTATTTTACACATGTTTAAAGGTAGATATGTGCAGTTTTCACATTTTTGAAAGAATAAAAATGTAGGTAGGGCTCTACTTTTCAGAGTACTGTTGACATTTATTACAAATAATCTTAACTTATAAAACCTGACACTTTTTTGTGAGAATAGAGATTAACTAGAAATGTGGCAAGTTCATTTTTAGTTGCTGTAGTCACAAATCAATCACCCCCAAAATACTGATGATAATCAGTAGAGCCTGAATTTGGAAGATTCCATTCAGCTGGTTTACAAACAGCAAAGTGTTAATGTTATCAAAGAAATTATCTAAATTCAACACTGCCACCAAATAAAGAGTAAAACAGAGACAAAAGCAATTTAAACTGGCTGTGGAGAATTGTGCAGTATCCCTATATATTAGACATAGCAAGGTCTTTCAATGAAATAAATAATCATCAATTTACCTGTGAGAGTATGCACTTGTATAAAATATTCTATTATAAGCTATTACATATGTCAAATACAATGTGACTCTTTATGTTAGCCACTTTCTTTATAAGCAAGTAGATAATCGTCCAAGATATTATAAGATTTGAAATAAGAAAAGAATGGCTTTAAAATAAAATACTGCCAGGATGCAAAAATATGAGATCAATAATACTTCTTTTAGACTTAACAGGAGGAATATTTATGTTAGTCACGCTAGATCTTCATATGATATACACTAGTATTTTAGTCACATTTATTCACCAACCTAAGACTAAGAATTCATTAGTAGTACTTTGATTAAAAAGGAGATTGCTTTTAGAAAAGCTTCATTCACCTTTATTCTCTTCCCTTTGCACTCGTACCAGCACATACATACACACACCTGTAAATTATCATTTCTCTTACAAGAACCAGCTTCAGTTTCCTTGGATGAAAAAGGCAATTCATTGAACAACCTCAATAGGCTAAAATGTTTTTAATGAAATCATGACATATGACATAGTACTTAAAAATAAATAGTTGATATATCCATGCTAATCAAGAAAAGAAAATAATTGAAAGTGATAGTATTTTGAGGACTTTCCACCCCATTCTTAGTCTGAGAACCAAACAAAGTCCACCCAACTCTCATCACACTGCCAGTAGTGACAATCGGCACAAATACCCTACCATCACGGGAAGTGCTGTTGGGGGGACAATGGTCCAATTTGCCCAGTGGGAGTGGCTGAAGTCCTAACATCAGTGTAATTATTTACCTACACTTACTCTTTAAAGGAACGGAAAATTATCTACTTTTAAAGTAGACTCATACAAGGCAACAAATAACATTCATCAAACCAAAGGTGTGGCATTCTAGTTACATTTTTCTAATTATAGCCTATTTTACATTAAAATAATAGTCCCCAAAATGGCTTCACATACCACTAATGGAAAGGTAAACACATTTACTGAAAATCAACTACCCTATATAATTTACACCTGATTTCTTTTTCATGGAAAAAAGTGAACATATACTAGCATCAAGTTAAAAACACAATGCTCAATTGAATGTCATGCATGCTACTTATGCCCTGCAGGACATCGTTTAAACCTTAAAACAGTTGAACAAAGGCAGCTAAGTGGATATATTGGACCCAGAATACTCACTGTCTCAGTCTCATACTGGGATATCAATGAGCTATAGGAAAATTGTAGTTCACACCAAATATAAGTGTATAATTTACACACAGAGGACAAGCTGACTGAGGCTCCACTTGGCTCCCATCTTCCTGAGGGCAGTCGCTGTGGTTTCTATAGCTGGTAAGAGCTAAAAGTGACCTTTCACTCCCTGAGGGTATGATTTCTATGCATGAGGGGGGAAAGGATATAATCTGGTTTAATATGACAACTCTGCTACTTCTGTTCTATAGAAAAATCTTTTTTTGAGTTCTTGATTTAATTATTTCCACCCTTTTCACTAAATCAGTGCATTATACTCCTTCTACAGTAAAGTTTTAAATTACCTGCCTACGACCCTGAGTTCTGAGAAAGGTAGATGGACTCCAACTTTATTGTTAGAGTAAAACCTTTCTAACTTTATTGTTCCCAATAGAAGATGGAATCATCATCAAAGCTCAGAGAGTTAAGAGGACATACAAATTCATAATGATTTAAATTATATTAAAATATCACCATTCCCATGAGCTGAAACTACCTCGACTTTACCTATTAATATAAAGCTCTGTAATGTTTCTAGATGTTCATTTTATAATTTTTTTCCCCATGAGAGCTGAGAGTGAACTCTTCTTAGCATATACTTTCTTCGTGAAATATACCGATTAACAATACTAGGTGAAACATTCACTTAATAAAGTTCACAACATTATATAGCAAATGATAGAAAAGAAACCATGGATTCTAACCACTTTGTCCTCCTTTGGGGAAGCATCCAAGGAAGCAGAGTAAAGAGAGAGGAAAAAGGGAAGAGAAAAACAAAAATAAGGCACATATTAATAAATAGATTTTTAAGAAAAACAATTATATGTTACTCTAAAGTGTTCAAACACAGGTATACTGAAAAGTAAATTTTTGCTCTTTCCCCAAGTAATTATTGTTCAATCTTTCATTATAAGTATACATGTATGAATCCGGCTATATGTCTGAAACAAGAGTCAGGTACTATAATTTTTAAAAGTTTCAGGATTTGGATTATTAAATGAACATTTCAATCATTCTCCATTTAGAAAATATAATTCACTGCCATATTCAGTTTACCTATTATTTAAAGATAGATTAAAATGCCTATAACTTGTATGAATAATTTTATCAAAGTACTATTAAAATATTTATCATTACCTATTGAAAAAATCTAAGAATGGAAAATGTTTATAATAAGAAAAAGTGAAAAATACTTTAATTTATAACCATAAATTATTTCACAAGCATTATTTATCAGTAATATATATTTCAACATTTAACTGTCCCGCAAAGACAACTTTTTACATCGTTTTGTCTTATGTTCAAGATGAAATATTTCAAGTTGTGTTTATTGTATTTTGTTCTTTTGAATATTTTTTCCAAAATTGGATTGGGTTTAGTTAAAATGGATGAACTACATTTGGACAGGGTGTCTGCTCCAAAGCATTACCTCCTAGCTCAATTTCCTTTAAACATGTCTCCTTTTAAAAACTTGAGATTGACCCTAATAATTTTATTTTATTTTAAAAATGTTTAGATATTTTACTTAATTCTAGAGAGAGGGTAAGGGAGGGAGAAAAAGAGGAAGAGAAACATCAATGGGTGGTTGCCTCTCACACACCCCCAACTGGAGACCTGACCTGGCCTGTAACCCAGGCACGTGCCCTGACTGGGAATCGAACATGCAACCCTTTGGTTTTCAGGCCAGTCCTCAAACCAATGAGCCACAACAGCCAGGACTGACCCTAATAATTTTAATACATCAATGATTAACTATATTTCCCTTAGTTTGCCTCAGACTTATAATGGGAAATTAAACACATTCAACTGCCAGCATTAACATTCAGCCAATCTGCACCCTAGAACATTATTCCCAGGTCTCATTTGTGGAAATTCATTCCAAACAGTATGTTCAAGAATACTAAGTAAGGGAAGATTATCAAATAGTTCTTGTGAACTTCTTATGTGCCAGAAAATATCTAAACCCAATGGAAACTAGAAAGGCTTGAGGGGGTATGCCAGGATCAATTAAAACTCACAACAGTTAGAAGGAAAAAGAAAACTTAAGTGGCCAGGAGAATATAACCTAAAAAATGCATTTCATGGAGAACTAATTTTAGTTATTGAATTGATTCTCATAACAACACACAGAGTAATTATCACTATCCAGTTCCATAGGTAAAGAAGCTATTGTTTAGAGAATATAAGTATGTTTCCAAGGCCACAAAGATAATAGTTGGCTCACCTTAAAGTATAATAATATATATGTTTTACTGAATGTCTTAATTCCACTGTACAAGATTTTAGTTAACCTACTTACAACTCAAATACACTAACAATACAATGTTGATTGAGACATTCATTTTCATTTTAATTGTGATTTTCCAAATTACGAAGCTATCAAGAGTGCTTAAGCACTCTTGATATTTTTAGACATAACTTTGAATTAAGTTAATGTCTATACATGATTAGATAATATGTGATATTCTTTAAATAAACAATGGGAATTACTTAAGTATATGATAATTTTAACTTCTATATTGAATTGCAGACCTATATCAAAGAAAAGACACACGGACAACCCTTTAAATAACCCTACTGTTCTAACACTGGGAATATAATACAGCACAACATTAACATGTATTCTAAACTAAATATTTATTGAAATTAATCTAGTCTTTCACAAATTATAATATCGAATGCTTTCTTTGAGCATACTAGTGCCTCAAAAGTTTAGACACATTTACAGCACTGGCTTTATGGAAGAGCAGCTGTTATTTAAGTTGACTGAGGAAACTACATCAACTGAGATTACATCTCATAGAGAAGAAAGAAGTTAAAATAGTCCAATTTCAAAATGTATGTGAACATACTCTTAAAAATCTGAATAATTTCACAACACAAGTTCAGGAGATTTTGCGAGTATGCTTATTAAGCCTGGGGACAGGGGGACAAAGGAAGGACTTATGGTAGAAGAAGTAACAGGAGAACCTATGCAGTGCTCTGCTTTAGCTCCCTAGAAAAGTCACAGGAAAGGAGTGAGCCAAGGCTGGCCTGCTGTTAGCTCACTGGGAAGTCAGAGATAAGGGTCTTGGGAACAGGTTTAGCGGGGAAGCCCAGGTCAAGCTGCCACTGCCCATTGTTCCCCTGGCTGCAGGTTTCCTGGGGACCCTGAGAGTTTAGGAGGAAGTAAAAAATGTTCCTGCCTGGAAAGGGGCTTGCATGTGCTCTAGAGAGAGCTGGAATCTAAAGAGTCCAGCCCCGAATCTTTGTCCTGAGGGCTTTTTCTCTTTATTCTGTGGGTGATAATTTTAGGGAGGGTTTTAGCAGAATATTCATCATTTTTCCAGGTGCACTTTTAATATGCTGAGGTGCAAAATGAGCACATAGGGAGGTCTGGGAATATCTTTGGTTGCTATACTGTGTTGCTCTTATCTTGGGTCTGTTTGGCTTTAATGGCTTTTTTTTGTTATTTGTTCCCCTGATTTCATCTGTCCTTGGGTTGAGCCGGTACAGATGGCATTAATTCTGTCTCTGTTCTCTGTTTTCCCAGACCAGAGAGACTTGAGCTATGCATTCTTTGATTAGGGAAAAGGGGTATAAACCACTAGTTCTCAAGTATCTTGGTTAGGGGAGAGAATTCTAGTGATTCACCAGCTGGCTCTTAAGTTGCTCAAATTGTTTGGTCTTACTTAATTTTCTTGTCTCAATTTCCCCATTCTACTTGTTCAGGAATTTGCCTCGCTTCCTACTATCCTGTACAGTTTTTATATATATTATTATCTTGGATTAAATTTAACACTACAAAGTTTACTTTGCATTTTACCTTCATTTAACCTGAAACCAATGTTGCAGAAACTGAAGTAGGAAGTTTGTTTTATTTTGTTTTTCGCAAGAACTGCCATAACAACTTTCAAGAGATTTACAACTCATGATACTGTATCTACATTTACTACATTCGTCAGAAAATAAATTTACTCCTACAGATGAATCAGTTGACTTTGAATGGGAATCATGTATTAAGATACACAGATGCAGAAGTTATCTTTTTTTTTTAAAAAGATCTTATTTATTTATCTTTAAAGATTTTATTTATTTATTTATTTTTAGAGGGGAAGGAGAGAGGGAGAGAAACATCAATGTATGGTTGCCATTTTGTGCATCCCCTGCTGGTAGTTAGCCTGCAAGGAACCGGTTTGCAACCCAGGCATGTGCCCTGACTGGGAATCGAACCGCGATCGTCTGGTTCGCAGGCCCGCGCTCAATCCACTGAGCTACGCCAGCCAGGGCCAAGAAGTTATCTTTTTTATGAATGATTTGCATCACTATTTCATCACTGCTATGAACCTTATGAAAAGCAAANTTTCACAGGAACTGCGATAACAACTTTCAAGAGATTTACAACTCATGATACTGTATCTACATTTACTACATTCATCAGAAAATAAATTTACTCCTACAGATGAATCAGTTGACTTTGAATGGGAATCATGTATTAAGATACACAGATGCAGAAGTTATCTTTTTTATGAATGATTTGCATCACTATTTCATCACTGCTATGAACCTTATGAAAAGCAAAAGGACACAATAGGGAGAAGCATAGTAGTGTGCACATTTATGCCTGTGTCTGCTCTTTAACATGCGTGTGCTGCTTCTTCTTTGGAGGTGTGCGAATCAGTATCTGCATTCAGAATTTCTCTCGCACCCCCAGAATACTCACATTGTTGGATCGCAGAGACACACGGCCTCCGCAGCGGGCGCAGAATTTGGTGCGGCAGTAGGAGCAGAGATGGCCGCACCCATCAGCAAACTTCGTTTTATGGCAGATTCCACAAGTTGGAGCATCGTCTTTGTGCTCGCCCTGGTAACGCCGCGCTTCTTCCCCTATTTTTCTCACTTGTTCCTTATAGCTTTCAAATTGCTGATGCAATCTCCTGGCAAAAGAGAGAATGGTCGCAAACTAAGTAAAATAAAACTAAGTAAAATGGAAGATGAAACATTTTTTTTCTAACAGAATAGAAGCATAGCTTTTTGAACTAAAGCAAGACATACAAAGCAACTTCTCCTAATCTTACCTACAAAGGTAAGAAATGTATTAGCATGCGTTCTATTAGGCCCAGTTTGGCTTACTATCCCTGACTCAGACAGGTGTACCTAGACTCTAGATTATCATCGTTTGTTCCCAACAGTGGAACTCACATATCCACACCATGCCTCTGCTTCTTTCAGACAGCATTTCAGCTGGGTCTCAACACCTTCCACTCATGTGTGTGTAAAACTGAAGCAAAAGTTATACAAAATACTTAGCTTAACTTTATATGATGTGCTCTGATATGTTCTATTTTACTCTAAGTTTAATACTGATTACTATTTTTAAAAACTCTGTCATAGTAAGTTGATTCCATGACCCGCTATTTATATATGATCCATACTTGGAAAAAGACTATTTTAAACTATGTTGCTAGGCAATCTGTCTTCCACAAAATCCTCCACCACATTCCTGAAGGCCATTTATTTTGCATGCATCAAGTATTTAATACAATATATAGATTGATAGCTTAAACATTATATTGAGCTTGCTAGTTCTTCCAAGTCACATTAAAAGCTCCAAACCACACCTTGTAAATATTCAGATTTTCATATAGCCCACTTTTGCTTGGATCTCTCTGAGGTTATACATATGGGGGTTGCTACTAGTCCTTACTAATAACTACTGGTGGTGGGACTATCAAAGTCATTGAGGTAAATGATCTCCTATAAGAATATTCACATTTATGCTCTGGTTGGTGTGGCTCAGTGGAATGAGTGGTGGCCTGCTAACCAAAGGGTCATTGGTTCGATTCCTAATCAGGGCACATGCCTGGATTGTGGGTCAGATCCCCAGTAGGGGGAGTGCAATAGGCAACCACATAGTGATATTTCTCCCCCTCTCTTCATCCTTTCCCCCTCTGTAAAAGTAAGTAAATAAAAAATTTTTTAAAAAGAATATTCACATTTAATGTGATTCAAATTTCCTCTTCTCCCCATCCGTCCAAATCCCTCCGTCTTAAATCACTACAGGAAGAAACCATTAGCTGTTCTGTGTAGAACACTAGGATATCCAGTGAAAGGATGCCTTGGTTTAATAAATGAGAACGGAGAGAGTCTTCCTAGGCCTTGCCGACACTCATTGGCTTTTGCCTCAGCAGAGAAGCTCCTGGGAAGTGGCTAATCAAATGTATTGGTGTATCTGAGCCAGTCTGCTGGATGTGAGTATTCCCTGGGACACAGAGCACACACATGCTATTGGTAATTCAGGCAGTTAGCTTGACTCGCTGCATCTAACTTAACTGCGGGGACGTACTGCCTGGAAACAAAACCAAGTGAGTTAAGCCTGCCACTGAAGTGCTGGGATTTCATTACATTTTCCTCTTAACAGCCATGGCTTTTGAGCAGAAATTTACTGATTGCTTTTAAAATTCTTTCTTGCCTTGCCCGCTGACACTTTTTTCCTGTTTAATTCCATACTTGAAGCAAATATAGTTGCACTAGGACACAAAGTAGTTTAGAATCTGAAACCTTTCCAATTGAAAGGCTAGCTAATTTCAGTTCACAGAAGGATGTAATGATACGTTATCTGATAAATGTAAGAATATCTGATTAATTTATTGAAGGTATTTGATACATTAATTTTTTTACAGTTCAAACACTATCAGTCTAGAGTCAAGTTGGTAAAAGAAAACCATGAATACCTGCTATTTCAAAAGTAGTCATACAAAATAGCACTCAAATTATTTTTAATACCTTCCATTAAAGAAATTAATTATTAAGGAGTGGGAGTAAGAAAATACCTCAAATTGAAGAAACTGAAATAAACTGGAAGCACAGGGAGAGCCCATGAATACACCTGCCTTGATAGAACTGCCAGATCAAATCTGGGTAAGTATAAACACGAAGGAGAAATCCAGGCTCAGGGAAAAGTTCCCCTACAAACCTATTTTGCAACACATAACATGATTGAATATGGCTGTTGGCAAACTGTATGGTAAGAGGCCAGATTGTAAATATTTTATAACTTGCGGGCCACATAATCTCTGTTTCAACTCTACTGCTGTTAAGTAGATAATACACATAGTAATAAATGTGACGATGTCCCAATAAAACTTTATTACTAAAACAGATGCTAGGCCACTGAAGCGGTCTGACAATTCCTGATAGTATATGCTTTATGTTGTACTAAAATGGTTTGAAATTCAAAGTGTTTTTGTTAAATTTAAATATAAGACTTTTCTCCATCCTCTAGGGCCCAATAAAAAAGCCATCTACTAAAAGAAGCCTTTTATACAGATTGTGTGTGCAGAGTGCTGACCACTGAGACAAAACCTAACTTGACTGCCATCTAATAGTATTTCATGTGGTTAAGCACAGGCTACTTTTTTTTACTTACCATATATTATTATTATTTCTGAACAGGACACCTCCCTTCTACCAAACAGTAAATTAACAGGTGCTGAGGCTCTGTGACCAAGACTGTGCTTTAACTTTCGTGTAGGTGACGGAAAATAAAATTTTAGATAGATAGCCACCAAAAACAATGGAAATAGAGCACACAATATCCAGACCAGGAGAGGGCAACACATGAATGAGGATAAAATCAGTCCAAGGTAGACAAAAACTATACACAAAGCAGGGAAACTAGAAATTATGGTATGCAATGGTAGATCAGCTCAAGTCCCTCTCCACCTGTCCAACTCATTTCCCAGTGAGTTCCTTTTTTTTTTTTTTAGCAGCAGATATTATGAAAGAAAGAAAGAAGGAAGAGAGGCAGGGCAGGGGGTGGGGCGGGAGAAAGGAGCCACATTCACTATTCCCACTTCCTGAAAACCTGCCTGCTCTCTAACCTTCTGCAATGCTCTACTGAACTGTCTCTTAAAATCTAGCCTTGATGCACTTTTTTTCAATTTGTATTCTCCTTACGTTACTCTGATACCTCACACAGTTAAGATGTTGTCTTGCCATGAAATATGGCTTTGGAGTCAGGATACTGGGAGTGAAACCATAAACAGCATATTTATTTTTCATCTGTTGTTTTAATGCTCTAATCTACATCAAATACGTGACAGGGTTCTATTATGAATAATAAATGGAAATGCATATTTTATTATATGGTGTTACAGTAAATGCAGAACTGCAAATGTAAAATCTTTTTGTGAAATTTATTTGTACATTTCAATTTTAGAATTAACAATATATTATTATTGATTAGCTAGGCTGACAAAATACATGATCACAAATCTCACATTTAAATTATCTAAATAGAAAATGGGGAGTGTTATAAAATATGCAATGCTTTCAAAAGAAAATCATTGATGTAGAAACCTTGATTTTCTCCCTGGGTGCTTCCATTGTTTTGCTATGTAAAATCATCGCATTATTTTTATATCTGTTTACTCAATTCAAGAAATTCCAAGATTCCAGACATAACGAAGTTGGTAATTAAGGGCATATATTTGAAGGAAATAAAGATGAATGCCTAACAAGTTGCCTATCATTCTTTAAATGTCTAAAAGAGTAGATACCATCCTATTTGCAACATAAATAATTTAAATAAGAAATTATTAATGCTGTTCTTACCAATTAAGTATTTGTTGATCACTTCCTATAAATAAAGCACACCGCATGATGCTAAGAGCCTGGTAATGGTGAAATGCAGAGAAATGTTTGCAATTGGCACAGCACCTCACTTATTTCTATTCTGTGGTTTTCCTTCTTCCATCCCCACAGTGGTCAGAAGCTAGAAAAAGACAATTCCACCTTTCTTCCTAGCTGTCCTTTGGGAAGTCTCGGCTAGATTTTCTGGAGGAGGAGGCACTGGGAGCTACTCCTTCCAAGTTTCAAAAGTTTCAGTGGTGGGTCTAGAGGGAGTGCATTCCCCAAAATGAAGAGAGGGGCAGAGATCAGAGTAGTCTGCCCGTGACACCCTACACTGGAGAATCGCTCTGGGATGTGAGTACAACGGCAGGACGGCATGGGCACTGAGAACAATAAGTGTGGCCTGTGTTTCCCTTCGCAGCCGGGGCACAGAACGCAGAGACAGGGCACCGGCAAGGGCCCACACAGTTAGTGACATGGAGGTTAAAGCCAGCAGAGTTCTGAGACCTAGAGTGTGTCCAGGAGAGAGCCCTGATGAAAACTGAAATTAGCCCTGGCTGGTGTAGCTTAGTGGATTGAACGCGGGCCTGCGAACCAAAGGATCGAGGTTCGATTCCCAGTCAGGGCCTGTGCCTGGGTTGTAGGCCAGTTCCCAGCAGGGGACACACAGAAGGCAACCATACATAGATATTTCTCTCCCTCTCTCCTTCTCTTCTCCTCTAAAGATAAATAAATAAAATCTTTAAAAAAAGAAAGAAAAACCCTGAAATTAAACATTTCCCAGCCCGACAGATTGGAAGCTTACTTCAAAAAATTTTGACCTCACACTCCATT
The DNA here is from genome assembly GCF_014824575.4 of Sturnira hondurensis. Lineage (NCBI taxonomy): Eukaryota > Metazoa > Chordata > Mammalia > Chiroptera > Phyllostomidae > Sturnira > Sturnira hondurensis. Next base: position 3,581,614 of record NW_028094767.1, read on the forward strand.
GTCAAAAAAAAATCACAATACCCTCAACTCTAAATGACTCCAAGGAATGTACAGTCTACTCTGGAAGTAAGTTACACAGGGTCCAGCACAAATAATGCCTCTTTTTTATTATAAAATCTTTTAGTAGAAAATCATAAGCATGTAATTCTATAACATAACAATTTCACACTGAAGCACACCATATGACACTTTAGGTGAAATGTTCAAATTAGAACTATAAATTATCACACACACATTATTACCCTACCAACCACACTCAAGCAGGCGTTACTTCTGCCAGACCCCGTATGTGAACTTAAGTTAGTAGTTTGTGGTAATATATGCCAAGTGACAAAGAACGGAAGCAGGTTGGTCAGTAGAGAGGAATAATTCTGGGTAAAGTGATGAGGCAGATTTCTTTCACTTAGTTGGTCAAATACACATTCCTAGATAATTTAGAACTTGGACTATTCTTTGAAATAATAAAAATATGGTACATGTTAGTGTTAATAGGGCAACTAAAGCAAACAAATAAGGAAGCATGCTAAGATAGTAATAATTGCAAATGCTCCCAGGCTTCTCAGAAATATAGGTTAAATAAAATTACATTTAAAAATCTATGAATATCAGCAAATAAGCGTCCAGTTCATATATTCTACTGAATGACAACCCAATAATCATACATAAATGACTGTGAAGTGAACACATATATGAACTCAAAAAATGGCTTCCTGGGCCCAAAACACAATGGTCTCTTTTTTAGTGAAACTGTCTCTTCAATTCTACTCTGTAACAGAGAGAAGCAGTAAAATTCCACTACATTTCAGTGATGACTAATTTTAATGATTATTAGAAATAACAACCCCTGTATCAGAACTGAGTTGAAAATAATTAACACTATAGTCTTATAAGTACAAAGGTTAAGTGACAGAACTTGGTGCTACAGAACTGTTGGACAGAAGACAGGAGCTGTCTTGGCTAGATCTCTAGGAATGGCATCCAGACAAAAGCACGAGACCAGCTACTCCAAGTTCCTCAGTGAAAAAGCTGCAGAGCAGAAAGCCAGGCTCCAAATGGCTGGGGCGTGGAATCCCACCACCTCCAGGGTGGTGCTCTGAGCCAGAAGCCCAGCCACAGCCTCAGTGAACCAGCTACAGAGACCAGCAAAATGCATGTCCAGGAGGCTTTGTGGCCGCCTTGTAGCTCAGTTTCAAGTCAAGCCTCATGGAAGAACATTCAACTGTTGGAACCTAAATTGTGTGAGGGATTCTAACTGTCACAGAATCTACAAAGATGTTGGGAGACCCAGTTTTCCACTTTAGCTGCAATCCTCTGAATTATGCCAAATTTCTTAATTCCTGAATTTTTTTAATTCCACTGTACCCAAGGTGAATGATATCTAAATCTAGGATTTCTCTTTATAAAAATAAAGTCCATCACATAACTAAATTTTAATCATAAACAAAAAAAGTTGGCATTGCCTATGTAAAATATGCTGAAAAAGTTGCTGTTATATATTTTAATCTGTTATCCATTATTGCTTAAAACTTAAAATTTTATGAATCACAGATGTATGTACATATGAGTATTTTTAGGTTCTAAAAATAATCATAGTGAGGGTTATGAAGAGGGAGGGATGAACAGGTGGAGCACAGAGGGGCTTCAGGATAATCACACTACTCTGCACAATGCTACAATGGTGGACGCCTGTCACTACACATTTGTCCAAACCCATAGATTAGGATTAGGGCTCACAACACCAAGAGTGAATCCTAAAAGAAACTATGGACTCTGGGTGACAATGATGTATCTGGGTGAGTTAATCAGTTGTAACAAATGTTAGTAATGGAGAAGGTTGTACATGTGTGGGAACAGGGGTGTGTGGGAAATCGCTGTCCCTTTCTCACAGTTTTGCCGTGAATCTAAAACTGCTCTAAAAAATAAAGTCTATAAAAAGTTCAACCTCCGGAAAAAGTTACAAAATATATGATATAGAGAATATGTACATACTCTAAAAATTTTAGTATTAGGGCCCTTTGTCACTGATAGTATTGAGTAATTTTAAAAAATCACTACAGTTAAAAAATATTTTTCACCTTGTGTCTTATCCATATTCAGACTTCAGTTTAAAAGTATACTTTTTACTTACTGCAAATGCCCAGCAGATGGCACTAAAGATTTTTATTTTTACATTTAATTCCTTTATATTTAAACTATTTTTCTCCAATGTGTTAAAGAAAATTAGTACAATCAGCAGGGGGTGTAGCTTATTAGGAAAAATGTGTTTTCAGAAGTGGCTGAAAAAGGACAAAAGAGAAAATTATAAAGTGCAGAAATTTCTGCTCTTTTGTGGAGGGCCTTTATTCTAGATGTCCTTTAAAAAATTATGTTAGCAGGGGAATCACTGGGTCAAAGGGCAGTTCCATTTTTAATTTTTCAAGGAAATTCCACCCTGTTTTCCACAGTGACTGCACAAGGCTGTATTCTCACCAACAGTGCACTAGGGTCCCCTTGCCTCCTCAACCTCAACAGCACTTGTCATTTGTTGGTTTATTAATGATGGCCATTTTGGAAGGTGTGAGATGACATCTGACTTTGGTTTTAATTTGCCTCTCTCTGATGGCTAATGATGCTGAGCATCTTTTCCTTTGTCTATGGACCCTCTGTCTTCCTTGGAGAAGTATCTATTCAGATCCTTTGTCCATTTAATTTTATTGTTTGTCTTCCTGGTGTTTAGTCGTATGAGTTCTTTACGTGTTTTGGAGGTCAAACCCCTGTCTGAAGTATCATAGGCATATACCCTAGGAATCCCAAATCACCAATTCAATAAAACTTACGCATCCCAAACATTCATAACAGCACAACTTACAATAGCCAAGTGCTGGAAACAGCCTAAGTGCCGATCAGTAAATGAGTAGATTAAAAAACTGTGGTACGTTTATACAATGGAATACTATGCAGCAGAAAGAAAGAACTACCTTTTTCAACAGTGTGGCTGGAACTGGAGAATATTATGCTAAGTGAAATAAACCAGTTGGTGCGAGACAAATACCATATGATCTCACCTATAAGAGGAATCTAATAAACAAAATAGAACCACAGTCATGAAAACATGGAACAGATTGAAAGTGACCAGAAGGGAGTGGGGAGGGGGATAATGGTAGAAAGAAGGGGAAGGAATCAAAGCACATGTAGGAATGACCCACAGACATGGACAACGGTGTGGGGACTGACTGTGGGAGCAGGGAGTGGGGTGGACAGAGGAGGGCAAAGGGGGAAAAACTGAGACATCTGTAATAGAATAACAATTAAACACGATTTAATAAAAATTGTATGTTAGGGATTTCATTGTATATTCTTCTTTTTTTTTTTGCCCTCCATTTAGCATTGCTGGAATGTAGTTCATCCAATCAGCATCCTACAGTGTTCTGAAAGCAATGGGAGACGACACTTAGGAAAAATAAGAGCATAACTGATGATTAGCTATTAGTGTTTTATAGCCTGTGACTTCAGCCAAGCATTTATTTTTAATTCTGCTTTCAATTTACCATAGGAGGCCACTCCTGAGTAAGCATTGAACGAAGACATCTCAGGACACAGAGCCCACCAGCATACACTTACTTTTGCTTCACTTCATCTCCCAAGAAAAACCTTCGCTGTGCTCCCGAATGCTGGGGTGGGGAGGGGGGGGCACTGCATGTACCGAAGCTTTATGTGTTAGGGCCTAGAATATTGTTCCTAGATTATGGAACAATATCAGTGCTTTCTAATATTTCTAATCTAATATTCCTAGATTATGGAACAATATCAGAAGTCTAAAACTGAAAATCTGGCATGAGAGGGAATCATTTTAGTACTTTGACAAACAGGTTATCCATCTACAGCACAGTTCAAGAGAAGAAAATCAAATGAAAGGGAGAGAAACCACAAGTAATCTATGAAGTAGGAATAAAATTTTAGAAAGCAGTGAAGTCAGTTTTTAAGAAAAGAATCTATCAGGTAATATGGGTGCCTGCCATCCCTACAATAAATATGTAATTCATTAACATCAAATACTGTAGACCTAATTAGATTTCATGTAAACCTTTCCAAATGTGCCATTTGAACATGCTAATCTACCTAATACATGAAAGGTAAATTTAGAAGGCAAATACGTGTGTTGGCAATTTAGAAGGCAGCAGTGTCTACACGTGTGATCATACCAGCATTCAGTAATTGGTTCCTGTCTGCATCTTCTGGAATGCCCAACACACTCTAAATCTTGCTTATGCTGTATTCTTGACTATTTCCACCAGACACACTATGTTTTATTACTAGAGAATAAAGAGGGAAAAAATAAATCTACCTAACTCTAAAACTAGATTTTTTTGAAAGGGATTAAGTACAATAGAATAGGTCAGGCACAAGTCTTAGGTTGACCTGCTCAGAATCAAATCTGACTGTATTGTTTAGCATCATGACCATGAAGAAATTATTTACACTATTCCTCAATTTCCTCATTTACCAACTGGTGATAATGGCAGCTTCATAGGATCACTAGGAGGGCTATTGAGATGATTAGTGTAAAGTGCTTAGCATAGTGTCTAGCACATGGTAAGAGCTCAATAAATGTGAGCTTTAGTATTAAACATAGGCATGGGTAATACATGAGGAAAGAAAGTACTTTGCTTTTAAGTTTCTGGGTACATTTAGCTGATAACTTTAGGATGGAGCTACAACTGGCAAGACTTCCTGGCATGACTTCCTGGCACATAGGTACCAGTATGACTGACCTGGCTCATCTACCAATACTGTTACTTAGGGGCAATAAGGTCATGGTCTAAGATGAAAGTCAGAGAGAAAGGTGAGCCACTATTATAATATGTTTTGTAGAAAGTCCAGGATAAAGCCACTGGAAGAGGACACCCATGTGCCCATTCACAGAAACAGAATGAAAAGAAAGCAGATTCTAAAATGTGAATGTTGAAAAAAGAATATTACCCTTAGGCTATTTCAAACAGAAATAAAATTGCCCAAGTCATAATTATTCCCAATGCTCTCAAACAGTGGATTAACAAATGATACATAGAAGACTTCTGACCTGTCAAAAAGTTGTTTTCTCTTTCACTTTTAATGTCTAATAAACGTGTGCACATTGAAGTAATAAAGTACCTCTATGAGAGAGTTAACTGCATTTTACTGCTTGTTCTTTTCAGCGATAAAATCTGGGATGTGGTGGCTAACATGGCTTTCAATGTAAGTGGGACAAAGAATTGTTACCTTGTATTTGTAATATTTGATTAAAACAAGTGATTTAGAATGTCAATGGTCCCATAAAGCCCTGTGAGCTGCTTTGTTTTCCAGAAATCATAGAGCCACGGGGAGTGAATGACATGTACAACGTCCTCTCACTTCCAGACATGCAATAACTCTCTCTCTGTGGGCAAATTCTACCATTGGTAAGCTTGGTGCTTACCTGCTCCAGTTACCAGGTCCACAAATACGCCTCCTGCAACATTTCTGTCTTACCTGGTCAGAGGTTCGGTACCACCTACTTATCTCTAGTGCGTGGGTAGCAAAGACATGTGAACCCTACTTTGGGTATAGAAGGGTAACATATTGCCTGCTTTGTATCCGCAGGAAGTGAGTGCACCACATGTCTTTGGTGTTGGATTCAATCTACGTCTGTACCAATACTCGAGACGACAGCAGAGCCCAGGGGTTCTAAGGCCAAACTTTCTGGGTTTAAACCTTTTCTAGGCTCTTCCTCTTACTCGCTTTATGTCCAGGCAAGTTATTTAACACTCTAGGGCCCTAATTCTTCATATGTAAAATGGAGATGATAATGCCTACCTACTGCAGGGTTCTTTGGAGGATTAAAATAGCTAATGTATACATATACATACATATATATCTATATATATATATCTAAAATCTCCCCTATATGTATACATAGATATAGATATAACCCACACAGGGAGGTGTTGAACAATTAGTAAGTGCCCTATAAAATATTAGCTACTTTAGTAATGTACTGTGAAAACACTGAACAAAATGAGATTAAAGCATCTGCTTTTGTTCTGTGACATCTAATATTATATAATAGATTACAATATGTAAGTAAAACCTAGAACTATGAAATGCAGTGTCTGGGTTGAGCTCAGAATTTTCAAAGCAGCACCAGCAAATATATTACTTTGAAAGCCTAAATTAACTATCTGATAAGTAATAGATTTATTCCATAAAGGCTTCCTCTTTTTCATTTTTAAAAAGCAGAGAAATACAAGCTTCCTGGATTTTACTCACACACTGCACTGAATTAGTCAGCCATCATTAGGTACAGAATTTTCTAAGCCATTCCGGAGTGCATTTCAAGACAAGTGACAAGATATAATTTCCTTCCCATTATATTTGCTAATGGTGACATCTGTTTTCATCTTTTAATTAAAATACATTGTTAATATGCATTTAAGACCTCACTATCATTAAACAATATAACAGGTGTCATAAATAACTTAAGTTCTTTTAGACCCATGAAAGGGAGATCATAAAGCAGATAATTCAAATGGTTTTGCAAATGCAGATGCTAAAATTCCAGAGGATGTCAGAAGAATTTAACTTATAGAAGTGTATATGTATTTTGTATCTCTCCCATGTGACCCATAATCTCTACTATGACGTAACCAGCTTCAGACAACCTCTTTTACCTCTCCCAGCCACTAAATAGAAATAATCAAGTCTATTTTTAAGACAACATCTTATATCAGGTCCTAAGAATCTGTAAATCAACTTTTACTAATCACAGTGCACACAAAGCTAGAAACAGTTCATTTTACATTTTATAATATTGCATTATCTATGAATAACTTTGAACAATATCAAGGCACTCAATATTATTATTGCATTTAAGTCAGTAGAATGTACCAGAAACCTGGACAGAAAATCTAACAGTTTTTGTCACTGTAATGATCCCATCATTAAGAATGTTTTAATTATAGCTCAACAATCTTATCAAAATTGTACCAATCAGTCAAAAAGAGAATACTTTGCTATATTTCTCTTATGAGTAACACACTATTTTATTCTTTGGGGGGGATATTTTTCTTAAGAATAGGATTAATCTCCTCTCACAGATTATAATAACCTCAAAACCTGGGTCCCCACCTCTATTACCCAACTCAGTAACCCTGCATCGAGCCCCATAGAACAAGCAATCAGTAAATACTTAGAGTTCAATTAAACTGGCGGCTATGCAGTGGGATGGCCCTGGAAAGGCACTGTAGTCCTAAAGAATAATCTACTCCTCCCCTTTCTTATTTATTAGTATTTTACCATCATCAGGATTCTGAATGCTAAATAATGCTGTGGTGACTACCAATGTCCCTGATTTCCAAAGTATGAATAGGGAAGTCAGAAGAGGTTTGAAGGAAATGGTCAAATCTGAGGAGAGACCTGAGACAGGTGAGCAAGTCATGGAAAGCAGACTTGAAAGAGGGAAGAACAAGGGTGAAGGCCTGAGGTTGGAGCCAGGCTAGTGAGTCTAAAGAAGAGCCAGGCAGCTGTGTGGCTGGAGAGGACTGGACAAGGGTGGAGGAGAGCAGTGGGGTGGGTTATGTAAGTCTCATAGGCAGCGGTAAGTTAAGTATTTGGCTTGGACTCTGGGTGAATGGGTAGCCACTGGAAAAGTCTGAATGGAGGGATCAGATGGCTGGACTTAAATCTGCACAGGCTCCCTGTGGCTCTCATGTTTGTAATAGAAGATGGCAGGGATGGAATCAGACACGCCAGTCAGGAAGGAGCCCTTGCAGAAATCCAGGGTGGAGAAGATGGATCACAGCTCAGAAGGTAGAGGTGGTACAAAGTGCTCAGATGCTTCTTCCTTTCTTCTTGCTTTAAACCTTCCCAGAGTGGATGGAGGTAGGCATATTTTTATTTTCATGACCATAGCATAATTTTTTTAACTTATTTTCGGGTTACAGTTTTCTGTTTCATGCTGTATATCTTTTCTCACCATCTAAGACAATTATTGTCGAATCACACACCAAATGAGTGTTGAGGTTTCTCAGGCTGAGTGACAGCAAAGAAAATCATCTTTGAAGGAATTACCATATAATCAGAATGAGACACAGAAGTACAACAAAGCTTTATCTCATAGTTAAAAAATACTCAAATTCACCTCAAAGAATCATGAATGAAGTGCCTACCGAGCACCTACCAAACTTCAGAAACCTGGCAATTACTGAAGCATCAAGGCAAACCTGAACTGATGTATTAAATCACTTTAACATTACCAGAAATGTCATTGATTTTATATGTTCTATTAATAATGCATAGGAAATGTAAATATGCAGCGATCTCATGTAAGGGAATCATATGTTAATGGTGTTTCCTCAGCCATTTTTCATTTCTTCTTGCTCCAGTGCTAAGCCACGGTGGTCACAACTTTTGTGTCCAAGGCACAAGATGATAATAGAGATGGTATTAAATGGTTATTAGAATACAGGCTCTGTGAGGGAACAAAAACAGCTTTAATTTTTAACACTTTTTAAAATAAATTTTTCCTGTTTGCTTTTGTAATAGATTTTACCTTTCCTTAAGTATTTATAGAAATCTAAAATATAGTGTCTAATGTTAATTTTCTCAAACACATGAAATGCTGTAGGTTGTAGTGTGTATGTGTGTATGTGTGTGTGTAATATATATTCAACTTCGTTAGACAATAATTGCAGAGCCTCGAGGTCTTTATTTTAATACAAGTTCTTGTTGTGCGATGCTATAAATACAGATATTGAAGGAAGGTGCGAGGCATCGGTTCAGCTGCAGGAAATGCTCGCCTGAATAATGCTGTAACATCTTGGTCTTGTTTACCTGTTTTATATCATTTTTGGCTTTGTTTTGATTCTCCATAGTCTAGGAAAAAGCTCCTTGTTAACGGAGGTTCTCAGTAAACAGTGAACCAAGAAAGGCCCCTTTATAGCAACCTGTCTCTACTCCCCAAAAAGGCCCTAGTGAATCCGAACAAGTGTCTCTGGCCCATCGCATAAGGGAAGGCAAGGTCCCAGATGGCCCCTTGAGGGAAGCAACAGGGGCACCTGTGCGGTGAGCTCTGGGCATGGCTGCTGCAGCCACCACCAGTTTTGTGAGGATAGGCATCCTTTCCAACATAATATGAAAGATTTTCACAGGAAAGGGGCAATCTGCTCGAGGGACCATGCATGCGACATTAGGGAATGGGACTGGGGAGACAGAGAGAAAGAAGGAATTCTCAGTGTGACCACAGGCAAAGAGAAAAGTAACATTTCATATTAATTACTCACATCTAAGACCTGGGGTGTACAGTATGTCTCCTGCCTAAAAATAATTTAAACAGCCTGGCTAGGAGCATCACTAATTTGTCTCTGTGCGCATCCTGCTGCTCACCTTTCTATAGAAGCTACGGAAAAAAGACATTTTAAGAGCTACTTTCTAAGCACTTGGTTCCAGCTTCACCAAGTAATCAGATTGCAGGATTCATGTATAAATATTCTTGGCTTTAAGGATATATGAGTTAGAGCTTTTGAAGGATACCTTCTGAGTTTTGTTTTAGCTCGGAATACCCTCACAGTAAACAGAAATGCAGGGCATGAGGCGAAGCTTTTCATACATTCTAGATTAACTTTGCTATTACCTAAAAGTGGAGCCATCCTCTCCCTCTCATCTCAGAGTTAACAAAGGGCCAAAGAAGGGTTTCATCCAAGGTCCCAGGTCAGCACATCCTGGGTAAGGGCATCACCGCCAGATAAAAGCCAGACTCTGAAAAAAGGCTCTGCCAGCAATGAGCCGGTGATCTGGCGCAAGATATTCAGTCTGTCTGAGTTTCAGCCTCCTCATCTATAAATTGAGGATAACGGTCGTTACCTTTTAGGATTACAGAGAAGATCACTTAGTGCGATGTCTGATAGAGATCTGGTTCTCAGTTCTCTCTCACTGCCTTTGCCTTTCACAACAGTGCGGTTTGCTGCTGATTCTGTGCTCCCACAGGAAAGGGTAGGACCATGTAATGGAAAGACCACTCAACTGAGACCCAGGGCTCAGTGCTCACATACTCACATACACCACTCACATAGTACCTCTGAGGACCAAGATTCTTTATCTTTATAGAAGTCATAAACTCTGGCCCCTTGGTATCCTCAAGTATTAATTCATAAACTCAGCATACAAGGATTGGATAGCTACTGCATGCTGGGTGCTGTTCAAGGTGCTGGTGATACAAACACAAACATAGCTGTTCACAGGAAACTTGCTTTCATTAAGTGAGGCAGGTGTTAGAAACACATTAGCAAAAGAACATGGAACAGGGCCGTCTCAGGTAGCACTATGGGCTGATAACTAACGAAAAAGGCTAAAGAGTAGAGAGAGTCCCCGCAGGGTGGAGCATAGATGCACGGACAGGACAGTCAGGGAGATGGTCAGGGAGATTGGTGGGGAACAGAGTCCTGACGGATGTGGAGCGCTGCACCACATCCACTGCCTGGTAAGGTGCACTTTGCCATGAGTCTTTTTGGTGTATCTGACAGTTTAGTGGAGAAGATTCCAGGTGGATGGAGGGGTGGGGTGCAGAGGTCTGGCAGGAAAGAGCTTGGGGTTAGGCAGTGAGAGCAGAGTGGGGGGTGGCACTGAAGATCAGGTCCCAGTCCAACGATATCAGAGGGCCTTCAGAACCATTGAGGGGACTTCCAGTTTTCTTTTAAGTTGGATGAGAGGTCACTGCAGGGGTTTGAGTGACAAGCTGATAGGATGAGGCTGAGAACTGAAAGGATCCCTCTGTGTAGTGTGAGGAGGGCCGGGCAGTGTAGGGGAGAGAGGCCAGCTAACTCCCTGGCTCTCTGACAGGGCAGCTGTGGTGAGAGTGGTAAGAAGGAGCCAAACGGAGTTTTGGAAAAGTCAAGTTGAAGATTTTTTTAAGGCCATCACACCAATGTAAACTATCATTTTAGCAAGTCTCTGGGGCTTACTCCATGTTTAACTGCTTACTAGCTCTGTGGTACTAAGCAAATTACTTAACCTCCTTAAACTTCTGTGTTGGGGACTCGTTTGTGTCTTCTCCAAATTCCTATGTTGAAGCCCTACCCACAATGTGATGGCGTTTGTAGGCAGGTCCTTTCGGAGGTGATTAGGTTTACATGAGGTCATGAGGGTGGGGTTAGTGTTGTCACAAGAAGAGGAAGAGAGGTCAGAGGTTGAGAATTCCTCTGGAAGGTACAGAGAGCGGCCACCCTCTGTGAGCCAGGAAGGAGCATTTAAGAAGGAATGAATCAGCAGGACCCTCGATCTTAGACATTGGGGTTCCCAAACTATGAGAGAGAAATTCCTGCTATTTAAGCCACCCAGGCTATGATGCTTTGTTCTAGAAGCTTGGTCTGACTAATAAACTAAGTTCCCTCAGCTATAAAATGTAGGTGATAATATTGTCCATTCGATAGTGCTGTTGTGAGTTCTAGAGATGAACTAAGTAACGCCTGGCCCAGGGTCTGGAACATATTAAGTACTTAATAAATACGAACAGTGGTTAATACAATTTAAATTTTCTCAAGTAATTAATAACGATTGATATAAGGGTCATCTAGGAATAATAATTTTAAAAATTCTTAAAACTTGCCTGTAAATGCTTAATATTACAAAAAATAGATCAGATAAAACAACACATGAGCAAACAGGTCACACATTAACAAGAAACTTAGGTGAGTGATTGTAAAAATTCATCTGGAGTTAAAGAGTAGTATAAAAAGAATAGCTTTCATTGTAAAATTCTATAAAAACAACCCTTATAAATTGAAAAAACAAATTTAGGGTTATTAGACAGATACAGACATTTCATTTGTTTGGACTTCTGTGCTGTTTAGATGTCTCCAGTAAAGACTTCTAGAGAACTGATGAGAACTATAGACATGGGTTTCGTGAAAATCCTGTGCTCACTCTTCTCTTCTATTCTGTTCTAACAGAATAATGATTCTTTTAACCTCATTAAGCATGAGATGCCAAGATAAAAGTCCTTTCCACCAGACACTATACTTAAGTAAAAATTAAATTCACCATCATGAGAACACACCATAAAGTAGTAACTCTTGTCCCAAAGGCTGGTATGAGTTACCTCTTAAGGTTATTTCTGAATGGGTTGACTTCATTCTTTGGAAGGTTCTCCCCTGTCAATCCTTTTCCCTTCTGGGAATACTAAAAGGAGTAACTACAATTCTACAATTGTACAGCTCACATTAAACATCAGATCTCATGTCTAAGATTTCAGTAATGAACACCTGCTTATGTTACTAACATCCAGAACTCAGTTTACACCTTTGGAGAGTGTTTATTGTTTACAGCCAGTAGGTAGTGAAACTATAGAAACAATATACATACTTTCATTACCCTACCAACTTCTTCAGCACGGGGGCCTGCCAACAGCAAAAATATTTCACACCAATGATAATTTTAACATGTCATTTTTCATGTTCACCTGCATTTCAAACAAAAGATATACCTACACAATAAAAATGAGTATTAATACCAGCTATGTAATACCATCCATTATGTGAATAAATATTGTTTTGTAAGGTGCATTTTTCCAGGAATCTTTTTAGTATATCTGACTAGGGCCCTGCCTCTCTCTTAAGGGGACAGACATCAGAAGCAGCCAAGCGAGAGTGGATCAGAGGAAGTGCCACTCCTTCACTAGAACAGGAGAGGACCTGAGGGTTATGAGCCCTCTTTGTGGCATATCGTCTGTGGAGCCTTCTTCAGATGAATGGTTTTAAGCACATTTCATAAAATATGTAGAATCATGAGAGAACCAATTAGGTTTAAAAAGTTTTCAGAGTGCGGAAAAACAAAGTTATAAGGTAGTGATATGTATGGTCACCTTAAATTCCTGGACATATAAAGGATAATACTTGTTATAACATAATGCACTCATGTTTATTTTACAGATCAAAGCAACCAGTTGAAGAGTAATATCCATAGGCTCAGGGAGTTAACATAGAAGGAAACTGTGGGCCAAGGACGTCAATCACCTCCCAGAGATGGGCAGAACTGAACAAAACCCAGGCTACTCTGCACTCACCACTGGGTAGAAGGCTGGGCTCTGGTTGGTGACCAGAAAAGCTATTCCTTTAACAGTCATTTGACCTGGATGTCAGAGTTAACTCGTTTTCCTTTGTGAAATTTAATATGGCCTTTTTCAAAGCGAGAAGCAATCAGATGCTCAATATTAAATTTCATGTGAAAAAAATAGCTGAGAAATAAGTCTGATATCTGGCTCTGGATATCAAAGTCCATCATTTGGCACAAGAGGTATTTTTATCTCTACTGAATTTTTGGCTTTTATTTTGGATTCATCTCAGTGGAAAATTCATGTCGCACTCAGTGTTTTTCTCTTTATTCTGCTAAGCAATGAATCTCAGTTTTAACCTTCAAGTATTTGTTCTGATTTCATTGAGATAAGTATTTAGGGCTGGCAAGAATATGATTTGCATTTTATTTGTATGAAAAGCCAATCCTCATTCGTACAACAAGAGATGCTTAGAGTGACAAGAGCTGGAACACAAAGGATGAAATTTCCAGCTTAAATTTTGCAGGTGCTAAAAAACAAAACCAAAACCAAAATGAAATGAATGACAAAAATACAAATGCCCAAGAGAAGAAATACAGGTTTAAAGAGACACTGTTGAGTATTTCACAGTCCAAAAGGATCTTTCAGTAAGTAACTTTGAACTCTCAAAGTTTTTCAAACAATAAATAATGTTTTACATTTCTTGCAGGACCAGGAATAACAAAAGATGTGTTTAAGATTGCATTCCGATTGGCATGAGGTTTGTGCCTGCATTGTTCACTAATATACCTCTAACCGCTAGAACAATGCAGAAGTTTAATAAATATTTGTTGAATGAGTGTTGGTGAGATTTTTAAACCGGCACAGGAAACTCCCAGTAACTCACCATCTGGTGGAGTCACCCAGGAATTATGCTGGTGTACAGAGGTGTTGACATTGATTTTTCTTTCATTGGGCTGGAGTGGAGGGCAGGAATCTTTCTTTCTTTATTTTTGTCACCCCTTCTATTGCATTGTGTTCTCCCACAGTAGGTGCTCCTTAAGGACTGGATGAATAATGGATGGCTGCCCAGTCCACCAAACTTGTTTTTCTCCCCACTGCACATGTCTCCTACCTTGCCCCTGCTTCACTGAGAGTTGCTCACACTTGTCTCACCCCCTAGCGCCTCTGTGGTTTTACCGGTGCCTATCCAAGTTAAAAACGATCTTTTGAGGTCTGTTCAGAGCCTTCCGCCTTCCTGAAGTCTTCACTGACCCCACCCTCTTTGAACGACTGTAGAATATCACTCTTTATACCACCCATGCTGGTGTTTTATGTGTTTTTGTCTTGTTTGGGCTTTTCGTTTTGCCACTCTAAGCCCCGTCATGGATTTCCTTTGTATCCTTCACAGTAAACAGGCTGCTCTGTAAATAGGTAGTGCTTGATGGATGCACAAGAAATATCAAAATGCATGTGTAACACACCAAACTTACTCTCTGTGACGATGCCGACAGAGATCTTACGTGTAACTTATTCTAAATTCAGTTGTGATCCTTGACCTCAACAACAACATCTGGACTCAGGGTTTTTCCAGGGAGATAAAGGAATCACCTTTGGAGGCGTGTAATATTTCATATTTGAACAGCAATTTGTGTATTTGGTTATATTGAGCTTAATACGCTTGCAAGCTCCACCTCCACAACTGGCTTTGGCTTTTACCCCTTTGGCTCAAGCAGATAAACCTAATCCTTTTTCACACGACATTCATCTAAATGTTTGAAGACTTCTATCTATTATATCCTCTCAGATTTTTCTTTCCACAGACTAAATAATTTATCATTTGGCACAATTTTGTTTGGGATCCCTTCACCACCCTAACAGCAGCTTCCAAAAGTACTTCAGACATCTGTTCCCTCCTGCAAGTAGGACACTCCAAACTGGAATCAATCATTTAGGCTTAATGATCTTACCATTCCTTGTTTTACAGACTATGCTTTCATTGATAGGTCCGTATCACATGAGCTTTCTAGACGCTATAATCCCACCATTGATCTCTCTCTGAACT
Organism: Sturnira hondurensis; assembly: GCF_014824575.4. Lineage (NCBI taxonomy): Eukaryota > Metazoa > Chordata > Mammalia > Chiroptera > Phyllostomidae > Sturnira > Sturnira hondurensis. The sequence continues at coordinate 3,596,697 of NW_028094767.1, forward strand.
AACTGTCAACTCAGACCTCTGTGTTATTTTTGTACGTTCAGAAGATGAAAAGCTCAAATTTTGTGGTCGTTGCAGTCAGGGCAACTTGCAGGACCTTATTACCCCACCTCCTGCATTTTATCTTGCTTGATTTGTCCCAACTCTCCATAGCAACAAGAACCTTTTGGGCTGTAAGTATCACACCCAACTTTCTTCTATACCACGGTCGCATCTTGTGACATGTGTAAGAATCTCCTCTTCCCATCCCAGAGGGAGGCACTTTCTGTAAAGGGCCAGCCAGTAAATGTTCAGGCTTTGCAGGCCATGGTCTTTGCCTTGACTCTCTAGTCTTGCTTTTGAGGAGGAAACCCGCCACAGACGAGACAAAACAAATGAGGGCAACTGAGACCTAATAAAAATTCATTTATACACACTAAAATCTAAATATCATGTAATGTTGCGTGTTACAAAGTATTCTTCTTCTTTTGACTTTATTCAGTTATTTAAAATACTAAAAGGCATTCTCACCTCACACGCCGTACAGAAACAGGTGGTGGGCGGGGTTTGGCCCAGGGACCCAGCTTGCTGACTCCTGGTCTAAGTCATTACTAAAAGCCATGCAGATGAAAGCCCCTTAACACGCAATGAGAAAACACCCCCTTTCACCACAAGGGCTTAGCAGTTAACCAAACCAGAGACCATTCAGAAACACAAAAGCTGAGGATGTGCCCTTCACACACATCTGGTCCAGTGCCTCAGGAAAGCAGCTTAGAAATGCGCATCTTGAAGCTGCTCCCTGAATATTTCTTACATACAGCAGTTTCTAAAATGGAAACTTGTTGTTATCAAGAGTTTATTTTCTTTTAAAAAATGCTTTGTTTTTACGATGAAATACTGAGACTATAATGTTAAGCAAGATAGGCACAGTACCTGCCCTAACAGATTTTATTATAGAGTTATATTTTGTCAAAACCATTTATTACAATGACTTTTCCCCAATCAACTAAAAGCTCCTTAGGGCTGATACCACTGTATCATTCATAATCAGAAACCAATTGTGTTAGTGAGTGAAATGATACTAAAATCATACATATGTCTCTTCATATTATCTAAGTTAAAATGGGAGATTCTAACTTATTTTAGAAAATGATCCATGAATGGTCTATGTATGTGAATTTTTATATGCTGTCTTACTATTTTGCTCATATTATATTATCAGTACTGAGAACTTTGCCTAACATATAATGGCTATTCACATTATTAATGGAATAATTAAATTAACATAAGAGCATTATATGCAAGGTGCTAAGGAGAAAATGGGAAAGTATATATGAATTAAAACTTATACTGAAATTTTTGAAAGCATGATTAAAGTACAGCACATGTTTTCCAGGGAGTAGTAATTCATACAGTTACTCTGAGCACTGTGTCTGTGCCACACCATCACCACATACCAACACACACCGATGCAATCAAATGGAACCAACCACTAAAATCCAATGAAATAGCCCTGACTGGTGTAGCTCAGTGGATTGAGCGTGGGCCTGCAAACCAAACAACTGCAGTTCAATTCCCAGTCAGGGCACATGCCTGGGTTGCAGGCCAGTTCTCAGCAGGGGACACATGAGAGGCAACCGTACATTGATATTTCTCTCCCTCTCTCCTTCCCTTCCCCTCTAAAGATAAATAAATAAAATCTTTTTAAAAACCCAATGAAATAAATAAAAGCAATAAAGCTTGGAAGGAGAAGACAAGTCCTCAGTGCTCTACTGGTCTCAGATAAACTTTTAATAATTTCATGTTTCACACTTCCGTTAGTGAAAGATGGAAATCGTGTTCATGAGACCGGCCCATGCTTCAGGACACTGTGAGAATAAAGGACATAGCGTCTTCTCTCAGGAGCATCTCGGAGAATAAAGGTTTCAAGAAGCAATCAGGGGGTGTATAACATAAGAGCAAATAAAACACTGATTTGCATATTCAAAAGTAACAGAAACAACCGCATCCTTGTAGGAAAACCTGAAACATCTACCTTTCATTTCACCTTTGCTGCAGGACTAACCTGCAGAGTTATTGCTTCCTCACAATTTCAGTGCGTTTTTTTTCCCACAAGCACTTTTAGTTTGTCCTTGCAGGTTCAATAAACCATCTGAGATGTCGATTAGAGAACTCAGGGCCAGTGAGCTTTGGTTGGCGAGTCGCTTTCCCCTCGGCACTGCCAGGGCCGAGACTGCCGCCACTCCCAACACCCCACCACTGCAGCCTTCACAGCAGCACCTAGAAGCCACTGGCGTCTCTTGGGCAGTAAAATCAGCAGCCACAAAAACAAGATGGAGCTCCCCATTTCCCCCCAACTCAGTACAGTATTAAATTCCTGCTTCCACAGCATGACAATATCACATTCACTTTCTTAGCTATCACAACCATTATTAACCTCAACTGAACTCCATTAATCGCATTATTCCCAAACATCCCCCCATCTACTGTAGCCCGGACTGTTCTCCCTCTTTGTCATTATTTCTGAAGCTTCCTTCCTCCTTTGCCTGTTCCTGTTCCATCCTTTCCAGTACTCCCATCAGCACATGGCACCTCATAAATTTGTCACAGCCACTGACTCTTCTTGTCATCACTGATGACACTGTTGAAGATCTGGCTACCTTCCTTCAATCTTTTCATTCCTCTCAAGTGTTTTCGTCTCATTTTTTTGCCCCTAGGATTCACTTCTTCCAGCTCTTTGCTTTCTCTCCCATATCTGGCTTCTGCTTTTGAAAACAGCCCCCAGCTGAGACACAGTTAAGAACAAAGAAAAGATTTTATCTTCAAGTGCTTAAGTATGGTGAACTCTTATGAAGAAAATTGTTTTGAATCAGCTTGTATAACAACTGCTCATACTATATAGACTGCAGATTCATACAAAATTAATTGGTTAACTAAATAAAGCCCGCAAAAAAAAATCAAAAGGAAAAATAGAAGTTGAAATGTGCCAGTGATTTGGAAGGCAGCTGCAGCATAAGAGAATGATGTCGATGTCAGAGCAGGTCTGGGTCTAGTGTGTTACATGCCGTGGGTCAAAAACTGATGCCCTGCCTTCTGGGGTGTGTTATCTTCCTTCAGACAGGAACATATGCAGTAAAGAAGGAGCACTTGCCCACCAGTGATAGTATCCAATCAAATCCTGCTTTCAAGAGTGGTGACATTTCATTTAAATCATCTACTGCATGTTACTGCTCTTCCATTCTAAATGAAAGCTTGGCTGGATAGAGCAATCTTGGATGTAGGTCCTTGCCTTTCATGAGTTGGAATACTTCTTTCCAGCCCCTTCTTGCCTGCAAGGTTTCTTTTGAGAAATCAGCTGACAGTCTGATGGGAACTCCTTTGTAGGTAGCTGTCTCCTTTTCTCTTGCTGTTTCTAGGATTCTCTCCTTATTTTTAATAATCACCAAGCCCTTATTATATGAAATATCAAAGGGATTTATTTTAAAAAAGAAGATAAAAATATGAACAGTGAAATGACCGCAAATTCAGAGTTATTAACAACCACACCTAAATCAAAAGCAAACTAAGCAGACAACTGGAACAGGAACAGAACCACAGAAATAGAGATCACATGGAAGGTTAGCAACAGGGGAGTGGGAGGGGGCAAGAGGGAGGAAAAGGTACAGAGAATAAGTAGCATAAATGGCAACTAGAAAATAGACAGGGGAAGGGTAAGAATAGTATAGGAAATGTAGAAGCCAAAGATCTTATATGTACAACCCATGGACATGAACTAAAGGGGGGGAATGTGGGTGAGAGGGTGTGTGCAGGTTAGAGGGCATTGAAGGGGAAAATGGGGCAACTATAATAGCATAATCAATAAAATATATTTAAAAATAAATTGTCTACTGCATGATCAGTGGACATAGAGACAAAAATTTGGGCAAAATGTAAACTTTAAAGGATGACATCATTTTGGGCATGTTATCCAACTTTTCAACCCTCTCTTACCCCATCTGTGAAATGGAAACACTGATCTAACAAATTCCATGAAAAATATATAAGTAAATGTGATTGAAAGTGCATGGCACATATTAATAAATAATGTAACAGGCATAACATTTTTAATGTGTATCATTAGAAAAGGGTAGAGGAATAATTGCTAACATTTATGAGGACTCAGTACGCTTGAGGCTATATGTGCTTTCGCTTCATGAATTCATTTTTTGGACAAATCTAGATTGAAAATCTACCATGCACCAGGTCTCTTGTGGGAACTGGAGACATAGCGTTGAATAAAACATGTTCCTAAATTCAAGGAGTATACATTCTAGATGGGCAAGAACGCATAAACAAACACATCACACGATAAATAATAGGTGCTCTGGTCCCAGAGTAAGAGGTCAGAGACGGACCAGGGATGTGAGAGGCATATTTTAGATAAATCATCCTAAGAAGGTTTGCCCTAGTCCCTCCAAGAGGAAGTGAATTTTAACAGAGATGTCAATAAGGTGAGAAAGCAAGTCATGCAAATATCAAAGGGAGAATATTCAATAGAGGGAGTAGCAAGTGCGAAGGCAGGGGAGCAAACAGAAGGAGCTTGATGTAACTGAGCAACAACAGTGAGGAGGCCAGGGAGGCAGAGGCAGCTGGAGCAAGGCAGCTGGGGGTAAATGTATATATGGCCTGAACGAGAGGCTGTAAGGTCATGTCACTGATGGTAAGCTGCATGGATTTTATTCTTAGTAGGACTAAAGTATTTCAAGCAGGGGAGAGACATAATGTAATTTAAAGATTTATAAAATCACTTTGGCTACTATTGGGAGGGAAAAAGAAAGCTGTACGTGGTCAAAAATGATGGTCGGGAGACCAGTTAAGAAGTTATTTCAACTGCTCTGATGGTGGACGGACCAGCAAGGAGGGTATTGAAAGGGTCAGATTCAGGACTTATTTTTAAGGTACAGCTCACAGAATTTGCTAATGGACTGCCTGCAAGGTATGAATGAGTGAGAAGATTCATAGGTAAGTCCTAAGTTAAGACCCATGGGACTGGAAAAATTACAGAAATTAGAAAGTCAGGGAAGGAGCTTTTATTTAAGGAAAAAACTTCAAGAGGAGTGTCCAGATCATGTTAAGTTTCAGAAGCCTACTAGATAGCTGAGTGAAGATACTGATAAGCAATTATTTATGAATTTCTAGACCTCAGAAATATGGTCTAGGCTAGAGATAAAAATATGCAATCTTACTTAAGGCTCACATAGTTTTAAGATATAGGAACTATTATTTCCATTTTATAGAAAACAGGCTTGGAGAAACTTCCTAATTTGTTTCTGACCATAGAGTAAAATTATGACAAAAACAAAAGAACAGAAGGATCTAAATAGTTTATAAACACCTGAGTTCATATCTGGGTTAGCTGAGGAGACAAATCTAAGTACAGTTTGTGGGAAAAAATACAAAAAGTTGTAAGCTCAAATAAACTTGGTTACTGCCTGAGATTCAACTATAGCATTAATTATGGTACAGAATGATTCCCCACCCCCAGAGACTCCAGGTTTACAATTAGTGAAATGCACAGAGATATTTCATTAAGTCATAGATATACAATAGGTTCAATCTGCCAAGAATATACCTGGAAAGCAATGAATAAAATTTAAAAAGCCAAATCTTTTTATCTTGGCTAACTACAGATTTAAAGGGCACATTAAAATCTATAAATATGTAAGAAGATAATGATGAATCATTTATCACACTTATGCGTCTCTAAACTGTACTTAAATAGCTCAAGAAAGGAGGCTGTCTAAACCCATACTGTAACCTGAGTTTCCATTTGGTATTTATTGACATTTATACAATCACTCTCGAGAATGAGTGGAATGGAACAGAAAATTCACTTTTTCCTGTGCGTTATTTTAGAGTATTCCCAAATTAATGTAACTCATTTGTATTATCAGTATCCAACACTCACTTCCATCAGCTTGTAATTTTATTTTTTCTCCTGCAACATCATTTCTAATTCTTTTTCAGTAAGTGATTATTTAGCAACCATTAAACTGTAACATGTTGGGTTTAAAATAGTTTCCCTAAAGCTGGGGTCTGAATCTCAACTGCACCTCCTACTGGTACATGTTCATATAACCTCTCTGTGCCTTAGAAACTCACCTGAAAAATGGAAATAATAATCACATCTTCTTCATAGGGCTGTTACTAGAATTAAATGAGATGATATTGGTAAAACTATTGAAAAAGTGCCTGGATTAGGGTAAGAATCAATAAAAGGTGTGCCATTTGCTATTATTCTTACTATGATTTTTACATGTACCTAGAATTCCATATTCCCTTTTCTCCTTTTCTCCAGGATAAGAAAGAATTAAAAAGATGAACATTTCTAAAAGGTACAATTCCTAACAATAGTCATTTTCTAAATTTTAGCATTCAGAAGAATTTATTTTTTAGAACTTTTTTGCAATTTCTACTGGTAATACTAGGCACAGTTATTCTTATTTGTGTCTTCAGGAGATCTCAGTGGGGTATTAGGATTCAACATGACATCATTTCTTCTGCCCGTTTGCTGGTAATCCTGAGTTCAAACAAGAGATGTAAGATTTGGCAAGAGTGTGGAACCCATTACACCCCATGGAACAGCTGTCAAGCTTGGATTTGAAGTAAGACATGTTCAGGTCCAAGTGGTTCTTTCTCCTCCTTGTTCACCGACAGAAGAACCCCCCCGGGCCTGCTCACCAGAGGGTGTTCTCTAGTCACAAAGGATCAAAACCAACGAGATCAGCATAATTCAGGTTAACAATATGAACTGATATTTTAAACAGACTTCAAATAAATGGCTTCATACCATAGCTCTCCTCTATATACTGAACATGAATAACAATGTTTATGTTTTTAAAGAGGTGACTGTGGTATGAGATGACATACACCATGCCTATGTTACAGCAAACACGTCTCCGAAAGGCATACACTGGTACAAACAGGAACGTACCCCAGGCATTGAATTTCCAAACTATAATTAATCATTTTACTTTCTTTCAAATAGAACCTCCACCTGTGTTTACACAAAAGGCTCCTGGGTGGTCCTTCATAGCCCAGCCCACCCAAATCACATCTGAAACCCACTCTTAGAAGCTACAAATTTTTTCTAAATTCATCATCACAGAGATAAAGAAAATCAAACCTCAGCTCTTTTATTTGGCAGATGATACCCAGTGAGGTCAAATCACCTGAACCCAGCTAAGATGGCGACCATGGTGTCAGTCTGCACTCAGAGCTTTCTATCAAGTGGACTCATGCCCCACAATTTTTAACCTTCTTTCTTTCTGCTTCTTTCTTTTTTCTCTCCCTTTCTTTCATTATTTTTTCTCTTTCTCTTCATTACGTTCCCTTCTTTGCTTACCATCCCCCTCCCTATCGCTCCATCCCTCCCTCCTCTTTCTTTTTTTTTCTAGATAATTTCCCAACCTCCTCCTATCTTAGCACCATTCTGTGACTTATAGAGGTGACTAATCAAATGTCTTGGAAGTCCCTGCTCTCTTAGATTTTCCTGTCTAGAGACTGGTGAATACATTGAAGCAGGCGACTGGAACTAGTGTTACATGTGTTGTCACAGGGAAATACAGGGTTCCTGGAGGAGCAAGCAAGCAAGAGAGACCCTGAAAGAAATGTCGGGGAGTGACATAGAAGGATCGCCATGCAGGCATCTGCTTGATGGATGCATAGGGGAAACTAAGAGAAGAGAATGAGGAAGAGTATTCTGAGAAGAGGAAATAGCTTGTCCAAGGACCGAGATGTGAGAAAGTCCAGGAAACAGAAAGAAATTCAGGAGAGCTAAACTGGAGTCCAAGAGAGCAGACAACTAGACAGGAATTCTTCTCCAGGATGAATCATACTTCCGGTCTTCATATCTGACTTAGATTAACTTTAGGGGAGATTTTGGATTTAGAACTGACACTGGAATTGCTTTGGGGGCTTTGGGGAAGAGATTCCTATCACATATTTTATATGTGATAGGAACATGAATTGGGGGGCAGAGGGCAGAGTACTATTATGGGCTCAATTATATACCCCCTAAATTCATACGTTGATACCCTAACCCCAAGTACTTCTGAATGTGACCATGTGTAGAGACAGGGTCTCTACAGGGTAATCTAGTTAAACTGCAGTTATTGGATTGAGTTGTAATGCAATATGACTGCTGTCCTTATAAAAAGAGAAAATTTGGATATAGACATGTTTGGAGAGAAGACCGTGTAAAGAACAAGAAGACAGCTGCCTACAAACCAAGGAAGAGGCCTGGAAGAGCATCTCTCCTCTTGGTCCTCAGAAGGAAGCAATCCTGCCAACACCTTGACTTCTAGACTCCAGAACAGCGAGAAAATAAATTTCTGTTGTTACAGGCCCCCAGCCTGTAGTACTTTGTCGCAACAGCCCTAGGAAACTGAAAACAGGTTTTAGAGTTTGTAGACAAAACTAATACAAACTAACCCTTAGATGAGATTTGAGAAGTGAGCAATGGCTAAATTATTAAAAACCACATTAAGTAATGTGGACTTTCACCTAAAGGAAAAGAGGGTCACCTGCCAATGTGAGACACCATGGTACACGGAGGTCCCTCTTCTGATCTGTCATATACACACCACTTCCTATTTGATTGACGCTTTGGGTCTCGTGGCTTCCTTGGTCAGCTGCTCACTAGCTGAAAACATTCATCAGTTCCCTCACGGACTGAAGATATGCCCCAAATCCTGCTCTGGTTACGGTTTGCTACTCCACTCTGTAACTTGCTTTGTATTCCCCTAGTACGGTTTAGGTCACATAATTTTCCGCTTGCTTCATGTGTTGTCCCAGATGTGAAGTCACTTCTCTATTTCCTCCTTTTACTACTTGGGTGGGAGCCACGATTTCTAGCTGCAGCCCCTGCATTTCCTTGCCCGAGGGCTTTCTCCGACCAGCTTTCCCGAAGCACAGAGCTGTCCTGAAGTCGGGAGAAATGACTCCCTGCCTGCGTTGTAAACACAAAGTCCTGTTCCCTTATCTCAGGCTTGTGTTTTCACACTTGATGCCAGTGTTTGTTTACTGGAATTAAGTCTGCCCTTTGTCTTCCTGCTCTCATTTGTTATGGATTGAACTGTGTCCCCCCAAAAGACATGTGAAAATCCTAACTACCAGTATCTCAGAATGTGGTCTTATTTGGAAATGATGTCTTTACAGAGTAATCAAGTTAAAATGAGGTCATTACAGTGGGCCCGGATCCAATGTGGCATAAAAAAGGGGGAAACTGGCCATAGAGACAGACATGTAGAGCGAGAAGACAATGTAACAACACACTGGGAAAATGCCACATGAAGCCAGAGGATGACAGTGACGCATCTACAAGCCAAAAAACACCCGAGGTCACCAGAAGTTAAGAGAAAGGCATGGAACCGTTCTTTCGTTAGCACCTCTAGGGGGGACAGGCCCTGCCAACACCTGGATTTCTAACTTCTGGATTCCAGAACTATAAGATCATAAGTTTCTGCTTCAAGCCACCCGGTCCTTGGTATTTTATTATGACAGCCCTAGGAAATGAATAGACTTGTTTTCTCATTTTAACACTCCCCATTTCTTTATACCACAAATTAACTATTTGTAATAGAATGTGAATCTCAGGGTCTTCTTAACAAGAGGTATTTCCCCAATTACACTTGGAGAGCCTTTAGAAAATGTATTACATGTTCTTCTGTTTCTAACCTTCCTGATAACTAGCAAAATATTCTCCATGTAGTTGGTGCTTAATAAAAGTTTGAAAAGGAAGAAACAACCTAAGTGTCCATTAACAGTAGAATGGATAATAAAAATACCACACACGTATACCCACAGAGAGAACTCTCCAGCCATAGGAAAGAAGGAAATCCTACCATCTGAGACAAGATGGATAGACTTTAAGGGCATTGTGCTCAGTGTCATCAGTCAGATAAAGACAAATGCTGTATGTATGACCTCACTTATGTATGGAATCTACAAAACCCAGCTCATAAATACAGAGAAAAGATTGGTGGTTGCCAAAGACAAAAGGAGGAGAGGCGGGTGAAATGAATAAAGGTGGAAATAAAGAACAGAAGGAAAAAGAACAGGAAGAGAGAGGGAACGGACAAAGAGGGGAAGGAGGGAGGAAGCAATAAGAAGCTATTAGAATGCAAGAAATTGCAATCTTTGTATGCAAACATTGGTAAATGAAAAATGATTGAAGAAGTGCGACCAATGTTTAGAAAAGGCTCATGCAAGGTTGTGTCTGTCACATGACAGAACTGTCATATTCGGTCACTTCATTACCCCTTATTTCCTTTCACTAGACTAAGAAGTATTAAGAAATAAATAAAAATAAGGCCTAATAAAAAATTTCTGGACATTTTCAAAGCACTTTATAGATATTGCGGAAGTTCGAAAACCACCCATTTGAGACCAGCCCTCCCCTGCAGCAGTCCACGGACAGATCAAAGAGCCAACATAAAATGCTTACTTTCTACACTAATTGAAGGTCAAGCACAAGTTATCCTTATAGCTCTTGCTTGACATAGTTGTGCTGAATCATCATATTTGTGCATGCTGTCGTAAATATATTTATGAGAACACAATTGTTTCTGCCTTTAAAAACAATCAAAGATTCCCCCTCGGGGAAACATTTTTTTTAACACTGTGTTGTAAATCTTTTCTAGAACCATTGGTACCAGGTTTAAAATATTAAAAGAACAACCCTTTTACTTGAACTGTATGAATGTATACATTGGCTGACACTGGCAGCTCGTTTCATTGGCAGTAACTGTTCTCTCAGAGACACTGAGCCAGGCTCACAGGAAATCTAGAGGGAGATCTGGAAGAAAAGGGCAGCCTCCACGCTCTCCCTCACCGTCTTGTCTATGTCTGCACTTCCTTAAAGCAACTGGAGAAGAACGGACAGATGCCCAGAACACAGGCTTTGGGAAGCAAGAGAAACAAGTGAGAATAGGATCAGATGTCCGAAAGCTGGGACTTATATGAATGCTAAGTGAGTGCTTACCACATGAAACAAAACAGAGGAATCAATCACAGAGATTGTCAACACGTTTTATGTGCAGCACATTCAAAGTGTAAGCACACACTCTTGAGTTAGTAAAAATGAGCAATCACTAGTCTAATAAACTACGTAACATAATGGAACACTTAAAAATTTATTACTATATTTTAAAAGGCTTCTATTAGCCACAAGTTCCCAATTAAGCTTCACATTTAATCTAACCTAAAACTTAACACCACATTATTGCTTAGGAGTAGCAGTTTTTCATATTGTTTTGACATGATACTATCACAATGTCAAGAAAGATATATGATTGGTATTCCATGATTCTTTCTGAATAATTTTAGTCAGTAAGAATTATAGAGAACCAAGCTAAATCATTATAATTACTGAAAAAAAAGATTAAACAGGAATGTCAAATATTTTATTATACAATAGGCTCTAGGGCTATAAATAGTCATATGCCTCACAAAATCAATATTTTAAATATACACATCTACTTACAAAAATGAAAATATAAATATCAATATGTGTGTCTCAGAGGATGTTACATAAAGAATATTGAAACAAAGAGGACATTTTTCTCATTTAACAAATAGCCATTGACCATCAAATAAGAAGAAATTGTGCCAAGTATATGTGGGATTCAAACTGAACAACATTTAGATCCTACCTAGCAGCTGAGATAAGTCTTGATCACACATGATTTCAACATGAAGTTTTATATATTCCAGAATCTGAAAGTCAGATTAATCAGTGTTATGGGTGTATAGGAAGGAAGAATCACTACCCATCTTGGCTGTTGAAGGAAGATATCAAGATACAACCTTTTAACTGGATCTAAAAAAATGGATTTGGTATTCATACATGAATATGGACGAAAAGGAATTTGAGGGAGAAGAAAAACATCAGAAAAGTGCAAAAATGCAAAAGCACAAGCTGCAATCTGCTAACAAGTGGCCCCCTCCACCAGAATGCTACCTCGAACAGAATGCTACCTCAAGACCACAAAGTCAGAATGGGGAAGCATTGAAGTCCACACGGCAGAGTCAATGGCAGGAGCTGTGGAGGGCTCATAATGGGGGTATGGCACGTTTTAATCTGGAGGCAGAGTGTAGGGTGCACTGGAATAGTAAGTGTCTAGATCAGAGGTTGCAAACTCAAGTGCACATCAAGGCCACGAAGAAAATGTATAAAGGCACCTTAAGAAGGACCTACTCAATTCTAACCCATAAGAAATACAGGTCCAATTTTGCCAAATAGTCTAGTTCTTTCAGAAAAACTGGAAATACAGATTTTGATGTGAACTTTTCTAATTCATAGATGTCAAATAATTTTAAGGAATATTTTTTAGTTGACTGACTGAGTGATGGTTGAGAGCTGAACTCGGTCCCTGTGCTGGCAGCTGGCAACAGGCCCAGCAGTAACAAGGATGTGAGAAGGATACTGCATGAACGCATGGGCCTCAGATTGGGCATGGCGGGAATTGTTATACATTTGATTATTCCTCCTTGCAGTTTAATCAATTAATAAATAGCTAACAAGTCTAGGCTATCCCATTTAAAAAGAACTTAAAAGTACCTGGTGGAAATATCACAGTTAAATAAAATTATAAAATGTACAGTTTGTCTGAAAAAAAAAAAAACTACTGAAACCATGTCACTAGTTATACAAAATCACTGAATATATCATAAATCTGTCCCAAATAAGTAAGTGTGAAGTCAAAGTCAGGAACAGTATATTGAGAAGTAAATATTAGAAACTATGTAGTCCCTAATAAAGATTCCATTTAATATTATTATTAATGTGTTAAAATGACTGATGAAATCAATAGTTCCATTTTAGTCCTTTAACACCCAGTCAGGAGACTGTTTTTCTTTCTCAGCTAGTTTTAATAATATCAATGTTTTCAATACTTATTATACAGAAAAAGAGGTCAGTTGGTACTATGTTAATGATGTTTTCAGACCAAGGGGACTACCTCCGTGTGTTACATGAAGCACAAAGATCTTCCTGCAACTCTCTCTGTGTCACTTACGCTTATGCTCATAAAATTAAGGACGTCCTTGGCAAGAAGGTAAAGGAACCTCTGAATAGGTCCCCTGTCCTACAGTCAATAATCTAGGAAAGAAGTTTTCAGGAAGAAATCAGAACTGGGTAGAAAAAGCCTGAAAAAGCAGCACATTTCTCTCTGTGTCTCCCTCTCCTCTGCCTGGGTTTCTCGTGGGGCAAACTCATCAAAGAAAACTCCTGCGAAGCCCGGATGGAACAACATGGGCTCAGTCAGGTGGAGCTGTGCCAGGAGCCCGGCGGGCAGCCCAACCCCAGAAGGGCTTCCAACTGGAGGTGAGCAAATTCTGTTCTGTAAGCCAGGTTATCAAGACACTTATCACTTTGCATGTATAATTCATCTGTAATCTCTGAGCCTTCTGTAAAATTCTGTTTAAATGAGAAAGATGGGGGTCAACTCTAAAAAGAGAACTCATGCAGAAAGTCTGCCTTTACAGAGCCTCCTAGGGCCAGGCCCAAGGTTTCAGTGGTGATGAAGGAGAAGCCCCCACTGGGAAGGTAGTGACCCAGGAATAAGGGTCAAGGTCAGAAAGTCATGCAGTGAAAATTATTTTCTCTTTATAAATTCTATAAGTTCAGGGTATTATCTTTTTGATTGTGTAAAAAGAGAACCAGTGGGTTTCTGTAACAACTTGATATCCAGCTTCATGGGAATTAAGTACTTTCAATGTGCATGAGATTATTGGAAATATTTTGTTTAAAAAAACCTTGATTTCTTTTGTAGTCATCCATGCAACTGTGTAAGCCTCTGCGTAGGTGAGAATTCCAGGTTGGTCTTCAATAGTCACCATAACCCCGCTGGAGCCTGGTATCTACTTCTATGGGAATTTATCATATTCCCAGTTTGCTGGGACAGCTTGCGGACATTTCTTGTCTTGGTATAATTATTACTGGTTCTCCTTTTTTTCTCAAAAGTATCCCCGTTTGCATAGTAAATGATATAAAACCAGAAACTTTAATTAATAGTTGAGATTTTCTACTATTATTAACAGCTATGTTGCAGGATCTGAAACAGGACTACGTATCTACACACTGCTAAAGACTTCTCTAATTAAGTGATATATTCAACAAAAGGCATGGTAGTTCCCTTTTCCTACATTCAGCTTGTGTATTGCTATCTGACTAAAGGAAAAAAAAGCAGTGAATTCCAACCTGGTTACCTCAGCACCAAGAGAATCCACCTGTTGGGGAGACTGCACCTGAATTTGTGTGTATGAAACTTCCTTCTTATGCATAGCTTTAGAAAAATATCTACAGGTTACTTTGCATGCTTTTGTTATTAGAAAAGGTAATGTAGATTACAAATTGTATTTTCCTTATTTTACTTCCATTAAGCTGAGAATAATTTTAGCAACCGGTTGTATGAATCAGCTTTTCTTGTGTACACCTCACTACCTANAAACAAACAAACAAACAAACAAACAAAAAAGTATCCCCGTTTCCATAGTAAATGATATAAAACCAGAAACTTTAATTAATAGTTGAGATTTTCTACTATTATTAACAGCTATGTTGCAGGATCTGAAACAGGACTACGGTATCTAAACACTGCTAAAGACTTCTCTAATTCAGTGATATATTCAACAAAAGGCATGGTAGTTCCCTTTTCCTACATTCAGCTTGTGTATTGCTATCTGACTAAAGGCACAGAAAGCAGTGAATTCCAACCTGGTTACCTCAGCACCAAGAGAATCCACCCGTTGGAGAGACTGCACCTGAATTTGTGTGTATGAAACTTCCTTCTTATGCATAGCTTTAGAAAAATATCTACAGGTTACTTTGCATGCTTTTGTTATTAGAAAAGGTAATATAGATTACAAATTGTATTTTCCTTATTTTACTTCCATTAAGCTGAGAATAATTTTAGCAACCGGGTGTATGAATCAGCTTTTCTTGTGTACACCTCACTACCTACTCTATATGTTTTAAGTGGACTACATGTTTTAGTGCATGTTTAGGTTTTAGATCTATTTACTCATTTATTTTTTATATATTTTCTTATTTTCTGTTATGTTTAACTTACAAACCACTTAAACACTTGTGTAAATTTTCAAATGCTAAATATTACAATTAAAATTAAAATAAATATTCTAAGTCTTCCTCTTGTTCTGGAAATAATCACCTTATTTGTGATTATTTGTTCTAACACAAGACAAATGTTAGACGTCACATGGGTGGCCTGGTGGGATGAATCTTACAGGCAACAGATTCAGTCGTTTCTTCAAGTCAACATATGAAAAGAAAGAAGTCACTTGCCTTGCAAGTTTGGAGGAGAACAATCACAGCAAGTGTTTTAATTTTGCACAATAATGCATAACACACCCCTTTACAGCACTTTTGAAAATTACTGGGCTACTCATGTAAATGCAAACTATGTGACTTCAGAGAAGATAACTTACTTCCTGACTCCCAGTTTTTCATCTTTAAAATGGGGTCAACTTTCCTTCACATACTTGAGAGAACTAAATATAATAATATATAAGGAGCACCCAGGAATGTGTCCTTGGTGTAGCAGATAATAATTAAATAGCAACTATTATTCTTATTTTAAGAAAAAAATCAGCTCCTTTCCCCCCAATTTTTTATTTAATTATTTTTCAAGTACAGTTTTCTGTCTATTACTCCCATCCCATTCCACCCCCTGTGCTTCCCCCCTTCCCTCCCATTTCCACCCTTCTCAGTTGTTGTCCATGTATCCTTTATATATGTTCCTCTAAATCCCTCCCCTATTTCTCCTGAAATTCCCTCCCCTCTCCTCTCTGGTCACTGTCAGTCTGTTCTCTATTTCAGTGTCTTTGGTTATATTTTACTTGCTTGTTTGTTTTGTTGTTTAGCTTCCTGTTAAAGGTGAGATCATATGGTATTTGTCCTTCAACACCTAGCTTATTTCACTCAGCATAATGCTTTCCAGTTCCATCCATGATGTTGCAAAAGGTAGGAGCTCCTTCTTTCTTTCTGCAGCATAAAATTCCATTGTGTATATGTACCATAGTTTTTTGATCCATTCATTTACTGACGGGCACCTAGGTTGCTTCCAACTCTTGGCTATTGTAAATTGTGCTGCTATGAACATTGGGGTGCATAGGTTCTTTGGGATTGGTGTTTTAGGGTTCTTAGGATACAATCCCAGCAGTGGAATTGCTGGGTCAAAAGGCAAGTCCAATTTTAGTTTTCTGAGAAAATTCCATACTGTTTTCCATAATGGTTGTACCAGTCTGCAATCCCACCAACAGTGGACCAGAGTCCCCTTTTCCCCACACCCTCTCCAACATTTGTTGTTTATTGCTTTGTTTATGATAGCCATTCTCACCAGTGTAAAGTGGTATCTCATCACACAACTTCACTCTAAGAAGACAACTAACCCAATTAAAAAATGGGGAAAGGACTTGAACAGACACTTCTCCAAGGAGGACATACAGAGGATCCAGAGACACATGAAGAGATGCTCAATATTGCTTGCTATCAGAGAGATGCAAAAAATCAGCTCCTTTACAATCACTAATACTGCATCCCAAGATCTCTGTGAACTCCTCAGTTCTCAAATATCCCTTTATTACATTGTCCAGAAAATGAAATTTGGGGACTTGTTACAATATTTGCTAAAGCACTTTCATAAATCACCATTGTTTCATCGTCTTTAGAGAATATGGTAAACTTACTCACATTACTAACCACAGTGAGATCTGAGGTCCTACGCTAAGCTTTTACAAACCTGAATTTATTTCTTGCTTCAGAAGCATTATTTTCTTATACCTCTTCATGTTATTTTTCTCTCCCAACACCAGACATTAGAATTTGCTTGATTTCCAGCATTATTCTTTACAAAGGAATGAAACATACCTCACTTTAGGAAATTAATCACCTATGCCTTATGAGCAAAATTCATGAATTTTTTGCGGGATGCTAAGAAGGCTGTGAGTGAGGCTCCCTCACTCAGTTTAATCTCTATGCCAGCTCCATCCAATCCCGTGCCTACAAAGTGACAAATTACTGCCAAAACTGACTTAGTTGGGTGACTCATAAAGAGTGAAATTAATATTTAAGCATAAAAGCCAAGGGTCTACAGATCCTCTTTTTTCCTGAGAACTTTCATAAACACAAAAAGATAGGCAACACAGATATGATAGCTAGCACATCATATCAAAGGAGACTACAGTGTAAAGATTTCTATGAGAACCAGAGATACAAATATGTATGTGTGACCATAGGGTTGGGGGGCGGGAGGTGGAATAGAGCTTAAAGGGTCTCTGCTCATGCTGAGGAGCAAAGAGGATGGGCAATTCAGAGAGAGGAGCCAGACCTATGCTAAGGCTGGTTAGGCTTCATGCAAGATCCTAAAGGAAACTTTTGAAGAAAGAGCCCTGGTTCCTAAACTTAACTGCACTCTGAGCATTCTCTTCAGGAAGTAGGAAGCTGGCTCTCCCTGGGGAAAAGCACAGATCAGCTTTCTTGCCTCTCTAGCCAGAGGACCATCGTAAATGGATCAAATCAGATTTATTCTCCGGTCTAACACCAGAGCCAGTGTAAACGCAGTGCTCACAGCAGCAAGCTCCCCACCAGTCCGTTCATGCAACCTTGCAGTTTCCTGTTTATAGCCAGAGTGTACATTTGTAAGCACCTGGGTGAATAAAATGTCATGCACGACTGCGTTCTTGTTGTATTATTAGTCAAGGGACCGTTTAATCAACAATGAAGATAACACATGTTAAAAAAACACAGATGCTTTATATAAAAAATCTCATTCTGTTCTCCCTGAAAAACAATAAATTGCTTATTACATAAGGAAACTGAGGTTAAATGATTCATGCAAAGTGGTATAACTAGCATGTGGCAAGACTGAACTGTAAAATCTAGGTCAGTCAGATTTCAGCTTTATAGTACATCATGCTTACCCTCCAGATAATCTAAATGATAAATATTTTCTAACTCTACCAAATGATAAGGAAGTGAAGGCAGGAAATTCATGACTGGCCAGCAATGTAAGTAGGTCTATAAAGACAACAGGGTGTAAGTGAAAGTTTCCATCATTCCCTTGGGGACCAGTCACAATTTCTCTTATTCTGGTTCTTCCTCAGCCTTCTCCCTGGAATTCTGCAAGATACTCCAACATCTCTTAAGCAACCCAGATTGTGTTCTCTGACTTATAATTGAGAACATGCTACTACTCATATGTGCTACTGAGGCAGCAGGCTCCTAACTGGTAGCCCACCAGATGGACCAGCTCCGGAGGGCCATGATGTAGTAAGAAGCACACTCCCATTTCAGTGAGACAGACCAACATTTCATTTGAGACAACAGAGCTGAGTTGGAGAGTGGTTCAACACAGCTTCAACCTCTTGAAACTGACCTATGCACACCACTGTCTTGTCAAGAAATAGTATAGAATTCTAGGAGATTGGCTATAGATTATGAAATTTTAGCAATGCATAATATATCATGAAGAGTGTATAAAATTATTCACCTGTTTGCCTCTTGCTTGCATCTACCACTAATCTCTCAACAACATTTTTTACAAGTTCTTTGGTCACCTAATAAATCTACTATTGATTACCTTGGGGGACATTAGATGAAAAAATAAAGTTAAATGGCCACTGAATTATCTAATACTTGCAAAATAAAATGTTAATTAGACTATCAAAGTAGTGTGCACTAAAGCAGTTATAATTTGTTCAGTACGTTTTTTATTTGGACAAATAGCACACTTGAATGCACTGGGTCTTACCATCCCTGGGCTCAGTGAGTGACACTGTCCTGCAGCTAACACCATGCTCTACGGAAGCCTCACAGATTGTGACTCGAACTCCTCACTGTAAGAGGAGGGTTCCCAGCCTGCCCTCTAAGGTCCATGGCCAATTGGCTTGGGATCCTACCTCCACCATCCATACACCGTGACGTCACATCCTACAAGCCTGCAGAGGCAGTGGTTGGAACACAGCTCTCGTCGCCAGACAGCCCAAGTGTAAATTCTGCTCTGCCCGTTGCCAGCTGTGTGATTTTGGACAAAATACTTAACTTTTCTGGGCCTCCATTTCAAGTGAGTTGGTATAGTACCCCCAATCACATAGTAAACTTTCAATATTACTATAAGGATGATGTGAAGTTCTTTCTTCTCTCTCCACCCTTTAAAAAATAGAATAAGATTATTGAAAAGATGCTCCCTGGTTGAGAAAAGAAACTAAAATCTCTAGGGTTAAATTGAAAGCAGGTCCTATTCTTCATACTTTCAAAGATAAAAAAAGTTAAACCAGTGTCTAACCTTTCTCAGAGTGAAGTCGTGAAGAGGCCTGAGGGCAAGAAAAGAGGCTACTTGGAGAGGAATTACTGAACTGACAGGTGGCAGCTTCCCTTTTACCCTTCCCTCCTCTTCACATTCCCCTTCTACAAGCTCAGGAAGCTGGGGATCAGTAATAGCCTCTTGCCTTAGAAGAGGACCTGATGTCATCGGTGCTGCAATAAGAGGCAGTAGAAAGTGTTGACAGACTGCATGCCCATTGTTTGGTGAGGATAGGTAGCCAGAAGCAGGAAAAATACAGCCAAGCCTTCTTAGGTGTCCCATACTGGATCATCACAACTGTGCAGATTTCCCTAGAATCTCCTAAAAGCCCACCCCAAAAGCCTGTGAGAAGCATGGTATTTGGACAACTATCCCAGAGAGGAAAACCCAGGCTAGTCAGAGAAATGGTGAGGACGTACTGAGGGGGGTCAGGCACATCATAAATGCTACTTGAGAACTATCTTTTCCTTCACTTACCTCCAAACCCCAGCCCCGAAAGGCAAGAGCAGAAAAGAAAGAGTCAAGTGTGTGAGAAAAGACTGTGTCTTGGGCCCCAAAGTCCACGCTGTACACTGCAGGTTCGGGCCACACACGCCCATTACAGAGGAGAGAGGGAACAGTGAGCTGTGGAAGGAAGGAACTTTGAGTTCAGTGTGAGACTGAAATATTACAGAGGGTGGATTATCTCACTCCTAACACCAGTTTATTCTTATTAAGCAAAAGGTATCTGAAAAATGACAGAATTGGACCAAGATGGCCTTAAGAGGGATGGGCTCACAGCAGGAAAGACAGAACCTTGCTGAGACTGAAGGAGGAAGTTTTTACTGAAAATAGAAAAATAATTTGATGGCTACTTCTCAGGAGCTGAGTCTTCTCAGTCAAAATAGTTTTTCTTTTTAAAATACAGAAATTGCAATCTGTGACACAGTCGAGTCATACCATACAAAACTACACTCAGGATATATTTCTCAGTAGGGCCATGGGAATCTCATCACTCTTTATCACTATTTAACCTGCAAGACTCTTAAAAATCATTTTTTCCACCTTTAGTGATTCTCTGAGTTTTGAGAACCTCAGTCTGGCTTTGCTTTACTCGCTCTGACCACACCTTCAGTATAGGCTTTTCAGTTTTACACTGATAATTGTGCCTTGGCTGAAATAAGCAAAGTAATTGTTTACGTATGGAGTTTAAGTTTATATTTATAACATTAAATAAGTGCTTTCTCTAGAAAAATTTTGAAATATGAAACTGCTAAAATAGGGAGCAAGGCTCAGTCACGGAAGCATGAAGACATGTGAAGGCGCTTATGCTTCCCCCTGCGCCACCCCTACTGTTTCTCTCCAAACAAAGGCCGTGTGTCTACAGAGCAGAAATCATGCCCAGGGTCTTTTGTTGCTTGCTGACCTTACCTCGTATCTCAGCATCCCTGAGACCAAAGCCATGTGGGGGACTGTATTCTGTTGCTCAAGTTGTGCGGTGCCATTCATCCCTCCACCTTCTGACTTCTTGATTCTCCATTAAACATTATCGGAATGCCCACTGTCTTACTGCTGTTGAACTTGGCTTAATAACTACAATTAGATGAACTAGACTGTATATACCACAATTAGATATCACAACCTGTATGGATTGTTCTATAATAAAAAGTTTTCATCCTTTGTCTTCACTGCCAAACTGTCAGGAGTGGTGACTGAGGCTGATCCTTTTCTTCCTCAACGGTTCATCTTGCCTCTACATCTCCCGCACTTGCCCTCGACACTCACCACTCTCTTGTTCTCTGGCACTGCTTCCTCTTCCACCTTCAGTGCATCACTGGTCTACTCTGACCTCATCCCAAGGTAGCCCCGCCTCCAGCCACACCCTCAATCTTCTACCGAAGCTGAGCTCCACCTGCTCCCCAAGGTCCTGTGCCCCTTCTTTGCCCACTATTGGTCTGCAGCCCTGCCCTCCTTCCCTGGATCACGCTGGCTACTAGGGCAGGACAGTGACAGTGGGTCATGAGGTAAAAGCCAACACATGGATGGGTTTATACAGGCCACTGTCGGCTCCTCCCTCATGTATTTTAACTCCACTAACAGTCCCAGTAGCTTAATCTAAGGCCTGAGTAATGAATTTACTCTCTATTTTCAATTTATTTCTCATGATTCAAGTTTAAAGGTGAGAAAATAACTTGATGTGATAACGCCCCCTTTCATGAACATTTATATATTTAATCCCATATCCCAGCAGGCTGTTGATGAAATACGTCATTGTGGACATTAAAGGAGAATATGTTGTCAAGCTCAGGGCTCAGGAGAATGCTATAACCTCGTGCAGAAACAGTCAGGCTGTGCTGGCTGAGACCCAGCCCAGGCAGGGTCCTGGGAGGACAGAAAGCTCTCAGACACCAACAGAGTTGGTTATTTTTGAATGTTTTGTTGCAAGAGCCTCTGAACCACTGGTGCAAGGTTAGACTCTTAGAACCATGAGCCAAAATAGCTCTTGCTGTAATGCGGTAAATACAGGCACTGTCGGTGCTTATTGTGTGTCCTGTCCATTACGTCCACATAAAAAACACTGCCTTACCTAAGAACCTGCTTATACATGTGCATATATTTCACTAGTGTGGATGGATCATCACAGATTCAGGTGTCTTGACAAATATGCTATTTTAACCAAAGGTGAGAGACAAAAGCTAACTGACCAATCTTCCCTAACCACAAGAGGATCATAAGACAAGTCCTGAGGGAATTCAGGTTACATTCAAGGCCAACAGAGATAAGTTCGTTCGTTCTTGGGAATCCCTTTGATCCAAACACTATCCTCCCAAAAATTATTATAATTTCATTTAAGTAACATAATAGTGATTCTTCAGATATATAGAATTTACATAATTTTCCCCTTGAAGTTCATTATTTCTTATAAGATTAACTCTGAATTTTATCTTATTCTAAAAGAATGTTAAAAGATTTCAGAAGGTAGCCTTAATTTTTTCAAAAAATGTTTTAAATAAGAGGACAATAACTCACAGCTGAAAATATCATTTCTCCTCCCAATCTTCCTGGTTTCTGAAACTAGAATTCGTACCATTGGTACCATAATACAAATCCATTTCTTTTCTCAGCTTGACTTTTTGCATTTTAACTCCTGATTTTTTAGGGTTTGAAAACTGGCTCTTAAAAATAGTATTTGAAGAAAAAATATTCTAAAACAGAAAAGTTCAGTTTCTATTTTCAAGATTTGAGGTAGCTTCATCATGTTCTCTCAGGACCCCTCCAGCCAAGTACAAGTCATAGATAATTAACAGCTCAGAAGGTAGAAAAGAGAACTGACCCAAAGTGCCATGAATAGTATCTTAGTGGGGACCATGGCTGTCAAAGGAAGCCCACTGTGAAATAACACAGGGTAACTAACAATCAAGACTGTCATCCTTTTGTAAAAGGAGGCAGAACTGAGGTAGTTCTGGTAGTTCTTCAGGTGACTACATCGAAAATACACACACACACACATACACACACACTGCTTGGAACCACAATCAAGAGTCAAACTGTGCCTGGCAGAATCGCCCTTCCATAATATACAACTGCCACTCTAGGATCTTCACAGTACACCTCCTGGTTAACTTTCACTAAAATATATGGGTCAGTTCTGCTTTCAAGAACTCAATTTGACTCTGGGGTACTGGGCAAGGGATTAAAAGAACTCAAGCCGAGTAGGATGCATATAAGACCACAGTAAGTTAAAGACACTGTATTAAATATAAATGGTAAAAATTCAGATTGAGACACAACTGTGTTTCCTAAGTAATTTCACACTTTTATAGTGTAATGTCTCTCTTCTTATTTGTAAAAATATATGCTTATACTTTCAACATTCCAATTTTATTGTTGAAAATCAGGTCATCCTTTCCATGAAGGAAAGCAAAACTCTAACTTTACAATATGTTAATGCACAATTCAACTACCACTTATGAAGTTTGCATTATAGTCTTTCACATCAATGGTTTAGAAGTGTAGCTACAAAGTCCATTAGCATTCTTGCCTCATTTCCACTCTCCATACTTCCTCCTGTCCAGCCATATTGGCCCCTGCTGTTCTTAGAACTCACTGGGAGTGCCCTGGCCTCAGGAATCTCCACCTACTCTTCTATCTGCCTCAGACATCTACATGTCTGCATATAAATGCATACGCTTGGCTAACTCTCACATTCCTTTCAAGTACTTACTCAAATGTCACTCTCTCATTAAGGCTTACCCCCACCATCCTACTTGAATATGCAGATACATCCTCTTCTGTGAGACTTCTGATTCCAGTTGTTTTTTATTTTCTTGCCATTTATCATTTTCTAATATAATATATGATTTGCTTATGTATTTTCTCTCTCTCCACAATACAATGTAAGCTCTATGTGGGAAGAATTTTTGTTTTGTTCAGTCTGTACCCCAAACACCCAGAATTGTGGAATGATTAAGCTGTGCTGGTCATAGTAATGGGTTTGAATGTACCATTACTTGCCTGGTACCTGAGTTAATGGAAAGAAGAAGCAAATCAAAATTACATGCCCAATAAACCCAAAGACTTTGGCTCATAGTTCCAAACAGTATCCAAATGGATTTTTCATTCACAGACCACATAAAGAACACAGAATTAACAAGCACTTTCATATTAGGAAGATGATATTAAAAGCCACCTAATGCAACAATATAATTAATACTAACTTGTTTCTTTTAGAGGTCTAGTATGAATTTTATAGAAAGAGAATTTGGATTAAGTTTGTATCTCCTCTAATTACTCCTTTCTACACTGTCAGCTAGGTCAGAGCCCCTGTGAAGGAGCCCCCAAAGCTTGTAGACCTGACAGGTAAACTTTCTGAAAACTTTTGTTGTTGTTTCATTAGCTTCCTGTCTTTCATAGGTATATTCACTTGTTTCAGTTTGTGATTGCAAGGTATTTAATCCAGGCAATTAACAAAATACTTAAGCCTGGTCAACAGAAATTAAAATAAGGTATCCCAGAAATGTCTCATGTGGCTGTCATTTCTAGAATGACTCCATCAGAGAATCCCTCCTCTGTAGTATTTACCAGGACTTCAAAGAAACTGTAAAGCTGAAAATTCCACAGATTGCATTTAGATCTAATTTGGAATCGTTGTGTCACGATGCTGCTGCTCGGAAATAAAGCCCTAGTGGTTATGTCTGATGAGCTTATTCAAAGAAGCTCAAAACTGCAACGGGGAGCACAAATGGAAAATCAATCTCTGCAGCGTGCAGGGTTGCACAAAAAAGCAATAGGCATCTAAAACCAGAAACCTGGAATTGCTTTAAAAAATATCTTTTTACACAGGTCACTTCTTTACACAAGTCACTTCATGTTACAAAGCATATCATTCAAGCCTATATAAAAAACAGATTTTATTGGTAACTACATATCACAATCTTTCTAAAATAAACAGTTATTTGAGTAATTTCTGTAATAAACAGTATTTACTTTCCTGAGTCATATGAGTAAAATTTATTTCCTCTTATCTAAACTCGTTTTTCAGCAAATATCTATTCTATGCAAAGATTCAAGGAGGATATCAGAAAAGTAGAGCTTAAATTAAATAACAAGGAAGTACAAATGTTATAGCAGAAATTATTTAAATGATCCAAAATATCTATTTTATTTTATCCATTAACCTGAAATAAATATTCAAAGTAAACACTCTACAAAAGTAAAATATGTTCCCCTGGAATTTCATGTTTGCAAAAATAAAATCTGAAATTTCACTACTCAGTATGAATTTTCAAAAGCATTCAATTGCCACCTGTCTCCAGAACCCAATTTATTGCAAATGATGTTGCTAAAGATAATAAGTAAATAATAATAAAGCAAAATAATAGTGCCCATTGGGGTAGGATTCACCTCACAGTATTTCCTTGTGTTTGTAAATATTTTATCCCTGTTCCCATCCTTTCTTCTAGTCTCAGTAATTAATTATTTCCTTTTAATCAGGACTAACCTCCCAATACATGTGGATGGGGGCCCTGCATCATTCTCAGGAATTCTAGTTCATCTGTCATCCTCTTCTTTATCTTCAAACTGTTCCAGAACTATTGACTGTAAGTGTCTAAACAGGGTCGAGTTTCTTCCTGTCAACACCCTCCTCTAACAATAAAATCTCCACCCTATTCCATTTTTTAACCTGTTCCCTGTTTCACACACTCACAAAGATGATAAGTGTTCCGTCCCGCGGAACAGTCAACGAGGGTCCCGAGTCTACCTGAAACGGATGTATAGGGATGGGACAAGAGGTGCGAAGAAAGGCAGCAAGACAGGTTTCTGATCAAGCCGCAAATTTTATTTTGGGCAGGGCTGTTATTTATAGAGAGGAAGGGAAAAGGGGAGGTGGTCCCGATAGGTTGTCCTGTGCATGCTCACTGCATGCTCTTGGCGACGGTTGGTGGGTGGGCGCGTGATCAGCATCTTAATTGGTAGGTAGTACTCGTGATTAAGAGATGCCTACAAGGGTGGGGGCTACCTGGCTCGGCTGCAGCATCCTGTTTGCGGCTGCCTCAGCCAAGCCCTCCTGGTGCGATTTTCTTAATGGATTGCATTCACCGTCTTTAGGCCCCAACAGATAAGAATAGCCTGAGGCAGAACTTGCCAAACATCCCTGATGGTCAGGTAAATACAGAACCTAAAACTGAGGTTGATAACCCACCCAGGCTGGTCTCTGGGGTTCAATAACTACTTGAAAATTCCTAAGAGTCACAAGACCACTGAGCAGACACTGTCAGCCCAATTATTAACTTAATGCATGTGAACCAAAATATTTTATTTTGTGTCCACACTAGCAGCAGTAATTTCTTTTTTACAAAGAAAATAATGTCTTTAAAATGATTCTGAGGACATACGCAATAAAGAAAAATTTCTATTATCCAAACATAAAATATCAAATTTGAAATTGAAAAACAATATACTAAAGTATAGGATTTTTAATTTAAAGTTCTCAAACATTAATAAATAATACAAAGACCTAAGTGTGAAGGGGGAACAAAGAATGTACATGGAAAATTAGAGATATTGTAAATGACCAATCAAACTCTGGAAAATATCCATATTCATTAGTAGTGAAAGATGCAAACTAAAAAAATAACACTCTTTGGCTATAAAGTTGAAAAGGATTTAAACAACATACAATAAGCACCCCATGAGGCCATGGAAACAGTCATTCTCATAAACATGAAGTGGTCCCAGCCTTTCAGAAGACATGTCAATATACAGCAAAAGATTTAAACTTTTACAAATTTATCTGAGTTTGTTTTAATAAAATAATATTCAGTTGTTTTATATTTGCAAAAATATTGAAATCATTTTAAATAAGGTACAACATATTTTATCCAAGAGATAAAATATTTTAGATTTGCTAGGCTATTAAAGTTAAATAAAAATTGTTTCTCTCTGTCTTAGAGCTTTTAAGATATGAAAATGCTTTGTAAACCTCCAAGAGGGAGCTAGAGTTATGCGGCCTTTTTTTCTTCTATAAGTCAAGGTGATTGAAGTGCAATTTAATACAATACAATTCATCATTTTTTGGTGTACAGCTTGATACATTTAACAATCAAGACACAGAATTATACCACAACTTCCACAAACACCCTCAGTCCCTTTGCAGTTAATCAACCCCCTCCCTCTCCCCTGGTCCCTGGGAACCACCAAGGGAGGTGGTTTGATCTTAACATTTTCGCCTTTTTGTAGAATTTCACATAAATGGGAATCTGTAGAACGCGGTTTACTAAGAGTAGCTTCTTTTACTTAGCATAACATTTGAAAGATTCACCCACATTTTTTGTGTGTATTGCTAGGTATCTTTTAAATTGCTGAGTGGTAGTCTATGATGGAGATGCACCAGGTTTTGTTTATTCCCCCAGGTGGACGGCTGAGTTGATTCCAAATTTGGACTATTGGGCATATGCATATGGTCATGACCATACACATACAGGTCTTTGAGAGGACATGAGCTTTTATTTCTCTTGGTTAGATATCTAGGAATGTGATTTCTAGGTAATATACTAAATACGTATTTCACATGGTGAGAAGTTGCCAAACTGTCTTCCAAAATGGCTTATTATTTTAAAATCCCAACATTAATGCAGGGAGTTTCAGTTGCACCAAGTCTTAGTCCATACTTTGTTATTTTTCTGTCTTTTTAATTTTAGCCACTTTAGTGGGTGTGAAAAGTACATAATTTTGGTTTTGATCTGCATTTCCTTAATAACTAAAGATGTTGTACATCTTTTCATGTGCTTTTGACTTTTGTTTCTCTTCTTTGGAAAAGTGTCTGTTCAAATATTTTATACATTATGAGGAGTTTGTCATGTTCTTAATTTAGTTATTCTTGGTACACATCTTTTATTAGAAATGTGTTTTACATTTTTTTCTCCAAGTCTATGATTTGGAGTCATTTTCTTAACAGTATCTTTCAAAGAACAGAGATTAATTTTGATAAAATCCCATTTATCAACTTTTTCTGTTTTATGCTTTTGTGTCCACTCAAAGAATTCTTTGCCTAATAAAAAATACAAATATTTTCACCTATGTTTTATATAGGAGACTGTTCTGCATGGTGTGGGCCCAGCTCCCACTCAGAAAGGCCAGTGGAAAGCAATGTCTGGCACACAGGACACATGCCCACAGGTAGGTTCTCTCGTGGGGAATCAGGCCTGCATTGCGCCTAGGCGACTTTGGGACTTGCTTTTTGCTAAAACTCCCTCACCCTGAATTGAGGCAGCAAACGTTTACTGCATATCTTTAAAGTAACTTCATAAAGTCTGTGCTAAACCTTCCAAGGAGGAATGTAACTAGTTCAACCACTTTTCCCTTTACATTTGCAAATATCCTTCTGTTTTGACATAATTAGCAACATCCTCTCCTTTGTTTTCTGTTACAGGTAACCACCTAAAGCAAGCATGTGCATAGTAAATGAGGACCATCCTCAATGTAATGTGGCCAGAAAAGCAATAAAATCCTGTCAACACAAGGGTCGGAGCGTTTTCCCCTTGAGAGAGAGAATGGCTCCGCCGTTCCTTTTCCTCCACAGGACTCAGTAATACGTGTGAATTTGTCTTGTCTCAGCCACAGTGCTGCGGACACTGCTTAACTGGTGACCGTGTCAATTTTACGCTAATATTTTCCTAGTTGTAGCTCTTATCCTTAGGTATATAATGTATTTTAAGTTAACTTTGATATATGGTGTGAAGTAAAGATCCAAATTATTTTTATTTGCATATGAATATCCAAATGTTTCAGAACCATCTGTTGTTCACCACTGAATTACTTCACCAACTTTGAAAAGTTTTCTAGACTTTTTTACTGCAAAACCCATTTATTTTTGAGCATTAATCATTATGTCTTAGAAATAGAGTCTACATTTTGTGGTAAATGCTTCTATAAAAGATTATTTACTAATACATTTAAATATTAATTACATGTTGTTATCTGAAAAAAAACTGGAAAAGCAAAAGTATATGTACATATCTAGAGTGTTATGTACCAAAATATATACCCAAGGGTTATTGGGTTTTGATTATATTATGGGTTATTTTACTTCTCTTTCATATGTTTAATTGATATTTCATTTTAAAATGTACATATGAACTATAATATAAATTTTGAAATTTTCTCATTGAAATTTGATTTATGGTTTCTGAAATTGACATCATTACTTAAGCTTAATTAGCAGAAATAATCACATCAGTGAAGAGCATGGAGGTGTAGTAAATCAGATAGAAAAGGGAAAAATTTTAGTTAATAATATCCTACCATTTTCTAAAAGCAAGGCCTGGTGATATTTGACAAGTTCATTGTTAAATGGAATGTTTTCAAAGGAACAGAGAATTTTAGAGTTAAGCCAAACGTTTTCAACAGAACACACTGTTAAAAAAAAATGAATGACTTAAACATAACCCTCCATTGTACAACCACACCCAATTTCGACATTGATCAATTTGTATGTTAACATCTCATTCAAACTCACAGGTCATCAGGAGCTTTTTGCAAGTGTCTTATAGTGCATGCAAAACATCAAGGGACACCAGCTTAATTTTGTAACTGAATTTTTCTAGATTTTAAGGTAGAAAGATAAAAATGACAATTATTCACACTTCCATTTTTATTACTTCCTTTTTTCTCTCTCCTTTTATAAGGGTGAGTGTTTTGGCATAGCGGAACTTGCCTTTTCAGGAATTTCTTATTTGCATTCCCAGTATCAGTGATGCAAGATGATCTTGCATGTGCGTGTGTTCGCCGACTGTGGCATTACACGCCACAGATTCTGAGATAAATTGAAACATGGCAAAAATTATAATTAGTACCAAGTGGGTGTAGTGTAAAAGCTAAAGAAGCAAAGTAGGAAAGTTGAAATTCATTTTCATATTAAATTCAGGTGTCGTCTGCATTTTAGTTGTGGGTGATTTCTGATCGTTAGAACAATGAGTTATCTCCAAATTTTCCAAATGAGTAACAATGCTATCTAAAAGACTCTTGTGCTTCCTCTGTATGTTGCATTTTCCCCGTAATTGAGGTTGACTTGCTGTGTTTATAGTTGACAAGTTAATAACAATCTAATATAACCTCTCTCAAAGATCATTTCTAACGAAGTTGCCTTTCCTTTTCACATTAACATGCAAAACAGAGGACAATAAATACTCAAATAGAGGTTCACAGAATTTCTCCAAATGGCATTGGAGTAAAATATAAAATGATAACCTCAAAAACTTGATTGAAAGAGTATGCTGTGAGATTAGCAAGTAAAAGAAGCCATATGCAAAATTGTTAAATAGTTTTAACAATTAAAAATCACCTGAGAACAAGCTTCAGACAACACCTGAATTGGATGTGAAATATAATTTCAAATATAGTATTGTCCTTCTTTAGCTGTTACATGAGACCCACCTGGAGAAATCTGAGAAATCCTCTGAACCCACTTTAAGTATATTTCTAGGTTTTGAATGCTAAGGACCCGAAGTCCCCAACCTTTCTGGCACCAGGAACCAGTTTCATGGAACAGAGTTTTTCTCCTTTTTTTTAATGTTTGTATAAAGCCTTTTATTTAAGCTTAGTTCAACGGCAGAGTATAGGATTGAGAATGGATTGGAAGTTAAAATTCTAGTTAGTTCTACACGTGAGAATGTTAACAGACAGACAAAGGTGTTGGCAGTGCCACCTCTCACTGAAAGCTTTAGGCGACAGCTAAAATTAGCTACTGCCTCACACTCTGGGGACTGTTATTTCTATTTATGTCGTCAGAACTGCAGTTAGTTATACACAAGCATATGACTCAGTTGGCTTTGAATTAATATTGGGAAGAATATCATGATTGAAACAAACAAGTTTTGCATCCATATTTGTTCGAGTTTGCTCTAATGTTTTTCTACACTTGTGTATTAAAGTTATTAGTTGTAGTGTAGTGAGAAGTGTAGAAATTAACGTCTCTTTTAAAGTAAGACAGGTTTAGCTTCATCATTAAATATGGTCTAGTAAGCCTAGGAAGACGATTTTTTCCAGGGACCTGGTTGGGGGTGGGGACACAGGAGGCGGAGGTCCAGAGGTAATGTGGAGGGAGTCCACAGAGCAGGGCTGGGGACCCCTGCTAAGGACCTTGATAGTGTGAAAGGAAGAGACGGCTCCATTAGAAACATTCTTTGAGATAGATTATATTAGATTGTTATTTACTTGGAATCCCTAAATATATCATGTTAACCTCAATGAAGGAAATTAAAATATGCAACATATAGAGGAGACACAAAGGTGTTTCATATGGCATTGCTGATCATTTGGGAAAACTGGAGATAACTTAAGAGTCTATTGATAAAAAATATTGAAATGAATTATAACACACCTATACAGGGACACACTTTCCAAATGCTGAATATAATATGGTACAAGAATATTGATTGACATAAAATATACTGTATATATATCTTAAGACTTAACTATATGTGGATGATGAGTTTAGAGAAAAAAAACAATTTTTCTCTATTTTTTTAGAGAAAAAAAACAATTTTTTTCTCTTCTTTATCTATAGTTTTAAAACATTGTTTGTATATAACATTAGTAGATGCTCATCAGAATATTAAGGCACAACTAGTAAATGATACTTCTGTGAAAATAAATTCACAGAGTCTTTCACTATAAGAGGGCAGCTTCTGACTAGCAGGATTTCTCATCTAAGCCACTAGTTATGTGTAGGGAAAACTGACCAACATTAGCCTCTAATGTGGACTGATAGAGTGAGAGTTTAGTAAATTTTTGATAAAACTAATGACAATATTGAATGTGCTATTGTCCCAGCATATGCTCTTTCAGAAAGGATGTTTTTATGATACCTAGAAACATTGTAAGTATGCGAGAACAAAACATAATGCAAAGCAACACCTGAGAATTTGAGCTACAAGTGCGATAAAAAACCTTTTCTTACTTCTCATGGGGCAAGCAGAATAACAGAGTAGTTTAAAGTTGGACAATGGGGTATGAAGCCTTGCTCTGCTATTTATACATTTTGTTTGCATGAGCCCAGTTTCCTCATCTGTTAAATTAAAATGATAAAAGGAGCTTCCCTACAGGATTGTGTTGGAGATTAAATGGTGACAAACAAGGAAGATGTGCTTGCATAGCACTCAGTAAGTAATATTACCTAAATTCCAGGCATCCACACTCCCTGCAAACTCAGGCATAGGCTCTAGTCAGTTCTGGTCCCTGAATGCTTCCGTGTGGAGAAGGGGAACAAGCTCGAAGGAAGTGGAGCCATGTCGTATGAGACAGGAAAAATTAATATCAGTAATGATATAATTTAAAATACATTAGTAAAACAGACATCACACACATGTCAGTACAGCCCAATGCATAAAGTTGATATATCATCTCACAAAAAGAAGAGTTGAATCTTATTCCTCTGATTTTAAATCAATAAACATTCTTCCATTTTAAGCCATTAAGAAAAAAACTATTATTTTTGATATTATTTGGAATATATACCCAAACAGCTTTATAGGATTTCACATTATACTCTCTTATTAAGTCAGATGCATTTTCAAAATCTCTCTGAATTGCCCCAAAATGAATAAAAATCTAGGAAGACTGGTTGGCACCAGCACTTTAAAAAAGAAATGAACATGCATGTAAAGTGTGTGCGTGAACAGTGGCATACACACACCTGAGCACAAGGTCAGCCAGTATGTCTGCGAAAGGATTGAGACAGGTTAGTAAGAAGCTAGGAAAATTCCTGGGCAAGTTAAATGGGGGAACTGAGGCAGCTGAACAAACTGGCCAAGCAATTCACAGACAGATACAGAAGGTCACCAGGGTGGAAAGCCACAGGTGCCTAGCAACAGGCAAAACCGGTGCTGGACCTCACCCCCAGGGTGGCTTTCCTCCCCTGCCATATCACTGGCCAAGCTGTTTAGACCCTCTGATGCTGACCAATCAGTGGAGACCACAACCCTGAAAGGACACACATGGAAACCCTGATGAATAGTCTATTGAGGTCTCTCGTTAGACCTCCCTTAAAATCTCCACCTTTGGAAAGCAGATAAAACCGCTCAATGCAAAGGGGCCAGTGTACACCCTCCTTGGGGCATGACCACTCGAATCTCCTTCTAGAGTGAATTTTCTTCCTCCTAAACTCTCAGGGTCCCCACAAGACTGGCAACCAGGGGAGCATTGAGCAGCAGCAGCAGCGTGGCCCAGGCTAACCCCTGAACCTGTCCCCAAGGCTCTCTTTCGTCTGACTCTGCAGTGAGGTGACAGCAGCCCTGTCTTGGCTCACTTCTTTACTGCAATATTTCTTGAGAGCCAGAGCAGCCCCACCTAGCCTCGCTCACCTCGCTGCTTCTTCTACCCTAGGCCTTCCTTGTCTCGCCGTCCCTTAAAATCACCTGGACTTGTATCGTGAAGTCCTGAATGAAGTCAAAGAGCCACAGACTACAGGCCAGCCCAGGGCAGAGTCCCACAGAGCCCAGTCCCCTTTCCCATAACAGTATGTTAGAGCTCAGTTTGTAGTGTCTATAAGGTGAATAGGACAATAAAGGTGCCTGAAATGACCATCAGATAACAAATAGGCTTTCAAGGGGTGGGGGTATTAACAGTTAAAAAATTATTAATAAAATTAATCATGTCTTCTCAACATTTAAAATGAACTTCTAAAACTAAAGGCAATAATTTTGTTGACAAAATTATGACTATACCAAGTAAAATGGGATGATAAAATGTTCCTTTACCTGACAATTCACCTACCCAGACCTGAGAAAAGGCCAACATGTTTAGGTTTCAGAACTGCATCTATTATTGGATATATGCTAACCTGCATTGTTAATAGGCTATAAATAACAACCATGAAGAACAAATCAAATTAACTAACTTTTAAAATCTATAATGGAACAAAAATTATTATTTAATGGAATAAGTGGGCTAAAGCAACAATAACCATAAAGAATGGGTCAGTGGAAAGACGACATACATGTGTTAAATTAATTCTAGTTCCCTAGGATTTGTTTAATGAATAGGAGCAGTGCATGGCACTGATGTTCTTTACATAGCAGATTCTGCATTTTGCTGAGACTTTCCATCTCAAAAGTACCCATATACTTTACATAATGATGATGATAATACACGAAAGGGTGCAAACCTCATTTTTTAAAATGTTACCCATTTCCCCCCCAAGACGCAGACTAGCCAAGAGCTCTAAACTGTAATTCAAGAAAATCTCGTCATGTGTCTCTGGATCCTCTGTATATCCTCCTTGGAGAAGTGTCTGTTCAAGTCCTTTCTCCATTTTTTAATTGGGTTAGTTGTATTCTTAGAGTGAAGTCATGTGAGTTCTTTGTATATTTGGGAGATTAAACCTTTGTCTGAGGTATCATTGGCAAATATGTTTTCCCATACAGTTGGTTGTTATTTTATTTTATTTTCTTTAGCTGCGCAAAAGCTTTTTATTTTGATGAGATCCCATTTGTTTATTCTTTCCTTTATATTTCTTGCTCTAGGGGATATAAGGACAAATACCATATGATCTCACCTTTAACAGGAAGCTAAACAACAAAACAAACAAGCAAGCAAAATATAACCAAAGACACTGGAATAGAGAACAGGCTGACAGTGACCAGAGGGGAGAGGGGAGGGAATTTCAGGGGAAATAGGGGAGGGATTTAGAGGAACATATATAAAGGATACATGGACAACAACTGAGAAGGGTGGAAATGGGAGGGAGGGGGAGCACGGGGGGTGGGATGGGATGGGAGTAATAGACAGAAAACTGTACTTGAAAAATAATTAAATAAATTTTAAAAATAGCATATTTCAGTATAAAATTGACAATAGTCAATATAAAATTGACAATGGTCAAAATTTTATAATACACTGTATTGTTAGAAAACATGAGAAAATAAGCTTCCATTTGACCACTGTTATAGAGGATAATTTGATAAACTCTCAAATTATAAATATTTATACCCAGAGACCCAGCAGTTCTTTTTCTATGAATTTATCTTATAAATATGCCTAAAAGAGAAATAAAGATATTCATTGAAAAAAAAAAAGGAAATCTTGAACTTGACTCCAGTGTAACTCTCAGGGCTTAGTACTTCCAACCTAAAAAAATATGAGTCCTGGCCTGGATGCTAGGGATTGCAATCCAAACATTTCTAAATACCCCGCTACTGTCAGGTTGCCCAGAAAAGTCTGTGACTACTCTCTGTTAAGTCTTGTTATTGCTCTCATGCAGCTCCAAGCAACAGATGGTCGGAAACAGTGACTGGACACCAGGGTCTATCCTTTCCAGTCTTGCAATGGAATAACCATGTGAACGAAAAAATGAGGCATAAAAAATACAATTTATAAAACTGTAGAGACAACCCAGTTCTACTTTTCATTTTGCAGAGGAGGAAACTGAAATTTACAGATAGTAATCACTTTCTAGTCCATGCTATAGAGCTTGTTAGTAGAAAATCCAAAAATACTATTTTGTAATATTCCTTGTGTCAGCATTAAAAGCTACATGCTATGAACAATGATAATTTGCAGTCTCTGTGAGTATAAAATTAACAATTCTGGATTATATTCTTTGGTTATGCAAAAAAAAGAGCAAAGAAAATTTTAGGGGAAGTGTGGTGGTAATTTTATGATACAATATTTCTTGCCCCTTCCTTATTAGTGGGTTCATTAAGCTTGCCAACCAAAGAATGCCTGATTAGTTATACCAGTGTTTTAAAGAACTGTAAATGCTTTGAACAACTTTACTTATAGTAAACACATCTAGTTGACACAAAATACTTGTAACATTGGGTTAAAACTTTATTTGGCTTATTAAAATTAATCATGTTCTGCTGGTAAAATGCAAACTAATTACTGCTCAAATCACAACCAGACAGAGTGTCTGCTATAAAGTTATACTGCCCTAAACTCCTTTAGATGCTAGATCACACAGTCCTCATGGCCGGGAGGCAGGGACATTTTGGGGGCACTTAGTGAAAGGGTCTTTTTCCAAGAGGTCAGGAAGTGTTACAAGATTTTAACAATACGGCTCCCTTGCAAATGAAGTCATCAGCTCTGCCTGAATACCAAGATTATTTGAATCCCACTAAAACGTCAATATACTTGACAATGTACATGATCTACCCATTTGCAGTTTCTTCATGCTGTCAGAATGAATGTCAGGTAGTAAGGAAGATCCCCTTTAGAAAAAAAAATGACACTTTCTCTCTGAATCTGTAAGAGTACAAGAAATGTGCTTCATATTTTTTGCTTTTTGTTGCTGAAAAATATGTAGGAATCATTAATTTCTACATGAATTATCCTGCTAATAGTATAATGCTTACAACAGACCATCAAAATAGGTATGTTGCTAACACATGTCGATACTTCTAAAAAATATTGGCATTTCTTCTTACTGGAAAGCATTTCATGAATGATGATTTTGGGGGAAGAAATAATTTTTTTTTAAAGAAAGAGCTTTCTTAAACCACATTGGAACTGTTAGAAAGAGTCAAATTAAGTTTATTTGCATGTTGAATTCCCAATGAAATGCTATGCCAAATTCTTTTTGAATATCACTTCTAATTAAAGGAAACCATTATTTCAAGTGATAACATACACACATACTAGGAGACACCTATGAAAAACCACACTCTAAAACAATCATTGCATACGAATTCTCTTACAACCCATCCAACTCCAGGCAACAGGACAAACCCTCACTGTGGTAACGAAGACATCCAAACCCAAGCGATGGCCTGGCTCTCTACATCCCTTTGCAGGAGATTCCTGCAAAACCCGAAACAACAAGAAAGGCCCTCAGGATTTCCAGTGGACTTGCACTGCGAATGCCATTCCTTGGAGCTCAAATATGCCAGTGGGCTCCCTCTTAGTACCGCTGCTTTTCCACACAACTGTTGGTTTACCACATTGACCTTGATTCTTTCCCCTTTCACGGCCCAACTAATAAATGTCTAAGTACACGCTTATTTTAAATCCCCATTTTTCCTGTTTCACCATGAGCTTGTGAATGTCTCAGCTTCTAAATTTAAGGTGTTTAAGCCTTATCATGTCCTTAAAGTGACTTGGGCATTTGAAGGATATTCTTTCTTATCTTTAAACATTTTACTGAATTCTGAAGAACTGTTTTCCCAAAGGTCTGGAATACTGTCTTTTTTATGGTTCTGAGTTGACAATGTTTACAAATGACCACAGCTTATCAAAAGCCTATTTGAAAAGGAGACTATTCATTTTTCGCAATATCTTTGCAATGCCATTGTGGTTAATGTATTGAGGTCTTTCATATCTCTGTTGTTTAACCTTCCTCACTGAAGAATTCTATACTGTCTTTTTGGAAATTGAAAGGGTAGAAATTAATATTTATTTGTTTGTGCAACAGAGAACTGACTCAAAACTTATCCTCTCCACGTCCCAGAAGAGGCTGGAATCACGTTGGTCACAACAATAACAGAAGTAGCTATTCTATTCTGCAAGTCAGAGTGCCCTGGTTTCCTGAAATGAGCAGTTCTAGGTGCAGTTCGGACTTGGCTGCCACAGGCTGCCGCACGCTAAAGGTAACCAGCTGGTGCTGTGGCTCCAGGCAAATACTGAAACAGTTTCATTTCATCTGAGGCAATTGAGGTCTCTCAAATCGACCAACAACGGGAATGCCGAGGTTGAAATGGTTTCCTCTCTAAGAAAATAAGAACATAAAAAGGCCTACTATTGAACTGCCAAAGCATTGCCTCAGAAGTCAAATGATCGTGAACGTTTTGTTGATAGCCTAAAAAAAAGCAATTTCTGCTCTAATTTACCTGTAACTCTTTGGGTTCATTTCCTGAAACTCTTCACAGAATAACAAATTGAAAGGCTGTGCCTTAGAACACCAAATGCCCTGGATTACGTTTCTCATTATGAGAATACCAAAGTGTTTTTAGAATACCCAACTCTTTTTTTATGCCTGCCTATACACACCCCCAAATGCCACCAAATCCTGACAGTCACTTCCTTCTCTCATTGCCACCTGCTCCCTGAACACCCACCCACGAGCTGCTAAAACCCTCCTGTCACTTCAACCACATGCCAACACAGAATGCTGCCTGCCTCCCCCCACCTCCTAACCTCCAAAGTGCCGCTGGAATAGGAAACAAATATACAGAACTCAGGTCACACAGGGGCTTATGAGGGCAAAGAGTTATGGGCCAGATAGCTGCAAAGCACTTCATCATCTTAATATGCCACTTCACATGAATCACAGCTGTTGTTTCCGGTCTGCATGCGATACCTCTTCCGAGACACCAGTTGCTAGGAGAAAATTCAGGGTAAGATGTATTTATTGATCTAAAAGCAGACACAGAGGTTATAGCAGTCTCCCACCCCACTAGAAATCCCTATATTGGACATTTCAGTTCCTGGCTTGAGAAAAGCTTTAGAGTGACAACTTTAGGTGGTGTCAGTCTGTTTGAACCTACATGACACAATGCTTTTTAAAGACTATACTGTGCTATTACCACACTCATTTGCCTCCTTACCTATTTATTTACCTACAGATAAACAACTATTTACCTACTTTATACCTTGCACTGTGCTAGGCACAGGGGGTATAGAGTGGTAAAGATGTGGTCACTGCTGGTATGGAAATTACAAGTTTCTCTGATGCTCAGTGATCAGGTGGTAACATTCTGCAATGTTTGATTGGGTTTCTTTCAGTGCCAGACCTACAGAGACTAGAACGAGACCTGATTCTCTTGTAGGTTCTAATATAAATTGCAAACAGAGGACAGCAATTCAATAACTGTACATACTTATCTTTGTATTTCTGATATCTAGCATAGACTGTAGTCCTCAATTCATGTCTGACCAATGAATGGATGCATGGATACATTCAGGAATGCATAAATGAACATACAAACAGATCTGTGAAAAAAAACCAACTGGTAGAATTTTCCACAGAAGACATGCTTGACACCACTGCACACCAAGAAGCTTCTATCTTTCTCTATTATTCCATTGGATTCCTCTTTATCAACAACTTTTGAGAAAGTAAGGAAATTCTGAACTTCTGGTCAAGATGGAGGTGTAGGTAAACATGGCTCACCTGCTTGCACAACCACAGCAAAGATTGCAACTAAATTACAAAACAACTATCACACAGAATTGACCAAAAAAAAACAAAACAAAAACTGAGCTGTATGGATGTCTGACAACCAAGGAATTAAAGAAGTTACATTCATCCAGACAGGTAGGAGGGGTAGAGCAGGAGATGTGGAATAGGCTGGTCCCACACCCACACGTGGTGGATAAAAACCAGGAGGGATATCTCAGGAATGAAGGGCCCTAACCCACGCCAGACCACCCATTCCAGGGTTCCAGTGCCAGGAAGGTAAGTTCCCACAACTTCTGTTTGTAAAAAACAGTGGGGGTTGGGGCAGTGGAAGAAACTGCTGGATTCTCAGGCATCTCCTCTTAAAGGGTCCACATCAGTCTTAGGACTTAAACAGTATCACTTCCTCTGGGTTCCAGAACCAGGGCAACAGCTGGAAGGGCACCGGTGACATACAGGGAGAAACTGAAGTGTCTGACATCAGAGCAATTGCCAAGGGACAGCATCCTCCTGGAGAAAACTCCAGAGCCAGGCAGGAGCCACTGTCCCTTTTCTGAGTCCTCCCCCATGCAGAGCCACAGAGTGGTGAGACCATATTTGAGACTCCATCAACCTGGTTCACACAGGTTGCCTCAACTTGGTGATTATCTAAGGCTCCACCCTATCCAACTTACAAGTGCACTTTTCTACAATAGCACACACTACTAAGACAGGGAGACAAAGCAGCTCTATCTAATACATAGAAACAAACACAGGGAGGCTGCCAAAATGAGGAGACAAAGAAATAAGATGCAAGTGAAAGAACAGACCAAAAACCCTAGAAAAAAGCTAAACAAAATAGAGATAAACAATCTATCAGATGCACAGTTCAAAACACTGGTCATTAGAATGCTCAAGGAACTCACTGTGTATTTCAACAGCATAAAAAAAAGACCCAGGCAGAAATGAAGGTTACACTAAGTGAAATGAAGGAAAATTTACAGGGAACCAACAGTGGAGTGGATGAAGCCAAGAATCAAATCAATGTTTTGGAACATAAGGAAGAAAAAAAACATTCAATTAGAACAAGAAGAAAAAAAGAATCCAAAAAAACAAGGATAGGGCTACCAGTCAACATGGAGGTATAGGGAGACATGCTTTGCCTTCTTGTACAACCATAAGAAGAATCACAATTAACCTCAAAACAAAAAACACCCAGAACTGCCAGAAAAGTGTAACTATAGAGAAGTCCTATAACCAAAGATTTAAGAAGCCATATTCAACCAGATAGGCAGGAGGGGTAGAGAAACAGGTGGAGAGATCACAGAGTGGAGTTGGCAAGGTGGTGGCAGTGATGGCTGGCAGAATGGGTGGTCCCACATTCACATGTGGTGGATAAAAACTGGTCGGAATGCCTGGGGAGCAAGTGATCCCAGTCCCAGTCAGACCATACAGTCCAGGGCTCTAGCGCTGGGAAATAAAGCCTGCTAACTTCTGGCTATAAAATCCAGTGGGGGTCGGGGTGGTAGAAGAAACTGCCAGTCTCTCGGGAGAGTCTGTTGAAAGAGTCCTCATGGCCCCAGAATATATGCAAACCCATCCACTCTGGGAACCACCACTGGGGCAACAGCTAGAGGGGTGCTAGTTGTTTACAGAAAGTAGGTAAAATGACAAGAAATGTGGCCAGTGCCAAGCAAGCCTCCAAGCAAAACAGTGCCATTGTCCACTTAATGATCCCTCCCCCATATATTGAGCCACAGAACAGTGAAGCAGGTTGCCTACCCTGGAGATTACCTAAGGCCCTGCCCCATAAAATATAACAGGTGTGCCAAGACAGGAAGTCAAAGCAGTTCTACCGAATATACAGAAACAAACACAGGGAGACTGCCAAATTGAGGAGACAAAGAAATATGGCTCAAATGAAAGAACAGAACAACCCCCCGCCCCAAAAAGAACTAAATGAAATTAAGTCAATCTATCAGATGCAGAGTTCAAAACACTGGTGATAAGAATGCTCAGAGAATTGAGCATTGTCACTGAGTATGACAAAAGCATAAGGGAAGAAATGAAGGCTACATTAAGTGAAATAAAGGAAAGTCCACAGGGAACTAACAGTGAAGGGAAGGAAGCCAGGGTTCCAAATCAATAACTTGGAACATATGGAAGAAATAAACAGTCAACTAGAACAGAATGAAAAAACAAGAATTCAAAAAAACGATGATCAAATAAGACAACTGTGGGACATTTCCAAAAATTTCAACATCCAAATAACAGGGATGCCAGAAAGAGAAGAGAAAGAGCAAGAAATTGAAAACTTATTTGAAAAAATAATGAAAGACAACTTCCCTAATTTGGTGAGGGGAATAGACATACAAGTCCAAGAAGCACAGAGCCCCAAACAAGATAGACATAAAGAGGGCCACACCCAGACAACATCATAATTAAAATGCCAAAAGTTAAAGACAAAGAGAGAATCTTAAAAGCAGCAAGAGAAAGGTAGAGAGTTAACTACAAAGGAGTTCCCATAAGACTGTCAGCTGATTTCTCAAAAAAAAAACCTTACAGGACTGGAAAGAAGTATTCAAAGTGACGAAAAGCAAGGACTTAACACCAAGATTACCCTATCCAGCAAAACTTTCATTTAGAATTGAACGGCAGATAAAGTGCTTCTTAGACAAGGTAAAACTAAAAGAGTTCATCATCACCAAGCCCTCATTATATGAAATGTTGACAGGTCTTATTCAGGAAAAAAAGATCAAAACTATGACCATTAAAATGGCAACAAACTCTGAACCATCAACAACTGAATCTAAAAAACAAAAACAAAAATGAACTAAACAAACAACTAGAACAGGAGCATAATACAGATATGGAGATCATTTGGAGGGTTATCAGCAGTGAGGGGAAAGGTGGAGTAAAGGGGACAAGGTACAGGGATTAAGGAGCATAACTGGTAGGTACAAAATAGACAGGGATAGGTTAAGAATAGTATAAAAAATTGAAAAGTTAAAGAATTTATATGCATAATCCATGGACATGAACTAAGGGGAGGGATTGCTGGAGGGAATAGGTGGTACCAGGTAGAGAAGGAAAAGGGGAAAAATTGGGACAACTGTAATAGCATAATCAATAAAATATACTTATATAATCTCTAAAATGACTGCATAATCTCACAAATTCAAATATTAATTTCCTAATGTGGGCACATTTTTCTAATTAATCTTGGAAAGATGAAAAAAATTTGGGCTGAATCTCAGATACATCACTGAAGGCAATAGGAAAGGAACTTGGATATTTTCCTTTAGTTGGTAAAATTGGAGGAAGGGGTCCATTCATTGCCTTTTTCAAATTATTACAGCAATAATTTAGAAAATGCTACATGTTACAACCTTAAACCTATCATATCACTAAAGGTCTATATCTAACTTAGAGCTTTTTATCGCATTCTTAATCATATTTACTCTGACAGATGTTGGGAAATTAACCTCACCATTTGTAGGCTATCTGATGTACTAACAATACCAGAAATGGTAACAACACAATAATAGGCAACCCTTACCAGTGTCAGATATTGTTAGAAATTCTTTACATATATTCTCATGTATTTCTTACCATTATTTTTGATGTAGCTATCCTTACCATAATTCATTTTAACAGATAAAGACATTGAGGAACAGAGATGTTTCTTGGCTAAAGTAACAGAGCTAATCGGTGATGAGGCAAAGATTTAAACTAAGCAGTGTGGCTCTTGGCTCTTGAACACTGGCAATGAAACTGGTAGAGTATAGTAACCAATTAGTGTCATTGGAAATCATTAGTTATGGTT
This sequence comes from Sturnira hondurensis, assembly GCF_014824575.4. NCBI lineage: Eukaryota > Metazoa > Chordata > Mammalia > Chiroptera > Phyllostomidae > Sturnira > Sturnira hondurensis. The sequence goes on from NW_028094767.1 coordinate 3,639,433, forward strand.
AATAATGCCCAAACCAATACATTTTAAAAGGATATTGCATTTAATTAATTTCCTCCTTTTAATTATTTAACACTATTCATCTAACTGCTTTGTGGAAGACTAAGCACACACCCTCATATTTATATTTCTCATAGCATAGGACCAAGAGCTGGAATACTGGGGATCACTCTCAGCTTATTAACTTGTTAACTTATTAATAAGTCAATTAACATCAAAGCTGTGGCTCTGTTCATTGACTATAGTAAAATTATTTGAAGTAAAGGGTCTTTACTATTCTTTGAGCTCCAAATTCCCAATCTCTAGTCTCCTGGAATTTGCTCTGTCTATGTAATAGCGACTCAGGTAATAAAGAATAATTTTACAGAAGGAGTTTAAAAGAAGTATTTTTAAAATCTTGAGTATGGAGCAGACACCTAGAAACCTGTTCAAAGAAAAAGTAATCTCTGAGAGCCAACAAAGTTATTTCCACAGTCACCCAGTCTGAGAAACATTGATTCAAAAAACCCAAGTCTGTAGTAGGAAAATGTCCTTTAATTATGAAACATCCATGAAAAAGAGAAATTTAATCTTTATTACTAATAAATAGGGTTGCCAGACTTTACAAATAGCAATCTTTATTACTAATAAATAGGGTTGTCATGTTTAACCCAGTTAAATTGCAATTTCATAGAGACACTAAGTTTTTAGTATGTCTTATTGAAACATGAGTTTTCATATACATATGTACTTCCTAAAATTTTTAGGCAGCTAATAAAATCTAGGGACATACTAACAAATTACTTATTATTTATCTGCAATTTAAACTAAACTGGGAACCTTTATTTTGTCTGGGAATTCTACTGGTAAATGAATCACTCAACTGAGGTAAAAACACAAAACCAAAGAAAAATCATTAGAACCCATGAATCACTGAGTGAGCATGAGAAATGCTAGCCTAAGGTATCATTTTATTTTTCTTGTTTCTCAAACATGTGTGCTTGCCCAGTACCAAATTACCATTTATATAGAGAAAGACTAAATTGCATTTTGGGTTACTATGCAAACATGCTACAGGCAATAAAATCTTTTTTAAAATCTTTTTCTATATATCAGATCTCACAAAGTTGTTGTTGTTTAATCCCTGAAGGGTTTTCTTTAATGATTAGAATATTAGTAAAGAGGAAGAATACATGAGAAACAAAAGCAAGAGTATTGGGCCATTTTGGAGGTAAGAGACAATCCATGAAATTTCTCATTGAAAAGAGAAATATGGTACAAAGTCCAAAACACCTAAGTATAGACTTGAATGACAGTTAGCAACCCAGAGCATATAATTATGCAATTTACATAAAACACTACCTGCCCAGGGTAAGGTGAGCAATAGGCAGGAGCTCATGTGGTGAAATAAGAGCCCAGTATACAGCGAAGTTCTGTACTGCCCACTGAAGTTAGCATTAACACACAACGTCCAGGAGAACTTCAGTCTGGATGGTTAGTGAATGCAAGGTAACTGGGCTCCGCTGACAAAAAAATAGTAATAATCATCTTTAAAAGGCTATGGATCTAAGGTGGACAAGAAAAAAGCAACAAAAGAGAAAAAACAGCCTGGAAAAAGCATGAACCAGTTACCAAATAAACAGGAGAGTCAGGCAAGCCTGGAATATTCTTTCCTTCTTCACTTCCTCGAAAATGTCTCCTTATCCCTTAGGACCCAAATCCTATGTCTCTTCTCTGAAAATCTTGCTTTTTGACACCCCATCTATACAAATCCCTATAGACTGGTCAGTTGTTTCTTCTTTAGGAACTCCATAGTGCTTTTTACGTACCCTACAACGCTTCCATGTAGCCAGTGTCTTACTATTTAGAGCTGGGAATCTATATGTCTGTTTTCCCCTAAAAAGCAAAGACAGTTTGTGAATAGGAACTGTGCCACTCACAACCATTTCCAAGCCCCTCTGAATGAACGCATGAGAACATAAGTTGTCGTGTGAGATAGAGGAGAGGAATAGCCAGAGACACAGACCATAGGTACACATTTGATACACAAGGTGTTTCATCCAGATTCTACTCTTCTCTGCCACTTCATATTATGAATTTACACATTTTATTTTTAAAGATTCCAAGTTTCTTCTTAAAAAGTTGGGGCAAAATCTGACAAAAATGCAATTATGTATTTCTATTTACAGAGAACTTATACAAATAAAACGTCTCTTATGAATAAATATAAATAAATAAATCATGAATAAATATAAAGCCATGATGCTCCAGGGGTGTGCCGTCTTCTCTTCCAAGATTCCATGTCCTGCCAAAATGAGAGTCCAGTGCTCCAGGACCGCCAGGCTCCAGACTCTAGATGCTAGTACTGTAGAGAGAGCTCTAAGAAGCTAGAGTCTATGGGAGGAATCTGAACATGCAACACATGACACAACTGAGGAAATCATGAATAAGTTATAAAGTGCTTCTCACTGATAAAGAATAAGTTCTGTGTTTTACTTGTAATCCTCCCATACAGTCTATTCTTTCTGTTCAATTCAGAATAACCTGTTGTTTTTAAGGCCAGAAATACCCTAACATGTTCCATGCACACATACCTCCACGCAAGCATACATCCTGCACCAGACACCTCCCTCCTCTCTCTTAACTCTATACCTTTGCTTTCTCTCTGTGCCATTTTCTACACTTCAGATTTTTTCCCAATTCCTTTCCAATACAAATGCATTATTGCTCCAATAGGACTCTGTATAAGGGTCCTTCCTTGAGTATATCCACCATTGTTTTCTCTTAAAGCCCATATTGAGGCTATACTATCAAACATTTGCTTATGTATTCTAATTAATTGTTTACATGCTTACTTCTTTCCATTTCTACTGTCAGAATTTCAAAAGCAGAGGCTTTTTCTTCTACTCTACTTTTCCTCTCTCTCTTAATAACAGATTATATTGCTGTATATCTAAAAATGCTCAAGTAATAAGCATTTGAGTAATAAATGACTGAACTGAAATGAATAGATGTTAAAGATTAAGGATTTCACCACAAATACATCATATTGACATTCCAAGCAGGTTTCCTCTTTGTCTAGCAATAACCACTACCTACCTCAAAAACCAGACCACACTGTAGATTTATTTTTATTGCTCCTTGAATACTTACCCATGTGAAGCTTTTGCCTATCTAATTATTTCCCCTAGGTTTTAGTTTATATCAATTCAATAGAATCAGAATTTTGTAATTACTTTTCCATATTGAGGAACATCTTCTATATTTTTAGTCCAAATGACAAGAATAACACTTGCTTATTTAGACTCACTGGCAAATTATACTTTTGCATGTCCATAACCTGCTATTCTAAGACATAAATGAAAATAATTTGTTGGATGGATAAGCTGGAGAATAAAGGATGGGGAATGGGCTCGGAGAGAGTATCACTGAATCATTTACATACCGCTAAAGATACAGAGAAAGGGGTAGAACTAAAATCCCTGCATTTCTACCAGACAGAACACTGGAGGTGATATCTCTTCTTTTAGCACTTCTTTTAATGCAGCCTCAAGCTGTCTTCTTCTAGTGTGTCCTTACTACCCTTCATGGCCATCTGTGTATCTCTGCTCACGTGGGAGGGACACAAGTACCCTAAAGGTTTGCAAGGGAAAGTGCTAAGATCACGAGACACAAAGTTCTTAAAATTATCAGGCCATGCATTGTTATTATTTTACTTATTTGTTTTTATTCCAACAATATCTCAAAGCTTTCATATAAGACTAATTAGAATGAGATAGATAAATAATAGAACCAAAGTTGAAAATCAACAGAGAGTATATTTAAGCTGTTTCTGTGCTTTTTACTTTGTACATATGTCACTTTCTCAGCAACAGAACAGTTAGGGGAGATTTTGAACTCAATTTCCTTTCTTTGATCTGTGGTCTACTTGGTAAATTATTAATGGAAACAGGTGAACAATCGAAAGTAACACCTGTTTAATTTGGCTTTTCTAGTTATATGATGTATCGTGTTTAAACAGATCATATGTATTTTGGATTCCAAGGCTTCTTTATTCTTTATATCATCTAAGATGTTAAGAAAAATGAATAAACCATATTGTAGAAAGGATGGCAAAATATCTAAAAATTACAGCAAAAATATGGAAAATGTCATTACCATCGAAAATATTTCTACAACATGTATAATTTATACTTTTTCCATTATTGTTTGATACATTACTTTTAAATATCCATATGCTAACATTATAGAAACTTTTATTATAATTTCAGAAGAACACACTTATAAATTTTAATGTTACAAAGTTTCTTGGGGTCAGGCGAAATCATCTTAATGTCTAACTCCACTGTCAATTTTCTTCAAAACCACTCTGGTATGTTTCTGAATATAAGCAAGCTGGTCTAGATTTGGTTCAGCTGGTTCTAACAGAGGAATGGGCTCATCCACATGAATAATACATGGATGTTACTGAATCTCCACCTTTACACAGGCTATTCTTTCAGAATCCAAATGTCCCTAAGCAGTCTATATGTGTGGTGAAAAAACATGAATTCTTAGTACTTGTAATCTCTAATATATTTTAAGAAATATCCTATTTTAATATATGCAGATTCAACTAATATTACTGATAGATATTCATGCTTTCATTTGTCTTGTTAGGAGGGGATTTGGCAAGAAGTCGGGTTGACTCATCACCAGTGTGATAATGCAGAAGCTGAGAAAGGAAGCATTTCATTTTCCGTCATGTTGAAAATGATACTGACTTTGGAGAAGGCTGTCCAACATTACTCAGCTTCCATCATTGGCCTAGATAGCAGACTGTACAGATCCCCAGATTATCTATGAAATTCTAAATCACAAATTTTATTTTCATCACTCTATTTGGGTACAACATTAAAAATAAGACATTTCAAAGAAATCTGTGCATAAGGATAGCAATCAAATAATTAAATAGACTTTATTAGGTCAATATGCTTAATAGCTTGACAAACATCTGAATATCTATTTCTTATTAAATGTCTTTTTAGAAACATTACAGTAACAATATTATGGTCAAGAAAGTAAGACTTACACTGGGCTCCAAGTTTCTGTTCACTAAATTGAAATTGTGTGACTAGATAAGAACAAGTCCTGCTGACTACTTAGCTGTGTTAAATAATCACTGTATTTAACACATCCAGTAAGAATCCAGAATATGTTTTCCTACATTTCACGATAATTTGACAGCCTATTCAACTTGGTGTATATCTGTTTGATTATTACACCTTTTCTTTAATCTGACTTCTAAAGAGACATAATTTTACATGTTGCTCCAACTAAGCAAAAACAAATACATATGGAAATGAAAATGGCTGTCTCAGGTACCCTTACTCTCTCAACAACATAGCAAAAGATACAAATCAAGACCACTATTATTAATACTACCTTGAGCATCTGTTAAATCAGTATATCATAATCCAAACTGTGCAAAGTAAATCTGATAATCCTTGACTTTCTAACGGCTTCTCTACTTCCATAAAAAACCACAAAAAATTAAAAGAGTTGTTATTGGATTAGAGCACAGGATATAGTCTCATGTGATAACTTAACAATGGAAAGAGGTTATCAACAAAAGAAGTTGAGACCAAGGTCATTTCTTATCAATGAAGAGGTTGGCAAGTGTAAACTCCTAAGTACAGAATGATATTTTTTGTTCATTTCTAAGAATTTGATAGGGAGATAGGACTGAATCCTTGAAAACAAAAGGATATTTACATTTGCTTATTACCAAGGAAAAATAAAACTGTTTGAATGGTATTATTTACATCCTCTGAGGGCATACTCAAGTGCTTCCTGTGATATGTGTTATACTAGTCTTTAGAAGTTTTTGTGGTAGAGATGTAGTCAAATTCATCATTTTATGTAGCTGACCCTCATGGTCACCCCTCAGTGAGGCAGAGGTTTTTTGCTTCAGCCACAGGACCATATGACCTATTTGGCAACTTAAATCTTCCATGCTGATGAACCACAAAGTCTCCTGGGCCCGGATTCTGGGTTCATCCACTTCTGATATAAAGTGGATTTTGTGTGGTAGCCAATAAACCAGAAGAATGCCAACTTGGTCTTAGACTGCTTATGAAAATAAGAGGTCATTTTTTATAATAAAACAATCTTTCTGTTCAAATAGATTGTTCAAAATTGATACATTTATAATCATTCATGCTTGTATGTATAAATGATTATAATGCAGTGATGTACTGTTTTCCATTTTCCATCAAATTTAGAGCTTAAACTACAGAGGATAGATGGAAATTATTTTATTATTTCACTACCCATATTCTAAATTTTTTACATAACCACATTTTACTGGAATTGGAAAAACAAACATTTTGGGAAAATCAAAATAATTTAGAAATGACTTCTACCCTCAAAAGCCTTAGAGATCTTTTGGGGAGATGAGACATGAACTCATAAAATGGTGATAAAAGCTAGTGTGTAAAATACAGCATTACACACACAAACAACACACTATATAGTTTTGGAAGGGTCATGAAGGTGGGAATGGTCTTTCTGCTTATTAGATGAGATTTTGTGTAGTAATGGTCACTTAAACTATTCCTGAGGAAAATAAAAAAATCTAGTAAATTTCTCAGCAAGAAAACAAAAGTTCACATACCGTACTTTTCGAACTATACGATGTACATTTTGGCCCCCAAATTTCGGAGGAGTAATGGTTGTTGATGCTGCTGTTGAGTTCTGTTTACATTTGCATTGGCAAAATATTATGTTATTAAATATTTTACCACACCTTTTGCTTCAAAATGTTTTTTCCTATTTTCCTCCTCTACAACCTAGGTGCATCTTATGGTCTGAAAATACAGTATATTTCTATAGACATTGTTCACATAATTCCTGAGTTTGAGGACTTCCTAAAACCTATATGGGGCCTCAAATGGGTAGATTATTCCTCTTGAAAAGAAAAGTGGAAAAGTATGTTAGAAACAGAATTTTGGAGAGATTGCAATGCCAAGCTGTTTATACTTTGTTCATTTCTCAGTGAAGAACTATAAATATTTTATAACAGGAGCCCTATCTGAGCATATCTGTGCTTTCAGACACAACACACTGTCTCTCTGTTCTGGGCAAATGACAAAACACTGCTGATTCTCTTGAGCAATGTGGTAGTCAGCCTCCAAGGTGATCACCAATAATCTCTGAGATCTGGGCCGGATGCAGTGCTCACTTTCCACATTGAGTCAGAACTGGTTTGTATGACCAATAGAACACAAAGGAAGTGGTGATATGTGATTTCCAACTGTAGGTCTTAAAAGCATCTTCTATCCTGATTTCTCAGATTGCTCACACTGGTGAAGGCTGGCTGCCATGTTGTAAAGTCACTCAAGCAGTCCCATGGACAGATCCATCTATAGAGGAACCAACATTTTAGCATGAACTTGCCAGCTATGTAATGAGCCATGTTGGAAGCAGATCTTAAAGTCCCCATTGAGCTTTAAGAATGTAGGACCAGCTAACACCTAACTTCAACCTCAGGAGAGAATCCACACCTGGGCTACCCCCACACTGCTGCTTCTCAATTACACAAACTACCTACTCACACACTGCACTCACATTCCAGACCTATGGAAGCCATAAAGGGGAATAAATGCTTATAGTTGTTTTAACTCCCTACATTTCGGGTACTTTATGTGAGTGAAGGAACAGATAACTAATATAAAGGGGTCCTAGTCAGGGGTCTTCTACCTAGTAAAACTAACCTGGCAGTTCTACTAGATAGATTATTTTTGAACATGAGAGCAGTTATGTTTCTGTGTACAATATTGACAAAGTAATAATATATGACAGATTACTAACATCACATTTTAGTTAAAATATCATCTAAAGATATAGAAAAATAGTCTGAAATCATTTGTCCTACTTTAGAGAAGCAGCAAAGATAGGACATACAGGTTAAGCTGTTTTTCAATTTCAACTCTGCCACCTCTTTGGCTAAGTCACTTCACTTCCTCACACAGGGAGCGAGTTATAGAGCTACCATATACTGTACCTTTGAGTGTAACCAAATTCAAAGGAGCAAGTGTACGTCACAGCCTCAGATAAATGTCAAGAGCATATAGTAAAAATGACACAATATTTAAGAAACCTAGATTCAAATTTCATCTCTTCCACTGATTATTTAGGTGACACAGAATAGTCCACTCTTTCAAAATTATTAGGAGACTTAAGATAGTCTTAAGGAACAGTGTCCAACTCACTGCTTGGCATAAAGCAGCCTTTGGAAGAACGTTATCTGACTTAGGGTACTTTGCTTTTAGTAAGTGGAAAGCTGCGGATGTACTCCACCACTAGGTAAAGATGATCTGCAGACTGTTGAAAACTGAATAGACATAAGAAACCCATTTCTTTTTTAAAAGTAGTTCATTGCTTTTGTATTTTTTCCATTACCATTTATCACCCTTAAGCCCTCTTTCTCCTGCCTCCCCTCAGCAATCACCATACTACTGTCCTCTCCATGTCTGTTAGTTGTGTGCATACAACATACAAGCATGACATTGTCCTGTATTATACATTAAACCTAACATTTATGTTAGCTATCAACATCAAATATTTAATAATATTTTCTTGCTTTTTTAGGATGTAAAATAGTTTTTTACAGAATTAGATGACTTAAATAACACTTAACATCTCCCTAGATACAAGTGAACTATTGTTTTCTTTGTTGAATTTCTCTGTAGAAAGTAAAATAATTCAAAATCGTTCCAAACTCAGATCCATGCTTTTAAAAAATAGCCTGCAATTCTCAACTGTTGCTGTAGAGGGAGAACGTGCTCACGGCTACAGCAGCAAAGGTGACTGAAGGAATTAAAATTTATTTATTTACATGTATCTGGATGTGTGTGTATGTGTGTGTGTGTTTGCTGTCAGTTATAAAAACAGCCTCCAGAATTTCACATTACATTTAGAATATAACTAAAAAGAAAGTCTCTACTTTTCTAGTCAGTCTCCTTTCGACTCCGTTCTCCAGTTTTAGGATTCATTAATTAGAGGTATTCCTCTTTATCTGCACCTAATACATTCCTGCAAATGTGCCGGACCATGACTTTCAGATGCTGTGAGCCTGCCTTCCAATCATTTAAATGGAAAAAAGTAATAAAGCATTCCCATCCATCCCAAATCTCCAATATCACCAAATATGACTAAAACCCTCCTAAATACACAAAACAACCCACCAGGAATTCTTGCATAACACAAAGCATTCAGAACACTAATTACTTAATCATTTAAGGCTTAATGAACTCATTAGTAAGTGTTTTGCCTGAAGCCAGCAACAATACCACTAACGCATCAAATGTGAAGTTTTTGTTTTACATTGCAACAAATATGTCCAGTAATGTACATGTACATAATATACTGGAATATGTTTGAAAGATAGATCACCTACTTTCTTCACAAGCTTTTCCACTTTCACATAAGCAATTATATGGAACAATTCGGGGAAGATGATAATTATAGTGCCCAACAAATTTGAACAGGTAAACGCAGGATTCCATTCTACGGGAAGCACAGCTGAGACACACCTGTAGCAGTCTCCAAACCCTTTCGTCTTTACCAGCCAGCAACATAAATGTGTGGCTGCAAATTTGTCACATGGGTTTCAAACAGACTTAATGTTCTGTAAATAGTTTTGAATGTCAATATGACTTATAAGTTAAAATGTCACGCACTAGTCATATTATTTTATTAATGACACTTGACAGTTTCTTCTACTCCCACTCCCCTAGATGGATTGTGTTTTGTAGCAGAATTGCTAGTTGTCTCCTGATATCCGTTTTTTCCCCCTTTCAGTGTAAGATACCTATCATTTTACCTGGCACGCAATGGCTTGGAATAAAAATATTTCCCAATTTCCTTTGCTTATAGGTGTGACTGTGTAGCCACTTTCTGGTCAAGAGATACACACACCCTCAACTTCTGGGAACTACTCTTCACAGTTGAAGTTAAGACTTAGGTTTTCCTCTTCTTATTCCCGCTGTCTCATAACAGACACAATACCGGCACACCAGCATCTAATTCAGACTGTAAGTTACCTTGGGAAAAGAAGATATACACGGAGGAGGAACAGGATCAGAGAGTTCTGAGCTCCTGACATTGTGAAGAATCACTCACCTCCCAGATTGATTTCTGCACCATTTCTGCACCAAACTTTGATCTTTAGGGTATTTTGTTTTTGTTACTCTCAGGCAATTCTAATCTCAAATGACACTGTGTCCTTTCTCTGCTCACCAGATATTCTGGGCTTAAACATGATATAGAGTTCACTGCATGCTACTGTGATTATCTCTTCGTCCAGATAAGTGCCTTAAGGGCAGGCTCTATGTCACCTTTGTACCCCCTAAGAACCTGAAAAATGGTATAGGCTTAGGAAATGTTTTAAAAGCCTTGTTATTGTGTTCTGACCATCGAAAATGTCACTGGGAGTCCTGACCATCGAAACCGTCCGTTTCCACACTAAAAGCCCTCTGAGAGCCTCTACTATGTTTTCCTTAAGTGAGAATTTCTTTAGATATACGTATTTGAGTGTTCTAATTTCAACATAAGAAAGCATATTTATTAAAGTTTTTATTTTTTTAAAGAGGGTCTCATTTAAAGCCTGGTTGGGTGAAGAATTAAGAGACAATTCCAATCCAAACTGAGTCAGCACTTTGTAACGTGAGACAGGACAAGATCATTAACCTTTATGTATCTTTGGACATGTTTTTACAGGTGTAGCCAAATTAGAGGGAACTAAATCATCTACTCTATCACAATCATTAGAACTTTAATTGGGATGGCTAGTTCCATCCCTATCTTTCAAGCTATTCTGGTTAATAGCTTGAAATGAAGAAAAAACATTTCCAGTACTTGAGAACAGTATCACACTGCTATTTATTCAGTACTTACTGCATGTCAGTCACCATTCTAGGAGCTTTACATAAAATGATCTCATTTAATTTCAGCAAGAGCCCCGTGGCACATGCCTTGTCATCATGAGGTGAGGAAAATGACAAGGTGACATTCAGGGCCTTCGTGTAAGTTCATTATGTTAGTAGTGTGTTTCTGAGCACTTACAACGTGCTAGGCACTCTTCTAAAGGTTTACATGTATGAACTCACTTAAACATCGTAGCAACACTACCAGATAGTGTTACTGCCCTCACTTTACAGATGAGAAAATGGAGGCATCGGGAGGGTAAATAACGTGCCCAACCCCACACAGTTCCTAAGTGGCAGAGCTGGGGTTAACACTCACATAATAGTAGAGACCCAGAGTCCCTCTCTTTACTATTACGTTTTGTTGCCTTTCATGGTAATTGCTGGAGTAGGAAGTGTAACTGAGAATCTGTGCTCTGAAAGTCCATCATTGCTAATGTGGAGACTGCACCTCCAATGGGCTGTTCCCAGTCAATCACTGAACAAGGCAGGGATGCAAAGGCCAACTTCTTTCTAGGAGTAAAGGTACTCAACTCAGCTCACCACCAATATTGTCTTAAGAGCTCCCTGATGGCCTTGCCAAACCTTCCTTAGACTACAACGGCAATTTAGGACATTTCCACCAAACCTTCCCTACCTCTCCTTCCATCCTTCACTAGGGATCAGATTTTCATCTAATGACTCCCCTAGCCTTTTCTGACTTTCTGTTTTCTCTCATGCTGGGCATTTTCCTTGAAACTTTTTCATCCCATCTTGGCATCTGCTTCTAAGGAACTGAGCTGCCATGGTTTTGATAAGCCAGTTCTTCTGGGAGTTCTTCTGGGGGGGAATCAGACTAGGTTCCCTGGTGAGAACGCAAAGAGGGCATTCCTCTCACCCCCAGGTGCTGCTAAGGGAAAAGGGAAGCCTGAAAAACCCCAGGACCCTCTGCACTGTGCTTGGCAGAATGCACTCAGGTTTTAGGGGTCGGGCCACTACCTCCAATGGAAAAGAAGAACAGGAACCTTCAAGGAGACTTACTTCCCTGAGACCACAATGAACAGTGCTGGCAAAGGCTCCCCTGAACACAGGAAGACCTTGGGAGGAAGCAGACAGATTGCATTGTTTGGGGAAACAGGGAGCAGGGGAATCTTCTAATTGGACAATGGCAATAAAAAGAAAAATTATGCCTCTTTATCACTAGATTATAAGAAAGGACAGTTGAAATCAATGATCTCATTGCAGCTTTGATTGGTATAATTCACAAAGAATCTTTCATGCCTTATTGCTTGTAGAATTTTTAAGTTTGATCCTCACCTCAGTCCATGAGTAAGGGTTTTTTTTTAAACGATGATGATGCTAAGAGGTTAAGTATCCCTGAGCCTCTCACTGTTTATGGAGGGATACGAAAACTGACTCAGAGCCCCTCTGGAGCTTCCACTTTTCAATCTCACCCACGTTCTCCAACTTGCTTCATCAAAGTCCTCTTTGTGGGTACTAAGAACTAGTTCATTGAACAGGACAGGAGTCTTGGGAACTCCGTGGGATGAGGATTCGAGCATCCCTGACTTCTCCAGCCACGGAACACCAAACACTGTTGAAATGTCAAACTCACTCTTAAGCTGAGAGGTAAAGGAAGATCAGGAGTTGGCCAGGAGATGGAGGCCCAGAAGGAAAGTGAGAGAATCCCTAGCAGTAGAAAGCCTAGAAACGATGCAGTTTGGCAAATTAAGGCAGTAGGAGGAAAGTCAGAGCTGTTGGAAGACAAAGCTGAAGGTGCTAAGTGGGTCAAGCACAAAGTTACAGCATGTCTTAAAGTACTGTCCAAACTGAGGAGTCCCCCTTCCCCCCCCAAAGAAATCACTGATAGTTTTTAAGCAAAAACCAAAAAACAAAAACAACTTAGTTTTTTCACTGTACAGGTTTACTCTAGCCACTGTGCCAGGGGGTCCCACCCACAGCTGGCAGCCCATGCGTGTCCCAGGATGGCTGTGAAAGTGGCCCCACACAAAATCCTAAATTTACTTAAAACATTATGAGACTTTATTTTTGCGATGATGTGTCACAGTGTATTTAATGTGTGACCCAAGACAATTCTTCTTCCAGTGTGACCCAAAGACGCCAAAAGGTTGGACACCCCTGGTAGACTATTTGAAAAGGGGTCTGCAACGCAGACATTTTATTATTTCCAATGCCTTCAAAGAAGACAGGAGAAACAGTCTGCTAAGGACACAAACTGTATCACCTAGTATCATTACATTATTAGTAGCAATTATTAATTATTGATTGTCATATTACATTAATGAGTGTAAGAATTATGTACAGACCTCACTTTGAGACATTATTTCAAACACATATAATTATTGCCATTTTCAAGTAATAAAACAGGCTTTGAAAGGTTGAGAAACTTATCATAAGAGTGTTAGGGCCGAGATTCAAAGTCTAGTTTTCAGTCTTTCAAGCCTAAGCTCTTTAGGAGTTTGTTTCACTGGAGGATTTGGTATAGCTCAGCACAGGGATCAAGACTTAAGCAAGTCACAACCCTATTCCCAAGGATCTTACAAGACAATGGGGAACATCAAATCATGACCACAGCCCTGGAGTATATATGTAAATTCAGTCTGTGGAAAGAAAGCTGCAACTACCAGATTTCAAAAAGTAAACTGATAAAGTCCCATCACTTGTGCCCCTGCAGATACATAGCACTCACACTCTCTCTCTCCCAGAGAGCTAAGAACACAGAATCCAATGAGAGCAAGAAAGGGAATTTACTTGAATATTTAAATAACTTTGTAGCTTTTTTAGTCAGATAATCAAGGTAAAATATTTTTTCCAAATTTTAGGTGTATAGCCATTCAAATTATATCACAAAATCCAAAATTCATACTTTGATTATTCCCTGTTTCCTATGACCTACATCAAAATATATAACAGGGTTTTCTGTAATTAATTAACCTAACACATGCACAGGTCTTTATATAAGACAAAATCATTTCACATATTTTTACTCTTTTAATTTTCTTATCTGATTCACAATTTTTTAAAAAGTCAAGTAAACACAACAAATATTTAGTGACTTCATTCACTGACCATGGTTTGTGTTGACTATGACCTATAAAGGAAATCTCAGATACAATACTAGTTTAATACATAAATCAAATTCTAAGTTGAAGGCCAGGAATACTTTTCTGAGAGGACACATGCACTACACAAAAACTCACAAATCTGATTCTTCTCCAAATTTACATAAGTATTTTCATTCCATGGGTTTAAATTTTTCTCATATCTCGAACACGAATTTATGCAAAATAGATTTTTCAGCATGAAATTATAATAAGAGCCATAGAATGTGCACACCTCGCACCAGAACTCTACAGTGTGTCCACACAGGGCATGAATTACACTGTCCCTTCAGCTACTACTGTCTCATCCAATGAGTCAGCAAAGGACTTCTTGTTAATTCCATTTCAGTATCCTTTCTACCATCCATTAAAACATTTAGCATTCTGAAATACAGAGCGAACTTCCTGTGGAAGTAATAAATTCTCCATTTGGGAGGAGATTATCTGCCCAATTGAACAATGATCTCTATATCGATAAACCCAATTGTCTATTTTCAGTCTATCTGCTCATTCTGTTCCTTGGGACAATGTGCACTTGGCTTCCAGGATACCACACTCCCTGGGTTTCCTTCTTTCATTTCCAGCCTCTCAACGGAGGAACACCCAAAGGCTCTCGCCAGGGATCACTGCTCTTTTCTACCAATGCTTTCTCCTTTAAGTGTTACCTGTACACTTATAACTCTCAAATATATCTACAGCTCAGATGCTTCCTTCAACTCTAGGTCTGTGTTTATAAGTGCCCACTCCACAATTCCATCTATGATGTCTAACAGGCATCTCAAATTTAACATGTCTAACACTGAGGTCCTGGTATTCCTTCCAACTTCCCCACTCATTCCCCCTCCCCCACCAGATAGGCAGAATCTGTCCCTTTAAAAGTCTTTCCTAGCTCAGTAAATTAGTAAATGGATGTTCCATTTTTACATTTTTTAGCCCCCACCCAAAACATTTAATGATCTTTGACTCTTTTTCTCACATTGTATATTTTATCTGCAAAGACATCCTTTGAGCTCCACTTGCAAAATATACCCAGACTCCAACAAATTTTTAAAACCTAGTAACTACCCTACCCTACCCTACCTAGATAGCCTGGTAACTACCCTTATCAAAGTCATTGCCTATCACCAACATTACTGCAATAGCCCCCAAGTGATGCTCTTGCTTTTGCTTTGCATCTCTATGGCCATGCTCAGCACCACAGCCAGAGTCCCTGCTCAGCACAGAAGCCAGAGTGACCAAAGTAAAATGTTTCTCAAGTCATGTCACTTTTCTGGCTAAACTCTGCAATGTCTCACTACTTCACACATGGCAAAAACCAAGATCTCTCCAATGGATGACAAGGACCTGCGGTTGTGGAACTTTTTTAGCATCATTTCCTGCTACCTTTGCTGCTGATTCTGCTGTAGACACAAAGGCTTCCCTGGTGTTCTTGGATTAGTGTAATGCACTAGGAACATCCACCATGCTGATTTTTCTCTTCCTCTATTTAATGTCAGTTTTCCACTTTGTATAATAAAATAACAGAATTTGGATTTTTCACATCTCTTTGAAAATATGGAAAAAATCACATCTAGAGAGTCACGTTATATACATCTAAGAAGCAAAGTGCAGGTTTAGCAGCCAACCATAAAGGCTACTGTGCATCACTTAATCACAAACAATTATGACCACCACTGTTCTGACTGGAAATACATCTCAGCCTTAACGTGCTCCCATTAGGATGAAATTGTGTTAATAACTGAATAAAACATTTTAATATTAACATAGAGCAGGGCTAACAATGCGTGATGAACACTGACAAAAGTGGATGGCAGTCTGCTCCCTTCAGCAGGTACAGTCATGCATTTGTCTCTGCCCATGTCTGTCATACAGGCCACCATGACTGACCCCCAAAGCGGGTGCTGCTGTGGGAACTTTTGTCCAAAGGCATCCTTTTAAAGACTGAATGGAATCAACTCATTCAATAGAATAAACTATTTTAATAAAGGTCATAAAAACATCAGCATTTCTTCATTAGAGTGAAAATAATCAGGATTCCCACTGTATGAAAAACGTCAGGGTTTCAGGGTTTCACTAGCACATACTCTGTGACTGTCAAGCATGTTTTATTTTCCCCAATTAACAGCCATTTTTAAAAGATTGTAATTCCATTTACATCACATCATCATCGACTTTTATTTACATAAATGTACCATCAATGCCTCTCCAAAATTTTGTGGATCATGTTCTTTCTTTTAAATTCAGTTAAAGTAACACCACAGAGTGAAGTAGTTCTGGAATGGGAGAGGTAAGCTTTCAAAAATTCTATCTTCCATTCAAGTAATGAAAACACTTGCAAACTTGTCAAAAATGAGTTTTCAAAACTCTGAAAATTAACAATCCAAGAAGAAATTACTCAAGAATAAATGTCTTAATCCTGGGGCAAGAGTATGCTTTATGGTATTTTCAAGTGCCCTATTCCCATTCCTCTTTCCCTAGCTTCACAGTAGCCTTCAAAACCAGCTGCCTCAGAACCAAAGTATCTGTGAAAACCAGAAGCCTGGGAAGTTAGTTTCTTACTTAGAAAAAGAAGTGTAAACTGAACTGAGAACAAGGAGAAGAAAGGAAATAATGAAAACAAGAGCAGATGTGGAGAGTACTATAACAATATTTCCCTGACAGCAAAAGCAAGACAAAGACATGATCTACATAAAGGAAACTTCAGGTCAAAATACCTTATGAATATATATGCAAAAAAGTCATCAACAAATTGAATATAGCAATTTATACAAAAGATCACACCATGACCAAATGTAATATTATAGGAATGCAAGGTTGGTTTAACATATGAAAGTCAATTAATGCAATATACCAAATTAATAGAACAAAGAACAAAACCCACATGATCATCCAAAAATGATGCAGACAAAGCAACTGACAAAATTCAAAAACTTCACGAAAAAAAAACCACTCAGTAACTAGAAATAAAAAAGAACTTTCTCAATCTGAGAAATGGCATCTATGAAAAACCCACAGCTAATAACATACAACAGAGAAAGACTGAGTTCTTCCCCAAACCTGTGAATAAAATGAGGAGGTCTGCTTTCATCACATCTGTTCAAAATTGTACTGGAGGATCTATTCCGGACAATTATGCAAGAAAAAAATTTAAAAGGCATCTGGAAACAATGAAAAGTAATATGTAATAGCATTTTTATTTGTAGATGATATCATCTTCTATGCAAAAATATAAAAGTTCTAAGGAAGCCATAAAAACTTTTTAAGAATAGTAACAAACAAGCTCAGCAAGCACACGGGACACAAAAATCCATTGATTCCTATATTTTAGCAATAAAACAAACAAAAAGATTAACCTTGAAGATGTCGTGACTGATCTGAGAGACACAAACTCTTTACTTAAATATTGTTACACATATCAGGTGCATAAGTCAAGGTCATGACTAGCTGGGCATTTGTATGTGACTAGCATTAAGCCATAATGCTTAAGTCATCAGTTTGGTTATAACACATTTTGTAAGGGTATGTAATATTCAATAATAACTTATATCTGAGAGATACCATGAACTCCAAAGTCAGTGTTGGTGTGTTTTTTCCTACAAACCTCAAAGTCAGTTTTGTGGGTGTGTTTTTCATTTACCATTGAAATAGCTGGAAAGATCATTGATTTGATAATCCAAGAGATGTTGAAGAACTTCAGCAAATGCTACTTGAGTCCAATGAGGAGAATGATAGAGCCAAATGTGAACATGAAAGTGATTTAGCAAATGAAGATTATGTAGAATTTTGTTCAGAAGATTCGGATACTGAGCAAGATATTTCTACTGAAAAAAGTGAAGATGAACTAGACATGAATGAAGAGAATTTTTTTGGAAAGGATAAAGAATCAAAGTAAAGGGGAAATCCAATAAAAAAACAAATTAGAAAACAGACACAGAATACTTTGTGTCAACTAGTTCAGCCAAACACAAAAAAAGCCAAGACAAAACTTAAAACTTGTAACAGCTTTATCACAAATGATATTTTAGATCTAATTTTATTATATACAAATAAATACATTGATCCTATTTTGAACTGGTTATCACAGGAAACAGGTGCTAGATGAATAGATGAAATGGAATGGGAAGCATTTTTAGGCTTCTTATATTTAGCTAGTTTACATCGAAGCAATCAGCTAAATTTGTAGGGTTTATGGGCTATAGACAGTAGTATGGGTGAACTTATTAGACTTATGAGATCTTTATGGAGATTTAGATGTATTCATAATTATATCAGGTTTGATGACAAACCTTCTTAGAATACCTGAAAGTGGACAAATTAGCAGCTGTGAGAGACATTTTCTCAGCACTTGTAGAAAATTGTAAATTATGTTACTCTATGGGACAAAATGTAGTAGTTGATGAAATTCTACCTGGATTTAAAGGCAAATGTGGGTTTGGACAATTATTCTACCCAGGCCCAGTAAATATGGCATAAAAATTTTGCTATAGTCAATTTAGAAGTATTTTACATGGGAAACCTTGAAATACATGCCAGTAAGCAGCCTGAAGGTCCTTACTTGATTAGTGATAAAGCAGCAGGCATTCTCAGCGGACTCGCAGAGTGCATTTACTCATCAGGACTCAATATTACAGCAGATATACAGGGTCCAGCACAAATAACAGCTTTTTTTATTACATAATATTTTATTACAAAATCATAAGCATGTAATTCTGTAACATAACAATATCACACTCAAATACACCATATTGTATTTTAGGTGAAATGTTCAAATTAAAACTATGCATTATTACACCCATATCATGACCCTACCAACCACACTCAAGCAGGAATTATTTCTGCCAGACCCTCTATAAATCTCACCTCTGACTCGAAAAAGAAGCAACTTTCATATGCAGGTTCTGTTTGTAAGAATAAACCTCAAACACCCCCTGAAGTTGTGTCTCCTAAAAACAGGCCTGAAAAATTCAACTTATTTGCTTTTGATACAGATTGCACACTTGTATCTCATATACCCAAAGGGGGGGAAATGTAGCTTTATTTCCAAGTATGCATTTTGGTGATGTCATAAATTTACATTTGCAAAAGCCTGACATAATAGAACATTACAGCCAAACACCGTCAGGAGATGACACTGTGGACCAAATAATAGGTGCATATAATGTGTCCAGGAACACCAGAAGATAACCTATGATTATATTCCACACAATTTTGAATATTACAGGAATAAATGCTCAGACCATTCACACACAACCTATGCTATAATATTTTTGACCATGACCTCCACAGGTTTGAACAATAAAAAGAGAAATAACCCAATTTAAAAATAGAGAATTTGATTAGACATTTGTCCAAAGAAGATGCACAATGACCAGCACATGAAAATATGCTCAATTTCATTATTCATGAAGACTTGCCCATCAATACCACAGAGATATGCTACTTCATACCCACTGGGATAGCTAATATAAAAAAAAAGATTTACTATAACAAGGCAAAGATGTGGAGAAATGAGAAACCTTAGTCCTTAAATGTGGGATTGTAACAGTAGGTTCACATGCTTTGGAAAACAGTTTTCCAGGGTGCAAAGTGTTTAACATAGAGTCATCATGTGCACCAGCTATCATGCTACTATTTATTATATAGCCATGAGAACTGAGAATATGCGTTCATACAAACAATTGTATGTGAGTGGTCATAGCAACATTATTCACAACAGTTAAAAAAGTGGAAACAACTAAGTTTCCCTCAACAGATGTATGACTAAACAAAAATGGTATATCTATACAATTAAATATTATCCAATAATAAAAAGAAATAGAGTATTGGTATACATTACATGGTTCCACATTGGATAGAACCTTGAAAAATTATGCTAAAAGAAATAAGCTAGTCAAAAAAGACCACATATGTCATAATCCCATTTACCCTAAATGCTTAAATTCAACAAACCTTCAGAGACAGAAAGTAAATTAATGGTTTCCAGGGGTTGGATGTTGGGGAATATGAGGAAGTGACTGTTAATAGGAATGGGTTTCTTGGGGGGGGCGGGGAGATGATGAAAATATTTGCAGTCACACAATAATGATAGTGGCACAAGTCTGTCAATATAATAATAAAAAACACTGAAATTTACATTTTACCTTGCTAAATTTATACTATGTAAATTGTATCTCAATAATGCTACTATTTTAAAAAATATAGCACCAAGACTGCTTTATTGCATATAACATTTGAAATTGAGGAAATGAGAAAAAAAGAAAAATGTTGAACCCAGGTCTACAAATGTTATTGCTCTCTCCCTAGGCAAACTGCTTCCCTCTCTTTTGGATTCTTAGGGTACTCAGTTCATACTTTTACATAACAATGCCATTACACTGCCATCACATGTTCTCATGCCTGTCTCCCTTATTACTCCAGGTACTTGTGATGGTCACATACTCTGCCTCATTCTACCTATATAGTCATCACAGCTCACACGTACATTAGACACTCAACAGGTAGTTGGGGAATAAAAAGAATTAGGTTAGAATAATCAGAATTAAAGTAAAAGTATTCTAAATACTCTACTTATAAATCCTGTGCTTGGTATGAGATAATATTTTTACATTACATTGCTGCTTTTCTCAGGCAAAGGCCTGTGTTCAAAGATTTACTAGCTGTCTTCATATAGGACTCAGTATTATTTTCTAGACATTCTCTAGACAGATCTACTTGGCCCAATATATATGTTATTGCTACACCAATAAACGAATAGATTTATATAGCTACAGTGCTTGAACAGACTTCAAGAGCCATTGGGATAAAATCTACCTTAGTGACGTTTAAGAAACTAAGAACCAAAGTAGGTGTTTGTAAAACATCACCTATGCAGGCATAGAGAGAAATACAATTGATACACAGGTATCCTAATTCCCAATCCAGGGCTGATTTTGCCAAAAATACCCTAAGTTTAATAAACCCGGTATGTAGGCTTTCATAAAATATATGCTCACAATATACAATTTAACCTAAACACTTTTAATAATTTGCTGCCTTAGCCCATAATGCTAAAATTTAACAGAGCAATCTTTTCTTAGATAATGTGGATCATATGACTTCCTAGCTTAAAAACTCTGAAAGGGCTTCATATCTCATTCTGAACAGAATCCAGATTCTTTACCAATGCCAAGGAGCTTTATTCCACTTGCTGCACATCTCTCTCCAACCTGAACTAGCAGCCCTATTCCTCTTGACCAGCACACCTTAAATAGACAAGCTTCCTCCCAGGTCCTAGTATACTCAGAGCTCTCCTACATGCCTCCGAATGGGCACCTGGATTGCATCTTTTTCCACAACACGTCACTTCTGTTTTGGGTTTTTTGTGTGTGTGTGTGTTTGTTTTGGTTTTTTAATGGCTATTCATCCTTCAAGACTGAACATAAATGTTATGTTCTCAAATAGGTACTACCTGACAACTCTATCTTAGTCTTCCCATTTGTGTGTCCTGTATTCTTTACCTTCATAGAACTAAACTTTTAAAAGTTTCCCATTGACTTATTCTCATAATATTTTGTCTCCCACTCATCTACATGCACTATGCCAGCAGAGACCAAATTTATCTGTCTAATTCATTATATTACCCCCACTCTGAAAGTCAGAGTAGATACTCAATAAATGTTTTCAGATGAACAAGTAAGTAAATGGTGATTAAAAGAGCCTTGCTCCAGCACAGCAGGCCCGGAATTGCAGAGAAACTTGGAACAGAGGAAACTAATAAAAGGGTATTACCCTCTGTCTTCTCAGCACCCAATGATTGTTCTATCTACTTACTTGCCTGAATTTAAGAGAAAAAAAATTCTCAAATAACAAATAATTTGTTTAAAGGCTAGAAGCAATAAACTGTCTTCTAGCAACTGATTAATCAGCAAAAATTCACTAATCAGCTCAGTATTAGTTCCTCAAGGGTAGAGAAAAGAGGGATGAGCTGTGGCTCTAGTCTTCAAATTGCTTAAAATTTAATTGAAAGAGGAGAATAAACATTGTGGACAGTTAATTAAAAATACAAGGCTGTACAGAGTAAGTGGAAATATCTAATTAATATTTGACCACTTTTGTTAGAGACATACATTTGGGATATAGTATAACAGTGATTATTTAGGTAGAGAGCCCAGATGAATTCTTATGATGCACACACATACATTTATACCCACAAGCACAGTGGTGTATTTCATAATTTTAGCAAGCTCAAAATTAGGAGTCAGTGGAAATAGAAATAGGAAGATGGCTGATGGGCTTCATTCATTCTTTTATTTATCTACTCAGGCAAGCATGCAGGCATTCTTGTGAAATGCTATAGAGAATAAGACAGCGATGATCACTGACCTTAAGGAACTTACAAGTTGATGCTATAGAAGATAAGAAAGGAGGTATTTTTTTCAAGAAGGAAAAGTTTCGGTAAAGGGGTTGAATGTTGCAGACATCCTACATAGAACTAAGACAAAGGGCTGTAAGATCTGACAAGGAGATCACTGAACACATGGGGAAGTTGATAGATCATTCCACATCCAACCCACAATACCATCACCCCCATAATCACCTTAGGAGTTATTTTTGAGCCCTCCCTCATCTCTTGCTACTTCAGTTGCTGAGTCGTGCTAATTCTCTTATGATCTGCCCACCTTGTAGGCCAACTGCTGTGCAGAAAGTTTAAAAGCAGATGTATCATTGGGGGCTAAAAAGCACACCTGTGATCCTGTGTATGCAGGAGATAAAGACACAAGAGAGGAGGAGACTAGGAGTTTCAAGTACACAGGTTTTCTGCTATGACCAAGGTCAATTACTCCACTGAGTCCTTATTCCGTTAAGGGATTTCCAATATGGATTTTGCTTTTTTCTTTTGTTGGATGAAAGGGCAAACAGCAGTCTAGGGGAGTTCTATTTTTTCCCATACTCTTGACTTTCAACTTCTTCATCTGCTAACCGCTGTTATCCTGCCCAACCCTATTTTGTTGCACCCTGCCTGATTCTGTCCTGGTAACCTGTTCACACAGCTCCGCGGGGTCCAGAGGCCTTATTAGTGAGTGACTTTGTTTCTGAAAGCACAAGCTTTGTGCCTTGGCTCAGTCCAGCCCAACTCTATCACTGCCACCTCCTCAGGCCGCCACTCGGGCTTCCCTGCCTGAGATGGTGTGATTATGTGAGTGCGGCAGGAGCTTCCGCGCACTCCTTCCCTGTGCAACTTTGGTCTTTTGTTCTCACAGGTGCCCACTGAGGTATTTTTAAACAATTTATCTTTAGGATGCTATTTTCAACCTACTTTTTAAAATTTTTCCTTCCCTGATTTTGAGAGTGCTGTTGCTAGGTCTGATTATAATGGTGCCAAAGGTGCTATGTCACCCTTTGTATTCTATGTATTTTAAAATATTTTTTTGGCTAATAACATTATTTCCTGCTCTTGTTGGAGACTCAGTGGCAGCTGTTTTTAGGACAGAGTTCAGGCAACTTTTTAAGATGTCAAATCCTGGTAACAAGACTGATGGTGCTGATCACTTTATAGTACATACAAATAATGGGTTATAATGCTGTATAGCTGGAGCTTACAAAATGGTATATACCAATTTTACTTCAATTTTAAAAAGTCCTGATAATCAAAATTTCTTGATTTTTTGTGTGTTTTTAACCTACTAAGTCCTGATCATCAAAATGTCTTGATTTTTTTCTCTGTGTTTTTTAACCTACTAAGATTTGTGGGAAACTTTACGAGTTATAACTGGGACTGCAGGTAGCCTAAAATGGACCAGGTAGAGTCTGAAAATGAAGTGTTAGATGTAATCCCAGAGTTTCTGCTGGGGAACTTCTTTTTTAAAAGATTTTATTTGCTGTGAAAGAAAGAGGGGAAGGGGGGGAGAAAGAGAGGAAGGGAAACATCGATTTGTGAGACACAAATCTATCAGTTGCCTCTCACACACCCCCAACTGGGGACCCAGCCTGCAACCTGGCCATATGCCCTGACTGGGAATTGCACAGGCAACCTTTTGGTTCTAAGGCCAGCACTCAGGCCACTGAAGCATATCAGCCAGGACACAATGGGTAACTTTAACAAATTTCTCTCCTATTGTGTCTTTAGTTTTAACTTTAAATGACTTTTAAATGATTTGACTGGCTCACATGATAAGAATATGAAGATTATAAAATGAGTGTTTCAACCTCTGTTGAGGACTTCCATGCCCTCCTTTCCATTCATTTATGAAGAAAATTTTCTACACCACACACTGTGCAGAATAAGATCCTTCTGCTACTCAGAATACCAGGGGGGTGATATTGGTTACTGACTGTCATGAAACCTCAAAGACTACAGATTCATTATAATGTAGCCCTAAAAAACTATTTATGCTAGAGCTTATATCTAAATAAATGATAAAACTGAGCACTAGATCAATCAAAGTATTGGGTTTTGTTCATCAATGGAAATGAAATGCTGGAAATTTTTTTTCTATCCCTCTTTGTTGACTATTTATTTAGCAAAATTTCATTGCATATTTTGTACAATAAGAGAAGATCTTTTAGAACAGGAGAAGAGCAAAAGTAAAATACATGGAAGGACCCCCAAAAGACCCCACGATTGTCTTCTGGAGGGCAGGCCCCTTGTAGTACAGGCTTCCCCTGCTCGGTGAGTGTTCTAGGGACCCATCTGTATCAGCGTGCCAGCTGATGTTCTGAGAGGCTGCAGTCAGCTTCAGTGAATTTTTTAAAGACCCTTTCAACATGTTTTTCCATTTCATGATGGGTGATTTATAAGTGCACCTGCCCACAACACATTGAGTATTCCATAGTTTTTGACCAAAAACAGCATGATCCTTGTGCCCCACCCTTCCTATTCACCCAATCTCTGAGTGACTTTTTTTTGTTTCCCTGGATGAAAAAAATCTCAAAGGGAAACATTTTGCTGATATGGGAGGGATGAAACAAAAAAACAGCAGAAGCACTAAAAGTCATCAAAATCGATGAGTTCATAAACTGTTTTGAACAGTGGAAATAATGTCTTGATAGGTGTATTGCACTAAATGGAGAGTACTTTGACAGTGACTAAAGTTTAAATATGTAAGAATAAATATACAATTTTTTATAAATAAATTCCATTTTGGAGAGTTCTCTCCTCAAATACAGACATGCAAAGAAGCGTGATGTTTGCCTGAAGAGCACTATAGGGATGCTGAGTAAGACGGGGCTGATGTAGGGTCTGGGGATGTGGCGTGTGGTCAGACCATCAAGGGTCTCGTGTGGTAATCTAAGGAGATCAAGTTTCTAGCTTTAGGCTGACTCCGAGAGTTCTGGCTTCCGAGAAAGAGTGGAATTGATTACTTTAATTGACATTGGGAAATAAATGGACTAAAAGCAGAGTATTTGTGTTTTGTTTGGGTGTTTTAAATATGAAAGGACAGAAATATACAGACAGCGATATTCAGTAGACAGAATGCACAATATAATTTGTCTCTGTGTGAGTGTGTGTGTCTATGTGTATATATAGAGGGGGCTGAAAAACATTTAATAAATGGGTAGAAGAGGGTTGATGGAAGAAAATCTTGCAAAAAGGATTATTTAGAGGACCTGAGTAGATTAGCATCTGCAAAAGTAATGAAAGGAGAGAACTTTATAAAGGAGAGAATTATCAACACTGCCAAATGCCTAAAGCTGAGTAAGCAATACAACAATGAAAACAAAACAACTGAATCAGGCTATTAGAAATTTATCTGTGGTCAAGGGGCAGGTTTCAGTGTAGTGGCCAGGGCATTAGTCAGGCAAAGGGAGGTAAAGAAGTAGTCCCTTCCACTGAAAGAAGTTTATTGGTAAACAGGAAGGAGAACATGGAGCAACAGTATTTAAAGTGGGGCAAATGCATTAGGGTAAAGTTTGTTTACTTGTTTTCAGATGGGTAAACTTTAAGTGTGACCACCGGCTGAAGAATAGAAAACTATAATAAAGAGAAACTGAAAAGAAAAAAACTGTAGAAGGAACCATTATACCAAGGCTTAGAGACAATGACCTTTTTAGCCATTAGTTTTTCAAACTATATTTACATAGTGTTATTAATATATTTGAGATATACTCGATGAATACATTTTTTAACTTGAAAATTTTCTGTATCTCATAATCAATAAAAAACAAATTCTTTATAGGAGGAAGTTTAAATTATGATTTCAAATTACTTCCCAAATATTTTTTTTGCTTTCGTTATAAATCAGGGCATTTTTGCCACATGACTTACAAGAAGTCATATCATGTATTGATATCAAAGAAAGACAGGACACAGTGCAAGCTTACACTGCTCCCTTCCCATTGCCTCTCACAGTTCCCAGAAACTCAGTGAAATGAGTGAAAAACAATAAATTAGAAAAGCTTGTCCTGATGCTAAAATCGGGGAGCATCACATCAATATCTCAAATTTTGAGAAATGTCTCTCTGATAAACAGCACTTCAGTCCAAATTATAATACAATACTAAAAGTTGACATTCAACTATCCTTCTTAAAAGCAGTAAAATGACACGAAAAGGGGAGAAGTGATGGAAAAAGTTACAAGAGCAATATGAGAGAGGACGGTCAGAAGTACGGGCTAACTGGGAAACATGGGGAACATGCCCCCTGAAAACATCTCACCCGACCACTGACGAACAACAGTGGACAGGCTGGCGGGAGACGCAGGTATCCTGCTTACTTGATGTTACGCTAGTGAACAGCAATGTGTCACTAGCCTTCACTACATGAGGTGCAGCACTTAAACATTAATAACACTGGAGAAATTTTAAAAGTTGTCAAAGAACTCTATTTCCTTATCTTAAAATGCCAGACTCCAATTGTTTCAAGCTGTCAANCATCTCACCCGACCACTGACGAACAACAGTGGACAGGCTGGAGGGAGACACAGGTATCCTGCTTACTTGATGTTACGCTAGTGAACAGCAATGTGTCACTAGCCTTCACTACATGAGGTGCAGCACTTAAACATTAATAACACTGGAGAAATTTTAAAAGTTGTCAAAGAACTCTATTTCCTTATCTTAAAATGCCAGACTCCAATTGTTTCAAGCTGTCAAAATACTTCTACACTCATGAAACCACGCAAAAGAATTGAGATTCTTGCCAATGTACAGAACCAACGGACTCTTAATAGGAAAACTTAACAACACACACTTTAAAGAACAAAAGATAGATATATCATAACCATATTTCTGTTTGAATCTCTGTATATCTATTTGTCCATCTCACCAACTAATAGGCAGGGCCATGCATGCTGTAACACCAGTAGCATTTCCATTCAAGTCAGAAACAAGAGCAAATCGACACCATAAGTGTTGTTCCGAGAGTCATTTCCAATGCATTTCAATAAGAAAGTAAAAAGTCTAAAAATTCGAAAAGTCATGTTACTGATACTTGGGATGATTGTTACCTTGAAAGCATAACAAATTAAAATGAAATGACAATATTGAAGCTAGATTTTGATTAGGTGATCAGGTATAATATGTAAAACAAACAAATAAATAAAAGCATTCCTACACTACAGTGAGGGAAAATAGCGTAAATGGGTCCTACTAAAAATGGAAACAGGTCAGCGCTTCCACCACAGCCTCCACTGAGGGACAGCAGGCATGGCTCTCTGCCATCCCATGGCCTGGGACCCAACAAGGGCCACAAAGTGACAAAGAATGTGAGCAAGCCAAGGAACAGCTGCCGCCGTGGGTGCCTCAGCAAACACACCAGGTTTGTGTGGGACATGAGCCGAGAGGTGTGTGGCTTTGCCTCCTGTGAACAGCACACCACAGAGCTAGCTGCTCAAGGTCTCTAAGGACAAGAGGGCCCTGAAATTCATCAAGAAGAGGGTAGGGACACACATCCGTTCCAAGAGGAAGAGAGAGGAGCTGAGCAATGTCCTTGCAGCCGTGAGGAAGGCAGCAGCAAAGAAGGACTGAGACCCATCCCCTCTGTGTAATAAACCTGTTCAGAAAAAAAAAGGAAACAAAAACTACAAAAATACCTTAACTTGAATTATGAAGGATGTGTATAAAAAACTATAGAACTAACACAATACACATAAATGAGATTTAAGTGAATGCTATCCATGATCTGGAATTAGAAGACTAGATATCTAAACAGGTAAATTCATTTACAAATTTAGCATTAATATAATAGGAGGCTCATTGGAATCATACAGAATTATTCTAAACCTCACCCTGAAAATATAAATATAGAATATATTTGATACAGTAAAGAAACGAGGGACCATATGCTTTCTTAAGTATGAATGTATATTTTAAAGTTATAGTATTTCAAACAATATGGTACAAGCAGTAAAAAAAAAAAACCTTGAAATTAAAAGAAACTCTGAAAAACAATCAATAGCCCTGACCTGTGTGGCTCAGTTGGTTGGATGTCATCCCCCAAAGCAAAAGGTCACCTGTTAAATTTGGTTATATTCCAGGTCAGGGCACATACCTAGGTTGAAAGTTTGTTCCCCGGTCCAGGTGCATACGAGAGGCAACTGATTGATGTTTTTCTCTCTTTCTGCCTCCCTTCCCCTCTCTCTAAAAATAAATAAATAAATCTGTAATACATAAATATAAAATAAAAATCAATCAACATAAGGAGAGATATTTGATAAATGTGAGGCTAAAAACCAATGAGGAAATACAGGTTTATTTATTTAGCCTTCCTTGCAGCAAAAAAAAAAATGCATTAAGCAATGCCCATTTACCAGGCATTATTCTAGGTATGCAGAAGACAGCAGTGAAGAGATGCATGTTCCCTGCTCTCTAGGAGTTTACATTCTAATGAGGAGACAGCCATAAACCAATCAGAAACAGATAAACAATTGAGTGCAGGCAGTGATATGAGCCATAAAGCATAATGGCAGCACAGACAGACAGAGTAAGGAAGACTGCTATCCTAGAAGAAGGCACCAGGAAAGGGTCTGCTGATAAAGAGACCTGAACACAAAACTAAACAGGAAAGGGACAGCCTCTACCCAGGGGTGTGGTAAATAAGTGGCTGGACCACTCAAACCTGGACCACAATGAATATTCTAAATTTCAGAAACAGAAATATTAAAAAGTCAAACAATCTAGGTATATGTCTCTAAAGAAGAAAGTAGAACATTCAAAGCACTAACCTAGAGTTGAAGCGGGGCCTGAGAGCACTCTCTAAATTTTCTCAGCAATCACTGTACACTGTAGATATCAGATTTTTCACCCATTATTCTGAACGTAAACAGGAGGCATCTTCTTTCAATTCCGATACATTTAAAAATTATTCCACCACTAAAAGTTTACAAGAAGGGTAACTATTTTGCTTGTTTTCTGGAGAAGATTGGTACAGCACTAACTACAAAAGATAGGTTTAAAAAACACAGCAACTCAGATATGCTTTACTCATTTTGAACACTTACTAATTTTCAGTTACCATCAAAAAAACCTGAGTTTCTAAAATAGTAGCCTCATTAGCTAGTTTCTCTTCTGCATATTTGCAAGGGTTCTGCTGCCTATAATTTAAAATTTCCCTCTTCTCTTTTCACCCAACTCACAGAGAAAGCACACCTTGATGTCTGTGATGAGATAAAATTATTTTTATGTTTGCATTTCTTATGCAATAACACCTTCTTCAAAATACTTCATTCCCCAAAGGGCTATTGAAGTTCTGCAATGATTTTAACATTCCAGCCTAATTGCTCAGGCTTTAGAGAAGAAAGTAATGACAGGCACTACTATAGAAAGCACCAGGGTTTTGTTCACACTTCATTAAGTATTTTAAATGGCTATTTTATTTTATGGCTTTTGCATTCTTTTTGAATTTTAGTTGGCTTGCTCTTTATAACCAGACATTTTGGATATCTCTGCAAAGAAACCTTGCTGCACATAAGCATCTCCTGACTTATAAATATATTATTCTTATTTCTATTCTTTATTATTCAAGAATGAAGCTAAAATTGAAAATGTATGTCAAGGTTTAATTGTTTTAGTGGCAGGTAATGGAACTATTCATTAATACGAAAAAGTTTATTTTATCACTTTTCTAAAATTATATGTAAGTGAACTATGCCTCCTTCCAAAAGTAATTAATTTACCTCAGTATTATACTTTCTGCACAGAGCAATCACTGAGAAGTGTTTCACACAAATTTTGGTACTGCTCTAAGGAAAATGTGATTTAGCAAAACATTTCTAAAATTCCAATAAAACCGCATTGATGTAAATTTGTCTGTCGTTCCATATGCACACTTTAACTTTATTAACGATGATACACCAGTTACTACCTGATTTGTTACTGCCTATCAATTGTTATATCTATGAATTAATTTCATTATTAATTTGAACTTTGTATAGTTAATCAAACCCAGTGCAAGTTTATTAGGCAGATTAGAAACAGCTCTGCAGCAACACTCCTGTTCTGGTTTGTTTTTCTTCCTGAGACCTGCCCCTCCAACAGCACCGGGGCCTTCAAAATCAGTTCCTGCAACTTTACCCCATCGGTGTCCCTTCAGGGATTTGTGCCCACCTGGGCCCCCGTTCTATACCTTCACAGTCCCTGTGAATAAGGATGCTAGCTAGACATCAGTCGGCTAATCAGTAGCGCTATGGCTAGGAGGGAAGACAAGCTCATAGATGAATTTGTCATTTTCTGTCATCTTTATATGCAGCAGCAGAAAAAACACACCAATAAAAGAAAAGAAAGCACAGATTATGAAGGAGGTCCTGACAGATATCCTGAGCTATCCCTGAATCCCTCTGCTATATTGTTTTCTTGCACCAGTCTGTTTGATTCTGCTAGTTGTAAATTTTAAAAACATAAGAATGACAGTATAGGACCTAAAGTTATAAAACATAAGTGCTTAGCATGAGTTGGGAGACAAGGCTTTAAACATTTTAATATAGTTTTGGAGGTTGACATAAATGCTCTTTATAGCCAACCTCATATAATTAAAGTGAGATTAACATCACGTCATAGTATATGAAAACAATATTTTAGGTTTGAAGGTGTTATGGAATGAATGTTTGTGTCCCCCCCCAATTCATATGTTGAAGCTCTTATCCCCAAATACAGTGTGGCTCTATTGGGACATGAGGCTTCTAAGAAAGCATATACAGTTAAACGAGGTCAATGACAGTGGGGGCCTGATGCAACAGGATTGGTGTCCTCACAAGAAGAGACACTGCAGAGCTAGTTCTCCTTCTCCGTGCACGTGTACCAAGGGAAGGGCTCCTGAGGATGCGGCAGGAAGGCAGCCATTTACAAGCCAGGAAAAGAGTCTTTACAAGAAACTGATCGTGCCGGAAGCCCTAATCTAGAATTTCTAGCCTCCAGAACTGTGAGAAATTAAACTGCTGTTACTTCCAGTTGTGAAACAAATAGGTCATAGGAATGTGGTGTGCAACACGGGGTAACGACAGTCAATGGTATTGTAGTGTGTATTTGCAGGTTGCTGGGAGAGTAAATTTTAACAGTGCTCATCACAAGAAAAAATATATTTTGTAATTTTTTATGGTGATGGTGACTAGATATAGTATGGTGAGCATTTCACAGTGTATACATGTGTTAGATCATTATTGAAACATCACTTGTTTCAATTATCATCATAATTGTATCACTTATCAATTGTATCAATGTTGTATATTAATTATAACAAAAATAAATGAATAAGTGAATAAGTGAATAAATAAACCAATACAAACACACATACATACATTTCTCTTGTTTGAGCCACTCAGACAATGGTATTTTACTATGGCAGTGCAAGCTAATTAATATAGAAGGGATGCTCTGGTACACACACACACACATACACACACACACCTCCCAAATCACGTAACAGAAAACTGAAAGGCCAAGACACAGCCATCTGCTAAGTTCATACCACATCATATAATTATAAGTTAGCTTATAAATAAACACTTTTGTCCTTACCAGTACAGAGAAAATGTAGTCTGAGGCAAAAATGGTTAAGGAACTAACTTTGAATTTGGAAATCCAATTTAGAGATGGTCATTTCGAAATTAAATCATTTTCTCTTAATTTTCAATAGTGACCTTTGGGTTTAAGTTCAGTCTCTCAGAGTTCTGCCTTATATTCTTTCTCTCTTTATAAACAATAGTACAGAGGCAAGAGCTCAGTGGACTTCCCCCATGTCACGTGTCCTTCCTCCCCAGAGGAGCAGGGAGCCACGGCTTATTAGCCTTCACAACAGAGAGAGTATTCATTCTACTCAGTGAAGAGAATCCTGTGATCTTAACCTAGTTCTTGATATATTAATGAATCTAACATAATTCAGAAAATATACTTTTTCTAACAAACCTATATTTGAAAAGCATTACTTTGTTGAAGACAACAATAAAAGAGTCAGCTTTGGGACACAAAAGCAGAACAATGAGATTTTCATTAGCAGCTGTGCACCCACCTTCCTCTTTCCCAGGGCACGAAGTATCATGGCTAAACTTTGGAGACAGAAGTATGCAAAACAACAAAACTTAAGGGAAAAATTATAATACATCATTTAAATATGCTTGAAATATAATCTCCATTCATTTCCCTGGCAAAACTTGGAGTCCTGTTTCCCAGTCATTTTCCTTTCCGTTGTTCAAAGAATAGTTGGTAATATTAACTAGGTCTTGTGGGTGGTCATGATGGCAGAGAAGAGCGTATGTAGCACGTAAGTCCAAAAAAATACATTTGGATAAAGCTCAGGAATGGAGACGCAGTGAGTGAGTGAGGGTGTCTGCTAAGCCCACCCTTGATGAGTATTTAAAGATCTGTGTTTAGATCATTTAGATCATAGCCAAATACCCCCATGACTTTATTAAATGACCTATCTAAAGGCCATTAGAATGTTTTTTATCAAAACCATGCTGCATCTATATTGTATGCTTCTCGAGGGCAGGTACTCACTATCAGCACCTTTATCGTCTAGTAGTTTGCCATCATTTAACTGTTGATTTACTTGGCATGTCAACAAATGGCAGAGTAAGGAAGCGAAGACAGTTTCTATAACATGTATTCCTGGAAATATTTTCTCCTTTCCTCTAATAAAATGTTTCCCCAAACCCCGAAGGATTTGGATTTCTTTTTGAAAATCAAGTTCAAAGTAATAACACTGAATTCTGCACATAAATCCTCTGTATTAGAAATGACAAGGGAGGTAAAAAGAAACAAAAGTAGTTGGGAAAATTCTAGTTGCAATCTTCCTGCAGCTGTACTCATAAAACAGAGTGCAACCATCACTAATCATCCTCTACCTGACTTAGGATTTAATGTCCTTAAATCATAGTCACTTGGAGAACCATTTTTAGAAAATGAAATACTTTCTAAAATCATAATGGAAATGTTGACTATAAAAATTTCTTGAACTGTGTACACATAATCAATGACAATGTAAACAAAAGTTAATTTATGATCATTTAACTTAAATAATATACATAAGCCATAATTTGCATAAGAAAGTTAAATTTTAAAAAAAGAAAATATCGTCCACCCCACCATTATATGCAAATGTAGATAGAAAATGTCCTAGGTACCAAACTGTATAAACTTTATAATTTGAAACTAGTTATAAACCTGGAAAAGAATACTCATATAGGTTCAATGTACAACTTATTCAAAGTTTTCACTCTTTAGAATCTCCAAGTGGGCATGGCCAACTGACTAATTTATGGTTGTTTTGTCCTTTTTTGATCAAAAATAGAAAGAAGAAACAGCGACCTTTCACACAGTGATTGATTTCTATACAGGAAGCGTTCCCATTTGAAAAATATTCAACCAGAAGTCAAGATGCCAATCACACCAAAATAGCAACGCTCCTGTCTATGTTTCTATTCTGCGTGTCATGAACTTTGGGCTTGAGAACAAACAGACCAGGGTACAGATTCCACCTGGAGCTTTCCCTCTCCTCCTAGCATTGAAAACAAGGACAAAATGTAAATTCAGTCACAGAACAAAGACGCCTTGAGAGACCCGGTGGCAAGTTAGTATCTGAGAACTGTAGGTAAAATGGTCTTCTTTTCCCTTCTTTAAAACGTTGGGAACTACGATTCAAAAACCTCTCCTCACAAAGCGTTCTGCTACCGTGACCACCTGGACATCAAGAAACAGCTTCACATGTGACTGATCAACATCTCAACTCATTTTATTAAATCTAATTTTTCCTTAACCATCTTCTGTGTACTTAGATAAGAAGAATCCAATTAAAGTGTACTTGCTCATTCAAATTCCAATTAGCAGTCCACTGAAAATGAGCTGTAATTATTCAAAAATAAAAAGACTAAAGCACATTCCATATATCAGCCTTGGTTCTTAAACATAACATCCCTATTGCAAACCAGAACCTACAGCCCCTCGAGGGTGAAAAGCGTTCAGCTCTGCCAATGAGGAAAACCACCACATTCCAGCACAATCTCCTGGCTAACATGGGCAGGTGTTCTAATCTGACCTCTCTGAAGCTCCATGTCACATCTTAATCAAGAAGGGTAGACTGAATAATTCTTTAAGCCTTTCATTTAATGTCACTTTAGTAGTAAAGGATAATGAACAGGTTAACACAACTGTCTGTGTGTTTTGGTGGCTAGAAGTAATTTCTTCATTCTGTAAATTCCCATTACAATTTATTCCACATGATCTATGACTTTTCCTAAACTCCTACAGTTGGGTTGGCCAAAAAGTTCATTTGGTTTTTGCATAGGATAGCTCTAGTAGTGCTTACTTGTCTTTAACTTCATTTGAAACTATTTTGTTAGATTGCATTGTGACAGCTGTCATATCAGTGTGCATTTAAGAAACTAATCAACATTGGTGAATTTTTGTGTAGCCATTTTAATATTGAAGATGGAAGAAAATATGCAACATTTTTGGCCTGCTATGCTTTATCATTTAAAGAAGGGTAAAAACAACTGAAACACAAAAAAGATTTGTGCAGTGCATGGAGAAGGTGCTGTAACCAATCGAACGTGTCAAAAGCGGTCTACAAACTTTTGTGCTGGAGATTTCTGGCTGGGCCATGTTCCACAGTCAGGTGGATCAGTTGAAGTCGATAGCAGTCACATAGTGATGTTAAATGAGAACAATCAACGCTCCACCGCAAAGAAGATAGCAGATATATTCAAAGTATCCAAATCAATAAAGTTATTGGTGAAATGAAAAATATGTCTTTTATTTACGGAAATAACTAAATGGACTTTTGGACCAACCCTTCATTTATGTGGGGGATTTTTTGTATATAAACATTAAATGCTGTTCTTCTCACTTGATGAGTATGAGACTGAAACTCTGCTACTAAACTGAATATCCTTGAAGATGGGGTCAGGTCTGATACCATCTCTGTTTCCTTTACAGTATTTAGTCTGGTTCTTGGTACAAAGCACAGGCTTATCTCTGATGAGTAAATGAATGCTGAATAAACTACACTCAGCTTTGGGAATATTCTTTACAGACGTGGTCATCTGTATGACCTAAAAAAAGTGCAGAGGATCTGGGTTTTAGGATGTACTACTAAAAAAAGACATGGTCAGATAAATGGGAAAGTAAATGGAGCAACATTAGACAATTTTTAAAACACATTAAGATATTCTGAGTAAGTTGACAAAAAATTCTGTTATAAATTTAAATTTTTTAAATGTAAAAAGACAAGTGACTCACATAGTCTTGAGGCAATCTCAAAAATAAAGTCTGTGATTTAAAGGAAGGCAGTTATAAAAATAAAGCAGTTACTATATTCCTTTCAGCATGGCTTTGAAAATGTGCCCTAGATAAAAGAAACAGAATTTTGTTGAGGTTGGTAATTTTGATCCTGGAAGAGACCTATTGTTATTTTTTTCTGTATTCATTTTAGCTCTTTAAATATTCTTCATGATTAATATGTAATATTTTATACAGAAATACAGTTTAAAGTATTCTTATATATAATAGTGTTCTGTATTATCTTAACTGTTGAAGTACGTTTCATGAAGCCTTTTAAGAGTATGGCCTAACATTAATGCATGCTATTATCTTAGAATATCACCTTGAAATAAGCCCAGTCCTTATTGTTCCCTGCAAGACCTGGCCTATGTCTGCTTTTCCAACCTCACCTTGGGCCCCCATAACTCTACATGAAGTACTCTGGTCACCCTGGACCCCAGAACATGCTCCTTCCCACTTGGGTGCTGGCTGCCCCTCCTTCTGAGGATGCCCAGGCCCCAGCTTTTCATAGACTGCTCCTTCCCAATCATCAGCTTCTAGGTCTCTCATAGAGGCCCTCTCTGATCTCTGTATTTAAAGCAGGCCCGTCTGTTATTTTATATCATTGCACCCTATTCATTAAATTCCTAGCTCT
The DNA here is from genome assembly GCF_014824575.4 of Sturnira hondurensis. Taxonomy (NCBI): domain Eukaryota; kingdom Metazoa; phylum Chordata; class Mammalia; order Chiroptera; family Phyllostomidae; genus Sturnira; species Sturnira hondurensis. Next base: position 3,675,798 of record NW_028094767.1, read on the forward strand.
CAGCACATTCTCTACTGGTTTTATCAATTTATCTACACATACATGAAAACATATATGACAACTGGTTTATTTGAGTGTCACCCCCTCTAGAAACAAAAACATGACAGCAGGAGCCTTGACTGTCCCTTCACTGGGGCATTCCTGGCACCTTGCACAGGTAACTGGTAGTTGGCAGATGGTCAACATGTATCTGTTGAATGAAACAATCAGTCAATGATCACCATCAAATATAATTAAGAATCTGTGGCTCATGTTATTATTCATTTGGAATAAACTGATTATAATTACTGTATTTGTTTTGCTTATAATAAATTTCAACTATTATGTGATCAAGTAAGTTAAGTATAAAATGTGACTATCTTTAAAAACACTGTACTTTTGGAACAAAATGGAATTTTCATGGAAGCAAGCCCGTAGTGAATGAAGCCTTTTACATGTATTTAAATGTGTTGTAAATAAGCTGCATGTATCAGTGTTTCATTGGTCCCAAGGATATGGTAGAGGTTATCAGGCAAGGTTTCTAGAGTTTACTGAACTTGAGGCAGTTATAATGATGACAACAGCTACCAAATACTGAGCACCTGTTATGTACTAGTTACTGTTCTAGAGAAGCATTATTTTTAATTTCAGTCATCATAATGACAAAAGTGACACACGCTTGTTGTGACAATTCGAATGAGAGTGAATGTCCAAGCAGAATAATCTTTTCACCCTCCACTCCAGTCCCATTTACAGAATGAACCACTATGGCCAATTATGAGCATATTCTACAGTATTTCTCCCACTGTTTATTCACATCCTTTAGGTACAGGGCTCATACTGACCTGTTGGCAAATCAGCTGATCAGAGCGAAGATCCCTTTTACTAGACATGTAGTTATGCTTTACAAGTTGTTTAATAATTGTAATAACTTGAATCAGTTCTATTTGGGCACATATTAACATACTGTATCAACAACTGGACCCCACATGTAGGTGGTAACACAGAAAATACTTTACTCATTTAAAGTGTTTTTATATGCTTGTAATAACAAATATAATAATATAATAGTAATAACAGTAATGGATAATCTTTATTACAAGTTTGTTGTGTGCCCGTCACAGTGTTAAGTTTATTTAACAAGGTTCATTCATCGGACAGGTGAAGACATTTGATTATTTTTAATAGTTTCAAATGATTAAAAGGATTCCACAGCAGGAAATACCATAATTTACTCATTTCCTATCGCTGAATATCCCAATTTGTTGAGGTAAATATCCTTTTACACATATTGCTATATATTGCCACCATGGTTTTGTCAGAAATATTCCCATAAATAGGGATAACTAGGTTAATGGGTATACACAGATTTTTAAAGTTTTATAAGGAATTGGATTAAATTTCAAGGATAGAAATAAGATAAAGGCATGAAAGAAGGAAACAACATGATGTGCCTATATTACAATAAGGGACTCAGACCCAGCAAAGCTGGTGGAATAATTTGGAGGGTTACGAAAGGCAGGCTAGTTTAGATCTTGATGTCAAGTGGAAGAATTTAGATTTGCTGCTCTAGGAAGCAAAGAACCATTTATAATTATTATTGTAACATTTGCAATAACAAGACAAATGATTAAGCAACCTTTCAGAATTGGAAGGAAAAAATCCCAATGATCTGCTGACCCACACATATTTGAGCTTGAGCATGGTGTTCTATTCCAGACCATATGGACTCCTGCTCTCAGTTTGCTCAGGAACTCCTTGAGTAACAGAACTAGAACAGCCCACTGTTCAAATGCAAATGCTGTCTCATCAACTCAAAATTGCTCCTTTCATCAAGTTTGAGAAATATAACAACAGTAAAAGCCCTCTAAGGACACAATCAATGAGACACCACAGGCAACTTCCTATTCCCAGCCCTTGCTCCTCTTGTCACAGACTGAAGCCAGAGGCTGCTGGAGCAATCAACTTTGAGCCCCTGACTAATAAGCACACATCCCTCTCTGTCTGAACAACCTGGTTTTCAGTCCTTAGCAGATCCTCCTAGAGTGATAATGACATTCTGTATCCCTCATCAACCAATAGGCCCAACCGAGGGTGGACTTACCATAGCACAAAAGGCCAAGCCTCCAAATCTCTGTGGTGCTTGGTACTGCGCACAGGCCCCTTGATTTCTATAACTTCAGTTCTAACATAATTAGCCCATCAGAGAAAAGGTGGAGTCTGAAGTGGAAGCAAGATGATCCATCACCTCTACCATAAACTAAATGTACCCACCCCATCTTTTTCCTTTTTACTATCTTTACTTCTTCTGCCCACCCTGTAAATGTTGCCTATAGATCCATCTTTTGCCCTCCTCTTCAAATACTTTGTGCATAATCTCATCTATTCCCAGAGCATCAATATCACTTTTGAGCCAAGGACTCCAAATCCTCCAGATCCAAATTCCCTTGTGAGTTGCAGACCCATACTTATGGTTCCCTATTGGACACCTTTACTGAGTTGAAAACAGTCTCACCCAGCAGGAACACTGTATAACTGTTCGCGGGCCTTGTCCATTTTTGTTGATTGGTACCCCATTTTAACTGTCAGTGTCCATTCTGTACTGGTGGCTAAAATTATTTTCATACCATGTCCCGTCACAGCATTTCAAAATTAGCATGTCACAAACTGAATTTCTCAATCTTCTCCCAGTCTGTTATACATTCTCTATTTCTCTTTCGGTGAAAAGAGCCACCATCAACTCCACTACTCAAGCAAAATCTTCAGAGTCACTTCTACTTTCTTCTCATTTAACATCTGTATCCAATGATCATGTCTAGCTGTTCTCCCTCCATTTTTGTTTCTAGCCCTGTTCTCTTCCCTATTGCAAGGCACTGTCAGTTCCTCGCCTCACATACTGTCATCATTTATCTGGCCTAGGGCCTTTGCCTCCTATCTGGCTTCCTTAATTCCAACATCTCTACTTCCTAAACCATGCCCTACTTCGCATCTAAACTTATGGTTATAAAACACAAGTCTTATTATGTTATTTCAAATTCCACAAAAATGTTTTCTGATTTCATCCAACAGAACCACGTAGGAATATATGTTAGATAAGGAATGAGAGGATAGCAGTTCAAATATTATTTGATTATAAAAAAAAACAAAACCTTCTTACAATGATATAATCTCTGTGTTAGATATTGTGGATACCATTGAACAGAAATCTGGTACCTCTCTACTAGGAATATTAAACATTACATAAAAAACTGTAGTAATTAGGGTTAACTGATATAGGACACCTAGTTAAATCTGAACAGATGAATAACAAGTGCCTTTGTCATAAAAGCATGCCCCAAGTATTTTTATACGGGACACACATTAAAAATGTGATCTGAAATTCAAATTTTTCTTTGTTAAATCTAGCAACACTATATTTAATTAATGATAAGATATGACAAAATAAAGACATTTACACTATAGAACTACTACAAAGCAGAAAGAATAACTCTTTCTGGGAGGCCTAAGAAGTCTTTGGGAAGGAGTGACTAAGTTAAAGTGATTAAGAGGGGTTTATCGAGTGTATAATGTATGCATTGTATGTGTGTGTGCCATACATGTGTGTCAGACAACATAAGGGACATTCCAGGGAGAGAAAAGAGCATTTACCATGGCCATAATGAGAGAAACCATAGAATGTGTTTGCAGCACTGTACTGATAAATGCACTATAGTTCCTGCAAAACAAATAAAATGCCAACAGATAGAGTTTGCCAATTTCCATGGTGTAAATATTCCCACTAAGGAAGATTTTCAATAACAAATGGGATGTTACTTTGATGTGGAAATGGTAAAATAAGTGCTACCACAATATTTCCATTGTATAGAATTTCTACTTTGTATTCACTGGTTATGAATAACTCAAAAGCAAAAATAGTCACATGTAACAAAATAATTAAGAAATGGTCAGTTTTGAGTATTTACTACATTTGTTTTAATAAAATGTACCTATAGTAAGTTTATACATTTTAATTTTAAATAGCTTATAAAATATTTGAAAATTTAACAGTGGGCTTTCAGGAACTGGTGTGGGCCACCTCTAAGCAGCCTACTATGGGTTGATAAACTTTAAATCTGCATTGGTGGATTTTAAGTATTTGTGTAAAGAAGGGCGACGGTGGGAATGTGGAGGAATAGAGAGCCTCAGGATGGAACATGGAATGGAGAGTGAGTAAGGAGCAATGCAATTTTGTAAAACATGTGGCTGTGAGAAGCATTGTGGAAAATTAGGCAGCCAGGCACTGAACAGTAACTTACTCCTGGGCTATTAAGCCTGAGGCCCCTGAAAAGGCAGCTGCTCCAACCAAAGCTGAACAGGACGGTTTACACTGGTGAATGGATAGAAGACAAAAGGGTCCATTAAGTTTCCAACTCTAAGGAGAAGGAAAAGGGTCTGACATAAGAGCATGGCAATGAGAATGGGAAGAAGGAACAGATGTGAGAGGGGGTTCAGATTTAGAGCTGACAGGACACAATGACATTACACAGAGGGAGCACAAGGAAGGGGGTGTCAAAAACGTCTGGGGGTTCCCATCTGGATAACTGGGAGAACGGACGTGGCACAAAGAGAAAAGAGAAAGTGAAGAAGAAAGTGTGTGCATGACTGTGCATGTGTTTGGTGGGATGTTCTGTGGAAGAAGTCACGGAGCTCACTTCTGTCTTATTTGGGACCAAACAACATACTTGAGTGCCCTTGTGTATATAGAAAACACCGCGTTCACTGCTGTGAACAGTACAGTGGTAAATGAGATTCTTCTTTTGTTAAAAGTGAGAAATTAAATGCCCACTCATCATAACTGCAAAACACCTAAATTTTATTTTCATTTGCACACAAAAAACTGATCTAGATCTACATTGATTGATATATATAGATATATCTATATATCTACATGCATCTATATATATCCCAAAGTCACATTTTTCCAAGCCTGAACTTTTGTCATAATTATGGCCCCAAACTATGCCTTGTGTTCACATTAAGTGACACTGGAAAGGACCAGCCCAACTGTTTTAACACTTTTAAAGCTTCAAACTCTACCAGATGGTGGAAACAGCTCTCTGACATTGTAAGAAAAGGCAGAGTTACAAAAACCAAAGGGACAGACAGAGGAGGTTTTCATTCCCCTCCCTGATTCTCCTTATTCTCTCCTTCTTAACGTTTATCAGCTCATTTCAGCCTTCACAATAAAGGAGATAACAGGACCCATCTTGGAACCATTTATCAATTGTACCTGTTATGCAAATCAAATGAAAGTATCATTCAAACCAAAAGAAAGCAATTTATATCAAGTTCTAGGGGTATAACATAACATTACAGAGAAGAGTAGATGAATTCCTTTCATAAAATACAGTCTCTACCTTCAAGAAGTACACACTGCAGGTGGGGAAACAAGATATAAAAATGTTATTTAAATTAATGAGGTTTCCTTCTTTTTTTGAAAATCAACTAAACCAACCAAAGAAAATATGTCCCAAGGGCAACACACAATTTATTGACAAATGACTCATATTCTTTTAAAGTGTTGCAGGAGTTCATATTTAAGTTAAATATCAATCCCTTTTTCTGCAAGCAAAACAAATAAAAGCCCGGTTACTTGTGGAATTTGAGGGGAGGATTGAATGTGGGAGGTGGGGGTGAGTAGGGCAGGGGAAAGTAATGGGCAAAAAATGGGGACAACTGTAACTGAACAACAATAAAAAAAGAAATTAGATGTAAGAAGTCACTGACAACAATTTTGTACATTCTTCTAGGTCTATAAAATTTTATATCCAACATGAATACCACAAAGAGCATGACTTACTCACTGATAACATATTTTGCTAACTATACTCACAAGTACAGTGAATTTTTTGAATAAGAATCCTAAGGGATTATTGTCTTCTTGCCCTTCTAGGCCATAGCCCAGGACTGAGCAAGAAACTCAATGTCAATGGATCCTCACGTGGGTCACGGAGATGAGTTACCAGGAGTGACTGCCTCTAAGGGAGTCTGGCACGTAGACTCATGGGGCCGGCAGCCTGGCTTCAAGTCCTGGCTTCCCTCTGGTGGATGTATGTGCATAAGCAAGTAATTTTCATCTCTGTGCCTCAGTTTCCTTATTTGTAAAATAAAAATAACAGTGATATTTAAAAAAAAATGTTGTGAGTGTTAAATGAACATGAAGTGCCTAAAACAAAACAGGATGTAACTATAATTATGTAGATACCACAGTTGAAAAGAAAACCACAAACAGCTAAAACTAGGTACTCTCCTGCCCCAACTTTATGTATAATGAAAGTTGGTGAGAGGTTAGAAAATATAAGCGTGTGTTCTTTTCCTTTTTGATGATCCCACGTGAAATAGTTCTCTACATTGTACCAGAGTCCCTCCCGTGGGTCTCCCTAAGCCATCAGAGAAGTGCGTACTTCAGAGAATATAATTCCTTAGATCTACGGGCCTTTTCCACTTCCTTATTTTTTTATTAACTCGGCTAAGGCAACTCCTAGGCTCAAATTCTTGGGCATTTTTTTCTTTTTGAGTCTCCTCTTCCTTGTTCCTTTCTTTCTTTAGCTACAGTCACTTTGCTACAGTCACAAAAGCCTGCTGCTTTCTCCTTCCAGAAGGCTCTCTCATCCATTCCTTCTATAACCACAATTAGTATTCTTACTATTATTAACTATGTTGGGTCTATTTTAGTCACCTAATAATTGGTCTCTTTCTCTCTAGGAAGGCCCTATTATCATCCATCATGCAAACTTCTGAAAAATTGATCGTCCTAAAATATTCCTTTAAGCTGGGGTAACTCCATGTTCATAAACTTTTCATGTCTTCCTTCAGAATAAAACCAGTTTTCAGAGCCTGGATTTCAAGGATATCTATAAACTGGTCCCAACTCTTTTGCCAAATATGCTTCTCAAACTAGAGTATACATGCAATGTCCCCTTTGCCTGATTGCTTCATCCTCACGCTGAACATTTTTACCCAAGTCATTTTCTTAGTCACAAAAGCCCAAATCTGTCCTTTCTAATTAAAACTCATGCTTGAAGGAAAGCTGAAGCTCTTCTTTTCCCTCTGTAGCTTTTCCTGACTCCAGATCACCTCAGCAACAATTATGTATATGTCTACTACCCATCTTTGAGGAAATTTCATGAACATTCTTAAGTAATTTATTTCACTTTTGACATTCACTTGTGTTCGAAGGTATCTTTTATACCTGCATAACCAGCAACTCATCCAATCTACCCGCTTGTCCACTCACACACGCATCCACTCATCCATCCATCCATCCATCCACCCACCTCTCATCTTCCAAAATTATATTATAAACTGCTTGAGGGCAGAACCTATACCTAATACTATTGGGGGTGGGGAGAAGTCTTCCTTCCCTTATCCTCTAATTTAGTACAATATTTGGAACATAGCTTATGCTCAGTAAACATTTTTAAAGAATTACAGAAAAATATTAGGTAACATATCAGTGTTAACATAAAATTCCCAGTATTACTGGCTCTAGCAAGTCTTCCCGATATATACTTTCGAGTAAGGTCTCTCTGTGCCCTCAGGACAGTCTCTAAGTCCTTTCACAGTACTCTCCCTGTTTGCTTCTCTGTCAGCTCCATACGCTATATCCTCTTAGTTGTTTTCTAAGCCTCAAACATTTGTTGAATAAATGAGTAAAAATGAATGAACGGATGTCAAAATATATGCCATCTATATAGGTCATTTGAAAACAATGGAAATCTTATTTAATGTTGCTCAGAGTTAAATAGGCCTTAAAAGGTCTGCTTTAGTATGCCATTTGTGAAATTGTCTAACCTGTGGCCTCAATTATATGTTACTAGTGATGCTATCGAAAATCACTGAAGATATCCTAGACACATTCTCAATGTCTAATATTTGTGGCATGCATTACAGATGAGTGCATTCACTTATCTACCAAAATCATTTTTTACTAAATAAACATCAATTCACTGCATAGTTTGTCCAAGGTCTCGTGCATGATCTTTTCTTTTAATTTAACACCTTCTTTCTAATACCAAACAGAAGTAGCCAGTGGATTCTCCTTCGGCTATAAGCTTCCTGTTTTTTGCACAACAACCATCTATCTTCTTGGCACAGGCAGACTGTTTTCCTCCTGGACAAAAGACTGTAGAAGAGCAGAGGATCGAGCAGTGATTCACAGAGTAGCCAGGCTGGGCCCCAAGGCACAGTGACTTTCTAATAACAGCATTGCCAATATTTATTTCCCTTTGTATCCATGCTACATAAGTTTTGGAAGAGAATTCCATTCCAGTGATACTGATGTTAATTTCGATTTACGAAATTATCACTCATCCCCACTAATCTTTATTTTTACTAAGCATCTCAATGGTACATACCAGCAGTTCTAAAATAGGAGAGAATGTCAGGATAACATGAGAAAATTTTCGAAATAGACATTTCTTGGCTTCCCTACTCAAGCACAGTTTGGAGCATTTGATGTATGATGGGGTAGTGTGAGGCCGCATGTACCATTTTTAAAAGTGTCCCGATGCTTTTTCACACCACTTCTTTCAATGAGAAACAGTAANATGCTACATAAGTTTTGGAAGAGAATTCCATTCCAGTAATACTGATGTTAATTTCGATTTACGAAATTATCACTCATCCCCACTAATCTTTATTTTTACTAAGCATCTCAATGGTACATACCAGCAGTTCTAAAATGGGAGAGAATGTCAGGATAACATGAGAAAATTTTCGAAATAGACATTTCTTGGCTTCCCTACTCAAGCACAGTTTGGAGCATTTGATGTATGATGGGGTAGTGTGAGGCCGCATGTACCATTTTTAAAAGTGTCCCGATGCTTTTTCACACCACTTCTTTCAATGAGAAACAGTAACAGATAAAAAAAGATGCAGCTATATGTTTTGACTGAATTGTTTTCTTTTTTTTAATTGGGCCAATATGAGCACACTGTAAGTGCTGGTAAATGTTTGTTAAATGGGTGACATGATGAATAACGTAGAGGTTATTCACTGCACTTTAACAGCATGTGTGAATATTTTACAGTACCTATCACAACTCTTTTATGTGCTCTCTCCTTTCACCCTCGAAAGTTTCCAATGAGATAACCAGAAGTAATATTGTTCCTTTTGCTTATTTTCCAGATAAGAAAAACTAAGGTTTAAGAAAGTAAAACACCTGGGCCAATGTCACCCAGCAAGTGAGTACCACAGCAAGGACTAAAAATACATGGTGAAACCCAACTCTTAGTTGACTCATTAGTCTCTTAGGTTTTGCAAAATTATTCTTGGTAACAGCATAGATTATCTGCATATTTTGAATCCATCCTGTACTCTGAGTCCAGATACCTGGATTCCAGGCCTAGGCACGCCCACTTTCCAGTGAGTGACTACAGGACCAGTCACCACCAAGGTTCATTCAAGATACCAAGGTATCTTGCAGCCACATGCAGGCCAAGTACAACCAGCATCAAAGCTCAGTTTTTGCCCCCATCACACAGCTCGATGTAAAGCTACCATGAAATGTCTATCAAAAGTCTTCCGGGGTTGTAAAACCTTAGTGCTTTTAGAATATGTATTTTTAAAATAATACTTTGTTCCTATGGATAAACATTGTTTGGCTTAGGATTGGCCCCAGGAAGCTGAAAGAATGGAAATCCACTGAGCTTGGGGCTGGTCCCAGGCTTAAGATGAAAGTGACCTTTAGGCTTCCTGAGAAAATCAACAAAATAATAAAACAACAGGATTCAAGTCAGAGCTCCATGCAGGAGGAGGAAAACATGCATTTGGCCAATACATCTTCTATTCACAAGAACAAAAGACACACAAGAGTATACACGGAATAAGGTTCTCCAATGTCAGAGTCACCAAAAGAGAACTGCTCAGATATCATTAACAGAGGACCTCGTTTAGCCAGCAAGGGGTGTTTGGTGAAAGGGACTAATAAGGTCCACAAGGCGTTGCAGTTACATATAAAATGACTATAGCCCTAGTCTTGCAGAACTAACCACACTCAGAAGTTAACGAAGGCACCTTCTCTTCTGGGAGTCAGACAGAGAAAAACACAATATTATCTTAAAATAGTTACAGCAGCAATAGGGGCATTGTAAGATTTGGGAACTGGCACAGAATGATTTGCATAAAATATAAAACCACATAAAGAAAATGAAGACTTGTAAAAGTCACGTTTTTTTTTTAATTCTGTCACTTCCTAATTATAACCATAAATTGAAAATGTCAGCATTCCTAGTGTTACCTTGTTTTAAGTTCTTACTGGCTGTACTTACTTAATTCTAAAAGACACAAACATGTATTTTTTTACTTGGAATTTTATTTTTCTAATATACCTGCTCAATATGATCCCTACCACAGGTGGTAATAAAACTACAGGCTGTGACACTGAACAACACCTCTTACTGTTGGACAAAAACAATTTTCAACTTAACAAAAAAACCTCATTACAGTTTTGAAATAAAAGTGTGCCTAAAATAGTATAGAAGAGGTTGTGGGTCTCTGAATATCTTTTTTTTTTCAATTTTTTTATTTAATTATTTTTCAAGTACAGTTTTCTGTCTATTACTCCCATCCCATCCCACCCCCCGGTCTCTGAATATCTTCATCCATAATAAAATATATAGCTAAAGAGCCTTTGTGTATAAAAGCATGTTCATTTTTTCTTCTTGGCTGAATTTTACTTAGTAAATGAGATATCTTTAGAAAAGGAGCAATATTTTTGTATAGTATTGATTTTTGACTACTTAATTCCTCCAGATTTTTGACTATTTACAAACACCTACGAAATGATTAAACCTTGCTCAATAGAATATGAGAGTGAAAATCACAAAAATTATTTAAGATGGCAAACTCTATGTTTGAGTTTTTACTTAATTTTATTTTTTCATAACTTTTTCTTTAATATTTAAAGTTCCATACAAAGTTATCTAAAGTAATACAATTGAGATTTCTAAAATTTTCACTTACATATGCCACTAAAGATACATTTGTATACATAAGTTGCTTAAGACGTTATGAGACAGTACGTACCTAACATTATATATTCAATGAAGAGAAGACCTATGTAAGCATATTAGAGATTTACACACATGACTTGGAGTCTCCTCCCTTCATTATGCAATACAAATAGCCAACGAGCACATGGAAAGATGTGCAACATCACTATTCACTAGGGAAATACAAATCAAGCCACGGTAAGAAAACCATTCATCCACTTCACACCCACAGTGATGGCTATAACAAAAAAGACCAACAGTGACAAGTGTTGTCAAGGATGCAGAGAAACTGGAATTCTCTCACATGGCTGGAAGAAGCGTACAATGGAGCAGCAGCTTGACAATTCCTAAACAATGCAAAGACACATTTACCACATGGCCCAGTAATTGCATTCCTGTGTTTGTACTCCAGGGAACAAGAACATAAGTCCACTCAAACACTTGAACATAAACATTAAGAGAGCTTTATACATGGTAGCATAAAAACTGAAAACAAACCAAATGTTTATTAATTGATGAACGGATAAATAAAAAAGAAGTATATTCATACAATGGAATATTGTTGGGCAATAAAGGAATGAGACACTGATATACACTACAACATGAATGAAACTTGAGACTACTGTAAATAATAAAAGCCAGATGTCAATAATCACATATTGTATGATTCCATTTATATTAAATGTTCAGAATAGGTAAATTCATAGAGACAGAAAGTAGACCAGTAGTTGCTAAGAGCTGAGTTTTGGGGGGGCGTGGGCAGGGGTGACTGCAAATGGACATTAGGTTTCTTCCTAAGGGCCGAAATGTTCTGAAGTTCCATGGTGGTGATGGTTGCAAGAGCTTGTGAAAACCACTCAACTGTACCCTTTAAAAAGGTGACTTGTACGTATGATATGTGAATTATATCTTAATTTTAAAAAGCAGGCCATCACCAACAAAAACAAGGCAAAACAAAAAAGACTGAACTGAACTACGATCTACATACCTCTCTGGATTCAATTTGTTTCTAATAATGTCACCTTCCACTGTCATATAAACAGTATTTGCTAAGCATATTTTTTGCTTGGCTATCAATTCTTTTTCCAGGTTTTTACTCTCAAATGCCAACTTTACCAGCACTGGAGTGATCAACCATTCCAGTTTTCCCAGGACTAAGTGGGGGTTCCCACGACACAAGACTTTTAGTACTAAAACAAAAAATTCCAGGAAAACTGGGATGAGTTTATTCTTGCATAATTTATAGTATTTAATTCCACCCCTCTTTGATTAACTACCAGAGAGATCCTCTATACTGCCTTTTACATTCTTTCCTTGTACCTCTACACCCTCCTATGCTATTTCAGTTATCTTGATGGGTTTTGCTATATAAAGTAATCACTCACTAATTAGTTTATCTCATCTAAGTCTCTCCTGAGTTTTGGATATGAACTGCCAACTGTCTTCTGGATATTTTAATTGGCCACTAATACACAAGTCTAATGTGAAACCTAAACTTGTTTTAGTACCTAAATTAATTCTCTTTTAATTTTATCACATTCATTGAATCTCTTGAGCTAAAGTGTGCTATTTCTTCTCTTCTTTGCTTTATTATCACATCTAATGAATTATTATAATTATACTACCTGCAAAACATTCTCAAATCTGCCATACCTCCTACTTCTCCTACTCATTCCCACTAACATCCATGATTGATATTGATGAATACACCAGTGTCAGGCGAACGTGACAGCCACTACACTATGGAAACAACACAAGTGAAAAATACACTTTGAAACACATAAAACCCTATAATGTTACAGCAAAGTTTAAAATGTGGTATTTAAAAGTAAAACCAGAAATAAACCCAAATCTCTACAGTCAATATTCGACAAAGGGGGCAGTAACATAAGATGGAATAAAGATAGCCTCTTCAACAAACGGTGTTGGGAGAACTGGACAGCCACAAGCAAAAAAATGAAACTCTCGAGCACCAACTTATACCATACACCAAAATAAATTCAAGGTGGATAAAAGACTTAAATATATGCCGGGAAACCATTAAAGCCCTAGAGGAGAGCATTGGCAGGAAAATCTCAGATATTCCACGCAGCAAGATTTTTACTGATATGTCACCTAGAACAAGGGATATAACGGAAAGAATAAACAAATGGGATCTCATCAAAATTAAAAGCTTCTGCATGGCCAAGGAAAACAGTATCAAGATAAAAAGAGAAGCAACAGTTTGGGAAAACGTATTTGCCAATGACACCTCAGACAAAGGTTTAATCTCCAAAATATACAAAGAACTCACACGACTCCACTCAAAGAAGACGAGCAACCCAGTTAAAAAATGGGCAAAGGACTTGAATAGACACTTCGCCAAGGACATACAGAGGATCCAGAGACACATGAAAAGATGCTCGATATTACTAGCTATCAGAGAGATGCAAATCAAAACCACAATGAGATACCACTTAACACCAGTCAGAATGGCTACCATGAACAAAGAAACAAACAACAAGTGTTGGAGAGGTTGTGGGGAAAAGGGGACTCTAGTTCACTGTTGGTGGGATTGCAGACTGGTACAACCACTATGGAAAGCAGTATGGAATTTTCTAAGAAAACTAAAAATGAATGTGCCTTTTGACCCAGCAATTCCACTGTTAGGAGTATATCCTAAGAACCCTGAAACACCAATCCAAGAGAACCTATGCACCCCGATGTTCATAGCACCACAATTTATGACAGCCAAGAGTTGGAAGCAACCTAGATGCCCATCGATCAATGACTGGATCAAAAAACTATGGTACATTTACACAATGGAATTCTATGCTGCAGAAAGGAAGAAGGAGCTCCTACCCTTTGCAACATCATGGATGGAACTGGAAAGCACTATGCTGAGCGAAATAAGCCAGGTGGTGAAAGACAAATACCATATGATATCACCTTTAACAGGAATCTAAACAACAAAACAAACAAGCAAGCAAAATGTAACCAAAGACACTGTAATACAGAAGGTGCTGGCAGGGTCCAGAGGGGAGAGGGGAGAGAATCACAGGGGAAAAGGGGAAGGTCTCACATGAACAAGTATAAAGGACACATGGACAATAACTAAGGTGGGGCGCAGAGATGGGAGGGAGGTGGGGAGCACTGGGGGGGCAGGGCTGGGAATACAAGAAAGAAAATTGTATTTGAACAAGAGTTAAATTAATATATATATAATTTAATATATATATTAAAATTTATATATATAAATTAAATTTATATATATTATATAAAATATATAAATATAATATACATAAATTATATATAATATATATAAATTATATATATTAAATTTATATATGATTTAATATATATTAAAAAATTAAAAAATAAAAGTAAAACCAAACTAAGACATTTAAATTCCTGGTTATTTCAAAAAACACAAAACCCCCATAATATTATGTCCAATTTCAAAATACCATATTAAGAGTAAAGTCATGTATTGCTAATTTTCTCCAATCCACAAGTATCCTGTTCCTCAGAGAGGCTGATGCAGTACTTCTCCTTCCTGTCACCTTTTTTCCTCTTTCACGCTTTATACTCACACTCACCCCCCAAACACACATGAAACCCCACCCTTACACACAATCACACACACACGAACACAGTCATAGGCTCCAGACTCTGACTTTATATTCATGCTTTATATTACAGCAGCACAAGCTGCTATGTTGGTCTCCTTCTGAAACTCTGTGCCCCAAACCTGCCTACCCCTGAAATACTCCTCCTTCAAATTTCATAGTAACTATTGGAGGGTCTGTAAATACTTCCCTGACTACACCAACCCCAAACAGAGCAAACCATTTTCTCTCTCTTTTTAAACATACTTCTAATGTTGCACTTATCATGTAGTATTATAATTTACTTGATTATATAATTGCTGTCCCCAACTTGAGAGGGAAGTCTTAAGGCAGGAATACTGTTTTATTTATGTAATGTATTATATACCTGAGGAATAAGAGGCATAAGACTCAATGTGTTGAACTCCATTAATATTTTATATATTTAATATTTTAAGTGATGACAACTTACACAGCATGCTTAAAACATAACTGAGTGACATTTTAATAACTAAATAATCTTTAGATGTTTTATGTACACAGTTATCAAAGACATGATTATATNAAACATACTCCTAAAGTTGCACTTATCATGTAGTATTATAATTTACTTGATTATATAATTGCTGTCCCCAACTTGAGAGGGAAGTCTTAAGGCAGGAATATTGTTTTATTTATATAATGTATTATATACCTGAGGAATAAGAGGCATAAGACTCAATGTGTTGAACTCCATTAATATTTTATATATTTAATATTTTAAGTGATGACAACTTACACAGCATGCTTAAAACATAACTGAGTGACATTTTAATAACTAAATAATCTTTAGATGTTTTATGTACACAGTTATCAAAGACATGATTATATTGACATGTCTATCCACCAATCTAGACATACTTGAGTGACCAAGTGACACAAGTATAGTCCCCCTACTTCCTATTTCCCCATATGCCACTAGAGCGCCCTCCCCTGCTCGGTCCCTTGTTGTGAAAAAGGGACGTGTAATCCATCTCCTTTCCCTGACTTCTCATTTCCTCCTCACACCCACAGAAATAGAGTCATGCACTTAAATAGAGTCAGCAGTATAAAACTGCTATGGCAAATGTCTCTTTTGACCTCTACACGACCAAATCCAAAGGATGCTTTTAATTTCTGAAGTTATTTACTGATTTCCTGCTATATTTGATACTGTTGGACATTCTCCCTGTATCCATCTGCTACCTTGGCTTCTGGTTCTCCCACTTCTTTAACTTTAGTTCTAATTTGAGTTGGGGATCCCCGTCCTTTACCCATTCCTTAGGCACTGTTTTTACCTAGGACTCTCTCCAGTTTTTTTTCCCCTAATTAGATATCCTTTGGTGATGGCAGCTACTTCCCCATTTAACTTAAAGCTTCAGGTTCATATATCCAACTACTTCTTGGACTTCACACCCTTCAATAAAGCATAGGTACCAGAAAATTATCCCATGAAAATCTGTACTACTCGCTGCCCACCTGCCCCTGGGCCTGGTTTGATTCTTTAATTCTCTCTCTCAGGCAATGGTTCTTAACCACCCAAATCAATGATACAATAGCCCCCCAAACATTTTCCTTACAAACCATATTACAGTGACAATCCCATTGACTTTTTACTCAGGTCTTGAGATGCTTCCTTCTCACACCCTCTGCTTCTGCTATAGGTCAAGTCCTTATCATATTTCTATGGCCTATTACAATAGTCTATTAACTGATTTGCTTGTCTCTAGTTTTGTCCACATCACATTCCTACTCCATTTTCCCCACCTCTACCAAAGTAAAGTAATACATAGTGTATATATGCACACATATATATAGAATAAAAATCTGACTTAGCCACTCTCCTAATAAAACCCATTGCCACAACCTTATAATTAAGTTAGTGTTTATTTATAGTTTGACTATTATTAGTTACACTAATATAGTTAGTGTTTATTTATAGTTTATTTATAGTTATCATATATAGAAAACTAAATTTATCCTACCAATACCAGTTAGAGTTGCATTCTTATATTTTCTAATCTATTCCATTCAAAATTAAAAACAAAGAAAAAACTAGCCTCTATTGATTTTCAGACCCATGAGTAACTTAGGACTTAACCATTGAAAAACACTGACCTACAAGCTAGAGCCCAAGCTTCATCACCCCCTACCTTCAGCTTGTTGTTGCCTTTTCATAGCAACCTAGACAGGTAGGGACATGGGTGGCATGCACCACTAGCTGAAGAGAATCAATAGAAAATAAGGAATGAGTGTAAATTTTAAGTTCTTCAAGTCACCCAGAGAGGTTTACTATTTGGTTAGAAAAGTATATAATAAGTAAAGGGATTGCACCAGATTTCCACAGCTCTAAGGCTATGGAAAGTAAAAAATAAATAAGGGGGGAAATCTAAAGTCCTGTTGGGAGGAATGACAATTTAAATGGAACCTCAACATGTGGAACATATTTTAAAATAAATGTGAACTCCTCAAAATATTTCCAAGAAATTGCTTGAATTATAAGTAAAATATTTTTATGACCTAGAACACAGGATTGAATGTGAGAATCATAGGTTTTTCCATAATCAGGAAAATGGCTTCATAGTATTAAAAAAATGGCAACATCATTAACAGTACTTCAAGCTTTGCACTTATTTTCAATGTACTTATAAATCATCTTTACTATGGTTACATCAAAATTATTTTTATTCCTTAAAAAGTACTGATTAAAGGTAGAATGATTTTCAAGTATACTCATTGAGATAAAATTTATAACCATCTATAAAATCTATAACCTTATTTCAGGATGCTTATAATAAATCTATAAGCACCCTAAAATTTATTTAACAAAACGTTACACCCTAAAGCATAAATAATTTCAAATTATTTATGGCTGTATGTAGTATACAAAATATAAGCATTTAAATATATCATTTAACTTGAGTCTTTTCCAGTGCTAATAAAAATTACCTGTCACAGCAAAAGTATTAAAAAATTTACTTTTCTTCTTGAAGCCTTTTTACAATTTTATCATTTTATTTTGGTTTAGCTTCAAAGAATTTTCAGATAGCGAAAGAAATCTATTTAAAAATCACTCTCAGGACACATTTCTTCAAAGGCTTTTGCTAAAAACCTTGGAAGGAGGTGTTTCTCCGGTGGTGACTACTCGGCGGTAGTGGTCGTGCTGAGAGGACTGCCGCTGCTGAGACATTTTAAGGGCCTGTTTAATTTTACCAGAAACATAATTCTCCTCAGAAGATTGACTATATCTTGTTACTCTGCAGAATTTCAAAGCTCTTTACATGTTATCTAATCAAAATCCACATTTGCAACCGAGAGTTGACTTATTTGGCTTCTTCTCTACTTCCTGCTTTCCCCTGTGGCTGGTCCTTTCGCTCTTCACTAGAACCTACACATGAGGTTACAGTAATTAAAATAAGAGCAGGTGGGCAACCCCCCTTTCAGAGTGTCCACTACCTTTATGTAACTGGTGTGAAGGTGGGTGACAGACTTCCCAGGCCTTTCCCTTATTCACACGCCCCAACCCTCCCTGTGTACCTTGTGCCACTACTTTCCTAGAGTCTTTGTCTCCAGCCCACATGGATTCCAAATCCAAAAGGTATAGAGTTTGTCACCCTAGAGCCCCCAAAATGCGTTCCTTTCCTCTAATTAGTTTTATGCTCCTAACACAGTATTAGAAATATCACTTAACCAGGATACTTAACATAGAGCTCATGCTTCCAGATCATTTTATCTAATTCAACAGCAGCCTTTTTAGTACACATACATACATGAGAGTAGCTATGCCCACATGCAATGTGAATTAATAAATTTTGTAACCAGTGATTTGTGTAAGACGACATTTTCAGTCAATAAAACCAATGCCATACTCACGGTGAAGGTTGGTGGGGCTGGGTTTCAGCATTTCTTGGTGTTTTGCAGGCAGCAGGCTTCGCCATGTCCCTGACAACACACCTGGGGCGCATGATAGACAGCACAACGCACTATTAATTATAAAAAGGGTAGAACAAACCTGGAAATTAAACACGGCACTAAAAACACAGTCTGGGGGGAAATCTTTGCAAGCCCCTTAAACATTAACCTGGAGGCCCTAGAAAAGCCCTTAGGGCTAGTAATCATTGACTCAGGGTTCCAAGAGCTCAGTTATACCCAAATACAATCTGTGCTCGCCTCTGTGTTTGACTTTCCTTTTAGCACCAATAAACAATTGTCAGCAGCTCTCCCCATAGAAGAAATGCTACTGAAAGCTTTGGCCTTGCTATATGAAGACATCTGAAAGCTTTAAAAATAGGAACAGCTGTTGTGATGATATGTTAAAAGAGGAGCAGAATTTTCTGTAGCTTTCCCTATTTACTCAAAGATATAGACTACTGTTTCATGCTACCATCACAACACAGGTCTTCCTCTTAATGCAAGAAGAGATCTGAGAGGCCTCTGGACAGCCTCGTGTTCAAAATCCCCTTCACACTAAAAAGAGGAAGAGTTAGAAGATGATATTTGCCTACAAAGTATGTGTGTACATGTGTGTGTAAAATAAATAGAGAAGATACATTTACAATGTGAAAAGGCACTAAAAGATCTTTGTGTCTTAAGTCCTCCACCACAGGATAAATAAATGCAGAGGGCAGATGATATAACAGAGTCCCAAAGGGCAGCAGAAGGACACACTCTTACTTTCATGTCAACAGGCTTACAGAGCACCCGGGAGATTGATGGGCAGAAGTCACAAACACCCCAATAGCTCAGATATTCCTTCACCTCAAAATCTTTAAAGCGAACATTGCTTTAAGTAGGGATGACTTGGTTATAAAGCTGAGACCCTCACATGTTAGACATTTCTAAATGGAAACATCCTGCTGGGACCCAGAATTCTCAAACATAAATTGGGTTCTTAAACTTTCACGGAGGTTTCTTGGAGGGCTGACTATACTACTTACATTTAGGGCCAGTCATGTTTTTTTCAGAAGTGGATTATTGGTGAGGCAGTGGCAGATAAACTTTCCCAGATCAAAAAGCTGCGAGGGCTAAATTCTCCACTTCTGAAGGAAATGGTGCAGGGAAACACAGACACAACGCACACAAATGTGCACACAAACACACTGCTCCACCAAACGAGGTCAAGTAAGACTTGAAATCAGTATGTGACGTGACGAGCAAAGAAAACAGTGCCAGTGCAAAGCCTCAACACACATCCCTCTTGGGGGTGAAGATAAAAAAAGTGACTTGTCAAGAGATAAAGCTAAACTCTTAACGGATTGGTCAAGAGATGTGAGTCCAGAACATCTACCAGAACCACAAGACCTTCTGTTTTGTTGCGGTTGTGTGGGAGGAGATGGCCACTCAGTCTGCAAAGTTAGGAGAACATTCAATAAGGCAGTTGTTAGGGAGAAGTAACATCCTAGGATTTATGAACTCTGAAGTTTTAATCTAACTTACATAGAGTGCAATGTCCAGGAAGTTAAATTTCATAGCACTGGAAAATCTTTAGCAATTCTCACCCAAGTTAAAATAGCACATATGGCATGTTTTAATCTACGTGGACTGGTTTGTAAAAATATCAGAAGTATCACCAACTTTGGAAATTTTTTTGAAGAACTTATCTGTGAGAAACTATATGCAACCTTCTATCTTAGTTCATTTTCTTTTTTGCCTAAAGTTTCCTATATTTAATAACACAGCTTTGAAATAAATCAGCTACTAGTTTTCCTTAAATATGCTTTTAAGTTGATTATTTTCTAATAAATGTGGAGTATCAGCCAGCATTAGGGTAGGTTTCTAAGAAAAACCTTTTTTGAGAGAAAGACAGGGAATAAGAAGCATAAGTGGTAGGTAGAAAATAGACAGGGGGAGATTAAGAATAGAATGGAAATGAAGAGGCCAAAAAGAACTTATATGTATGACCCATGGACATGAACTAAGGGGAAGGAGGATGTTGGGGGTTGAGGGTTTGAGGTGGAGGGACATAAAGGGGAGAAAAAGTAGGACAATTGTAATAGCATAATCAATAAAATATACTTAAAAAAGAAAACTCTCATCTAATTTCAAGAACCAAGTAATTTTGGTTTAAAATTACAATGCTTGACATACTACTGTGTCTGCTCACACTGTAGAATCATTCAAATGAAAACTTTATTTAAATGTCTGAACTTTTAAGTTTTATTAGATAATGAAAATAAAAACACAAATACCCAACAGCAATATATTTAAAATGAACTCATTTATATATTTAATTTAAAATATATTTACTTGAATCAATTAATATGCTTTATTTAATTTTAAAAAGCAGGAAAACTACACTTTTCTGGCTAACATATATCCTGAACACAGGATTAAAGTGATATAGCTAGCTACTGAACTTGAGTTTTTAGGGGGAAAATCTATTTATTCCAGATTGCTAATTGCTCAACCAATTTAAGGGGGCTCTAAACAATGGTAATATATATTTTATAATATACATTCCTACATTTTCTAATTTGACTTCTTTTTAGCCAATTTTTTTTCTAGATATAAGAAAGCCCTACACTCAGATACATAGACACATAAAGAAACATACTATACTTATAAGATTTTTTTTAGCCTGCATAGATTAACATATCTCTAAAATTATAATTGTTGTGTCTGGCATATCACAGTTGGGGGGGATAAAACATAAGAGTTTTGACAGTTCTAATGTTTAGAAAATGTTTGGCCCTAGCACTTTCCATTATCTCCCATGCATTAAAGTTACTATAAGATAGACCCCTCACACTCTAAGAAACACAACAAATGACATTTCAGCATGTTGCAGTTATTTCTCTCCATATGATTTATTCCTTCAGCTCCACAGAGGGAGGATGAATGGTGCCACAATGCTGCCTTCCCAGACTTACTACAGTCTGAGAGACTAGGAGTTCAAAGGTTTTAACCTCTTATTCTTTCCCAAGTATTGAATTACTTAGGGATTTATTAGACGTGGGCTCCTAACAGTCTTCAAACTGCACGTGAGCATTCCCTCACTACTCAGGCATCACTGAAGATTTATGCAAATAAGACATTCTGCAACCACCTCAAGGGAATGCTCCTGTCTCCGCCCTCAGTGCTGCTGGGTTTTATGAATGACTGTAATCAATGCGATGAATGGCTGCCAACTGCCCACTCAGCCACTTCTACTCTTCCGTGCACTACACACGGGAGAAACTAGCACTGCCATAAGCCTGCTGATGAGGCTACGAAGGCTTTCATCTCTCCAAACAAGAACTAAGTGTGCTTCCAAATACAGTATGTAAATTAAAAATCCTCAAGGCCTCACCAAAATTACAATTTACATAATTACTTTCTCTCTTTTCAGTTTCCATTTTGGTGCCTGCAATCACTAGTGCCTGCCCCTCCCACTTCTGCTGGCTCCCCATCTGCAAAAAAACACCCCCAAACCATATTATTTTATGAAACCTTATCTCACTTTGAACTTTATCAAAATCATTTTACCTTTCATAACTAATAAATACCTGGAAGCCAGTTACTGTGTACTAAAGCTGACAGATAGATTGTGGCATGTTTACATTTTGTTCTTAATCTTTTGGTTTTAGAATTTTACTAGGTTTCTTCTACCATCAATGGAGACAACAATTACACCCAAACAGGGGAGTGTATTTGTGCTTACTTACCAAATGTTATTGTACTAGTCAACATTTGTCATAAGCGACCTTAGGGACTGTCAAAACAACAAATTTAAGAATGAAACATTTTTTCAAATATACAATCTTTTCATTTGCTGATCACTGATTAAAAATACAGAAACCAGGAAAAATAGACAAGAGACCTCACAGGCTTTGCAACTGCGGTTTTCTTCTAAAACTCAGATTCAGGGCTTCACACCCCCCTTCCACATGCCAATTGTCAAAAGTACTTAAAATACATGCAAAGTTCCTATCTCAAGCTCAATCCCCTATTAACTCCAGACATCCAAGAGCTCCCTCAATATTTTTTCTGAATTTCTAATGGACTTCTCAAAATTAACATTTCCAAAATGGAGTTCTTCATCTTCCCCCACCACCCCCGAGTCTTCCAGCAGGCATCTCCATCTTGGCTGAATTACAAACACATTCTCTAGCTGTTCAGGCTAAAAACTTAGTTTTTACTCCTCTTTTCTCTCATACCTTGTGTCCATCTAATCCACTGGATTGGTTCTACTTTCAAACTGTGTGCCAAACCTGACCATTTCTCACCTCCTCCATGACTGCCCCAGCCAATACCACCTTCCACTTGGATTCCCACCACAGACTTTTAACTGGTTACCAGGCTACATTTGCCCTTCTCCTAGAGTTTATTCTAAACACAACAGCCAAACTGACCCTTTTGAAAGAAAAGTCTGACCATGACTCCCTTGTTCAAAATCCTTTGTTCAAAATCTTGCAATAGCTCCCCAGCTTACCCATCTACAATACCGGAGTTTTTAGAGTATAATCTGGCTTCCCATAACTCTCTGAGTTCATCTCCTATGGCTTCCTCCCCTGCTAGTTACTCTGCTCCAGACACAGCAGCCTCCGTGCTGGTCTTCTTCAGCTGTGCCAGGGGCGATCTTGCCTTGAGGCACTTCCTTCTGCCCAGAATGTTCTTCCCTGATTTTGGCATGACAAACCCTGATTCCTCCTGCAAGTCCTCACTCATAGGTCAGTTTTTGATGCTTCCTACTTGGATTATTCTACTTACTACTCTGTACTCTGCTTCTCCTTCACCATCACGGCCACATACTTCCAATACCCTTGACCTTGCTCTACTACTTACTAAAATGTACGGCTTCCCACTGGTGAAATATAAGCCACTCAACAGAAAGGATCACTGGTTCACTGACATACTGCAACAGCCTAGAACAGTCCTGACATAAAAGTCACTAAATCTTTGTTAAATTGAATGAGTAAGTTTTAAAAAGCTAATCAAGCTTGAATAACTAATTTTACATGCTAAAACGGTGATTTAGAAAAAATTCTAGGTAATACCTTTTTTGTAAGATTACAGAATATGTCTATAAAATATTTATAACCTGTAAATTAATTTATGGCCAATAAGTTTTATGATTTGAACTCTCCTAATTTGTTTTATTTTATTTAACTAAGGTTTTCAGCAAGAAAAATGTATTTGTTACCATATGACTACTTTAGTGGAAAACACTTTTTAATGCCAAGGATGTAACTGCTTTAAACCAGTGAGATATTATTTTAATGTCTTCTGTACTGATACTTTACCTAATAAAACTTTAAAATAATTGTACATAAAGCAATGTCTCAATAGTAAAGACAGAAAATCAATCCCTTTTTCTTCCGATTTTTCTAAGTAGAGTAGGAGATAAAAGCTTCTGTTTAAACTCTTACTATGTACCAAAATGTGCACAGTATATCCCATTTAGTTTTCACAATATTCTGCAAGGATATATGATTGTCAGTCTTGACAGATGAAGAAATTATAGATCTGATAGATTACACTATTTTTCCAATAATAGATGGCAACTATAGATATTTTAAGAAGCCAAGATTTGTATGGAAGGTCTATTTGGCATCAAAGTAATGTCCTTTCCATCATTACAAAAAAAAAAAAACCCTGCCATTAATACTTGAAACATGAATGGAAACTAATAAAAATCAATCACAAGTTACAAAGTCCAATATCTCAGATATCTTTCAATACGATTTATTTCATAATATAGGTACATTGTTGAAATTATTCAAATAATCTAAATATTTAAACATTTTATACTACAATAATATTTAAAAGTTATTCTAGTATCAAAAGTCAATATTCTTTAAATGTAACATCAGAACAATGGAAATATCAGGGTGTCAAGTTCAGTTAAATTAAAAATGTAAGATGACCCTAAGAACAATGAGAATACTCCAAAATGTAAAATGCAAGACAGGTCATCTGGTATAGAAAAAGTTTCTTTAAGAAAAAGATTCAAGAAAGCTAAAAATATTTTAAAAATTTGTTTGCATGACAAATATACCACACGGCTTACAAAAATCTACTCAAATATATTTTTTCAAAGGAGGTCTCCAGAAGTGACCTCATTTCCATTACAAATACTAAAACAAAAAAGCTGAAAATATTAATGAAAAATTTCGTTTTTAAAAATTGCATATTTATGTCCGTTAACAGTAAACAAATGAGTGTGATGACTGTTTCACACACGATGAGAATGGAAAATTCCACACCAGAAGGAAAAAATGGACATTCAGCAGGAACTGCCTGCCATCCCTGTGATGTGTATTTGCAAACCCTCAGAAGCTACAGAAAACTAAAGTTGTTACTTTAAAAATACATCGAGAACAGAAGTAGGTTCCTAATTATACAAAAAGGCAGACCAGCTGGCCATTCTTTATAGTGAATGATAAGGCCTGCTGAACCTCCCCTAAAGAAGCCGGGACATTATTCACAAAACCCGACACAGTAAAGGTGATAACAGGATAAAGAATCACTACAGAGATTAATGGATGATTTTAAATGGCGGAAAAATAAATTTTTCAGACTAATAAGAAAGAAAATAATAGGTGAGAAGTCAAGTGCCCGGTCCTGGATTATTTAATTCTGCCCTGTTAATCATCCTTTATGTCTCTGGAATGCTGAAAGGCTTGGTTCTACAAGGTCCTAATATGGATTTCAATAGTTCAGTAATATGACTAATTAACCTTTTTAAATCTAAGCTACTACTTTCTATTAAAACAATGAGTTTCCCTACTCACCAATTCTTGAAATATTTTACATCCCTATGGATTTGTATCTGCTACCACCTTCTACACACTGTGCCTTTTACATTTTGCTACTACTAACCTGTACACATTCTCCCAAAGCCACTGGCTACCTGCAAAACACAACACAGCTTTGGCAAAATCAAGAAGACCAGCAATTTCCTGCCACTAAATCTGTGAGAAAGAACTTCCGTTCATTCCACAGAGGAAGAGACGTCTAGGTAGTAAAAGGTAAGGAATTGCCAGAGGGAGGAGGCAATCAATATATATGGTCAATGCAGCAGAGACATCAAATAAGAGGAGCCTGAAATCATAGCTTGAACTATCCAAGGGCAAAGCAGATGGGGCTCAGGTGGAACTGCAGTGGGTCGATAGGAGAAGGGGTGATGTGAAAAACAGGGGTAGAGAATGCAGACAATTACTGCAAATGTAGACAACGGCTGAACTGAGGAAAGAGAAGTGAAATACAGACGGTGGTCTTTTTAACACTTACAGGCACAATTTCAGTTGAGGAAATTAATCTTGGGAAAGGGAGAAGTTATAGAAGGGAAGACCCCCCCAAAACAGAATTCATTTATAAAAATTGTGAATTTATTCTTACACATTAAACCTCAGTCACCTCCAGAGTACTCGCCATTTGGCGCAGTACAACTATAGAGACGTTTTCCCACTGCTCAAAACTATTTTTGAACTCATCAATTTTGATGCTTTTTAGTGCTTCTGATGTTTTTTGTTTCACCTCTTCCACAGGGGCAAAACTTTAAGGAGTTTTTTTCATGCCAGGATACAAATGAAAACAAGGCCACTGGGACAAGGTTGGGTGCATAGGGTGGGAGGGGCACAGAGTCTTACCCTTTTTGGTCATAAACTTCTGCATACTCAGTGCAGTGTGGGCAGGCGCAAGCATCTATATCACCCGTCATGAAACAGGCAAGTGCATTGAAAGAGTCTTCAAAAAAATTTGCCGAAGCTGAACAGCCTCTCACAACAATGTCAACTAGTACAGGGATACAGATGTGTTCCTAGAGTACTCACTTAGCCAGGGAAGTCTGTACTACATGGGACCTTCTCTTCAGAAGATAATTCTGATTTTGAGGGGGTCCCCAGGGTATCCACCCCTTCATATCCACAGGGTAGGGAGAAACAGAAGAGAAGGGGGGAGGAGGAGAAAATTGACAGAATTAAGAAAAAAAGCATGCCCTGGCTGGTGTAGCTCAGTGGATTGAGCGCAGGCCTGTGAACCAAAAAATTGTGGTTCCATTCCCAGTCAGGGCACATGCCTGGGTTGCAGGCCAGTTCCCAGCAGGGGACACATGAGAGGCAACCACATGTTGATATTTCTCTCCTTCTCTCCTTCCCTTTCCCTCTAAAGATAAATAAATAAAATATTTTTAAAAAACAGAAAAATACCCAAATTCATAGACACAGACAACAGTATAGTGATTACCAGAGGGAAAGCAGGTGGAGGAGGTAGAAGAGGGTAAAGGAGGATACGTGATGATGGAAGAAGACTTGGGATGACGAACACACAGTACAATATACAGATAACGTATTGCAGAATTGTACACCTGAAACCTATATGATTTTATTAACCAACATTACTCCAATAAATTCAACAAGGAAAAAAGAACAATTCAGCAAAACAAGATGAATTTCCAGAAATGTAAACATATTTAGACATGAAAATGATCCAACAACAAAACAGAAAAATAACAATGAATAGTATCAGCTAAAATTTCTAGTGCCCACAGTGGGCCAAGAGCTGCACTAAGAATCCCACGGGCCTTCAGTCACGTCATTTGGTTGTTATGTCATATATTGCACTTGGTGCTACTCAAGTTAAATTTATTTGTGAAACACTGCAATAGCTTAAAAGCTCAACTTACCATTTCAAAAATCACATGATATCTATGAAAGACTGGTTTTACCAATTAAACTATTTTATTTTCATTCAAGTTTTGGCAAGAAGATTACAATTATAAATGAATATTTCAAGTTTTAAAACACCTCGCATCCCCTTGCCCCATTTCCATGCTGTGGAAGAGTAACAGATAGTTGTTAGAGAAGGGTTATCTGCGGTCTAAATATCCAGGGTGAAGAAGGCAAGCTGGTAGCAGAGAGGGATGAATGGTGTCTGTGAAGATATTGGCAGAGCTTTTTAACAAGTAATGATTATTCTGTTTTTTATTTGTAGCACAAAACCGCAGCTCTTCGAATAATGATTTTAGGGTAATTTTATGTACCTAAATATGCCTTTTCTCCACAAGCATTCTTTCTCCTTCCTCATCAGGGAGCCAGATAGCTAAATAAATATCTACTAGGGATCCATAATAGTTCCTTGGTGGGATTTAAGTGGATTTTAAATAGACCAAATAAAATGGGAAAATGGAATGTGAAAAAGCATTAATGAAATCTCAAGCATTGCTTTAAATTAATTGTAATTATTTTCTCAATTGATTTACCTGCCTAGAAAGTTAGAGAAATACTGCAGCCAATCAGATACGAAAATATATTGTATGTGGACTATATTGTGCATTAATAATAAAGTGGCATATGAAAAATATACACTATTCATTTTTATTGTAAATAAAATATTTGTCAAGAGGCCATGATGCTTCTTTTACCTACAATATGACAAAAATAATGAAACAAAATCATTTAGATACTTCAGTAAACTTTAATACCAAAGTGATGACTTTTTGTATTAATTTTTGTGTATTTACACAGAGAAAAAAATTTCAGAAATAACTTTTTTGTCCCCTTCATCTGAACAGATAATTAGGAAATATGCTGATGAAAGGTGACATATTTGGAAAGAGAGTCCAGTAAACAGGACTTCGTTCTTCTCGTGGACAAAGGTAGACATTTCCCAGTCCTCTGCTCTACATCTTGACATGATAGAACTGTCCTCCTTGTGGCTGCAAATGGGCTTCTGGTTCCTGCATCATCATTCAAAGACTCCACTTCCCATTGTCAATCCGGTCTTAAATCTCTATCTACCTTAGATCACTTTAAACAACGGAGCTTGAACAGACTAAAATAGTGAACTCAATGTTCCTCCCCATCTCAAACTGAAGCACTTCCCCAATTCTACAGAGTAGTCAATGAAACCTTCCTATTCCTGATACTCACCATCCTGATGCCACTCTGACCCCTCACTCTCCTTAATGGCCAGTAAGTCACTGGGTCCTCTGGCTGTTCCTTTGAAGGATCTTGAAATTGCTCTTTCATATTTATGTCTACCAATTCCAAATTCATTTTCTCTCTTGAATGAACTACTCAAGTATTCTTCCTCAATCTCCAATTTCTCTGCTTCACAGTTTCTACAAAGGGCTTCACATTCTCCACCATACCAAACACAAACATTAGTTCCAAACTAGTTAGTTCCAGGACAGCTCATCTAAAAAATCCCTTTGTTTGACGATCTCTCCCTCTTAACTCCTAACAGAGTCCATTTTTCAAGTCAAGCAAATATCTCTCAAATTTTTACAATAGCATTTCATCTCCATTCCATATGCCATTTTTTTTTCATTTAAAATTATCTGCCTCTTTCCCTCTCTCCATTAATTTTTAGTCCTTTCAAAATTCAACTCAAACGTACTAAACTCCAGGAAGCCTTCTAGGTTAAGGACTCTCATTAATCCTTCGCCAGTATCTTGTAAAATACCAATCAGTCCTTATATAGGCATGAGAGACTTGTTTAATAGCTGCAGCTCAATTACTGGGAAGAAATTCAAGAAACGTCTGCTTTTGAAGTAGGACATGAAATAGAAGCATGTTTCAAAGCCCTGACTGGGAGGCCTGATGATTAGGAAGTCTTTGTGACCAAAGAACAGATGCTTACAGGACACTTGCCCTGTGCCATGCACCGTGCCAAGTGACATGGTCACAACCTAGAAGTCAGTCAGTAATAACAACTTACATCTGCTGAGCATTTATTACACATGGGCTTTTAAGGCTCTTCACAATGACACCATGTGGTAGGCAGGTTAAACAACCATTTAATGTAGCATTGACAAAGCCCTGTTTTGTGTCCATTTATTTCCTTGAAATTGCTCAAATTATTTTAATATAAAATAATTAACTTCAAACAGATAAAAACAATAAGATTAAATGTGGGAATCTACATAAATGATGCAATAATGGCAGCCCCTTCTAGCCCCCAAAATGTTAAATATTAAGTACATTTATTTTGAAGAATAAAAATCAGTTTATTATACTTTAAATGTATATGTATACTACCGTGTCACTTAGTGTTCTCAAATTCAAAGGCAATAAATAATTTAAATTACATCATCATATATAATCACTGTTCACCTTGCTCTTCAGTGTCACATCCAGAGTTCTGGTTGGTCAGTCCCTCCTGGGATTTACTTGGTATATAGCTCTTATTTACAAATCTATGGATGTAGAAAAACTTTAGGAAAGTTTTTTAGCCACAAAGAATCCACTAGCCTCGACATAGCTAATTCTATTGTTAAAGATTTCCAATGACTGGAATATTCTTTTTAAAATGTTTACTGAAATTTGTCTCTCTGTAACTTCCACACATGGGTCCTATATCTGTCCTTGAAAAGCTGTATGGAAAAGTTTACTGATTTTTAAAAAGACCAGCTCTTAGTATATTATATTCAGTGGTCCTGTGTCCCCTTCATCCTCTCTTCACTTCTCTTACTCATCATTCCCTCAATTGTCTCACATTAGGCATGTGTTCCAGAGACCTGCCCACTCTAACTGTGCTTCTTTGGAATAACAACTCTCTTAAAAGTTGACTCCCTTTGTTGTACAATATTTTTGCTCTAGGTACACATGAAAAAATACAAACTCAAATTTTATAGCCCTCTCTAATAGCAAGTCATATAAAAAAGGCCAACTGCCAGAAGTGCTATTCAGGAAAAGGTACCTATGAGTGGCTTCCAAACCTGGTCATATATCAGAATCATCTAAAGAGGTTTTTAAAAGGGACAAATTCCTTGGGCCTCAGCCCAGAACTGCAAAGCTGGAGTTTGAACTCAAGGATTTTCATATGAGTAGCTTCCCTGGGTGATTCTAATATGTCCAGGCAGGTGTTTAGGAACCACTGATGAAGAATGAGCCATTCATTCACTCCACTGGACAGTCTGAGTCCTTCCCTTAGAGGAAGCTTGGCCACAAGACGTCTCCATAACTTTGACCACATTATTACAGTCCCTTATAAAACAGCTTTCCCTGAACTGCATTTCAATGTTGAACTGCCCTCAGCTTTTATGACAGGTCGATACAAGAAATAGCTGTACGAAGTGGGCATCTGACTTTACTGTAAAATATTGTGAAGGCACTATCTATTACATCAGTTTGAGTCCTTTTTATAAAACTCCACATTCGTTTCACAGTTTTTTTTAATATAACACTAAGAAAAAAGTCATTTGTTTATTACAAATACCCATCATGATTTCTTTTGGTCAGGGTTCCAGGGGAGTTCAGAGAAAATGTGAAGTTTATCATAATAACTCTGTTGACATGGTAAATACATTTATAATTTCATTCTTCCTTAGTTATAAGTTTAAATTTCTATTTTACCAATGTTTTATATTGAAATCCTTTTGAGAAAAGCAAACCAAAATCATAAAGTTAAAATATCTTACAGAAAAAAATTAAAAGATGCAATTTTCATTAAGTTTGAAAAATGTAATATGTCTTACAGAACATACGCTGGCATCTAGTATACATATAGTAAATAATATTATAATGACATCTCACTAAATTTGAAATGTTATATGAAATTAGCATTTCAGAAAGACTGTTTCGTGGAAACATTCCATAGGAACTAAGTAAGTGTTAAAACATGGAATGAAAATAATTTCATAGTCAAGGGAAATATTAAGTTAAATAGGTTAAGTAGGGTTTTTACTGGAAAAGTTTTTAGAATCTTCAAAATGTTAGTGCTTACTGTTTGCCTCTAAAACAGAAGCCTCATATGTAGAATTTTCCAAGGAATAGCATTTAGTTTGGCAAAAAATAAAGTAAGACAGTAATTGCAACATAAAGAAATATGAAATCTCTAAAGGATATAATCAATGCTTGGTAAGCTAGTTGAGGTGATATCATAGAATAGCAAACACGGCACTTAACTTTAGTAAGGAACATTTTCAATTGGCCCTCTCTTAGTCTAAAAGCATTACTATGTTTACTTGAACATGGGCAACTCCCTCAAATTTTGGTCCATTGAAGAACTATATCACCAAACTCAGAAATTTTATCTTCCAAGTAAGACAATATAGTTTAGATAAATGTTTGCTCCATTCTTATATATTAATTTCACAGAGAAATGACAGACAGAAGTTACTTAATGCTTCCATGATTAAGCATTCAATTTAAATTCACCAAATTGGACACATTGTAACCTAAATTAAAAGTTATTTGCCTAATGCCAACAATTTTTGCTTGCTGGTTGTTTGGATTTTACACAGGAAGCAATCAATATACTTATGTAAACTTTAAAAGAAATAACTAAACAGGCATAGAAACCCTAAAATTCTTTTTTGCAATTCCTAAATTAGACATGTGGGGAATAAAAATATGATCATTACCATAGGCAGATTATGTCTGTCGCCCTAATACTGGAAAGAAAATATTATAGTCTTAACATTGCTGTTTGTCATTAATGCATTTTATATATTTATTTTCCAGACAAATATTGTATATTTTATTTTCCCTATAGAAAATCCAAGGGAATATAAATATTT
Organism: Sturnira hondurensis; assembly: GCF_014824575.4. Lineage (NCBI taxonomy): Eukaryota > Metazoa > Chordata > Mammalia > Chiroptera > Phyllostomidae > Sturnira > Sturnira hondurensis. The sequence continues at coordinate 3,707,858 of NW_028094767.1, forward strand.
TCTCTAAAACCACATGGTTACCTTACTGAAATACTTTCATTTTTTTCTTATGTATAAAATTAAGTACTAAATCAATGAAAAATATTTGACATTGCAAGATTATCTTTATCTATTAAAGACAGCAGTGATTTGGGGATTTCCAGTCCAGATGGAGGTGAAGGGAGACACAGTTCATTTCCTCATGCAACCACTGAGAGAATGACAACTATTCCTCAAAACAAAAAATAACCCAAACTGTCAGAAAATAAAGCTGTATGGAAGTCTAACACTGAGAATTTACAGAAGCCACATCCACCCAGAAGGGTGCTTTTACAGGCAGTCAAAGCGGCTCTACCTAATACACAGAAAGAAACACGAGGAGGCTGCTGAATTGAGACAACAAAGAAATACGGCCCAAATGAAATAGCAAACCGAAACCCCAGAAAAAGAATTAAACAAAATGGAGACAGACAACCTATCAGATGCAGAGTTCAAAACATCGGTGATCAGGATGCTCAAAGAACTCATCAAATATGGCAGAGAAAGGAAGAAATGTAGGTTACCCTAAGTAAAATAAAGAAAAATCTATAGGGAACCAACAGCGGAGAGGAGGAAGCCAAAAATCAAGCCAACAATTTGTAACACAACAAAGGAAAAAACATTCAATCAGAACAGCAGTAAGAAAAAATTATTTTAAAAAAATGAGGATAAACTTAGGAACCTCTGGGACAACTTTAAATGTACCAATATCTGAATCATAGGGTTACCAGAAGGAAAAGAGGAAGAGCAAGAAATTGAAAACTTATTTGAAAAAATAATGAAAGAAAACTTCTCTAATTTGGTGAAGGAAATAGACATATAAATCTAGGAAGCACAGAGATTCCCAAACAAGTTGGAGCCAAAGAAGACCACACCAAGACACATCATAATTAAAATGTCCAAGGTTAAAGATAAACAGAGAATCTTAAAAGCTGCAAGAGAAAAGGAGAGAGTTACCTACAAAAGAGTTCCCGTAAGACTATCAGCTGATTTGTCAAAAGAAACCTTACTGGCAAGAAGTACTCAAAGTGATGAAAATCAAGGACCTACAGCTAAGATTAATCTACCCAGCAAAGCTATCATTTAGAATTGAAGGGCAGATAAAATGCTTCCCAGACAAGTAGAGCTAAAGGAGTTCATCATCACCAAATCATTATTACATGAAACATTAAAAAACTTGTGTAAGTAAAAGAAGACCAAAACTATGAACATTAAAAGGGCAACAGATTCACAACTATCAACACTGAATCTAAAAAATAACAAACTAAGCAGACAACCAGAACAGGAACAGAATCATAGATATGGAGATAATTTGGAGGCTTACCACCTAGGAGGGGGAAGAGGGAGAATGAGGGAAAAAGGTTAGGTGTCATATTTGCAGGGAGTAAGAAGCATAATTGGTAGGTACAGAATAGAGAGGGGGATGTCAAGAATAGTATAGGAAATGGAGAAGCCAGAGAACTTAGGTGCATGACCCATGGATGTGAACTAAGGAGGGTGTGTTGCTGGAGGGATGGGGGGGTACATGCTGGAGGGGGCAAAGGGGGAAAAATTGGGACAACTGTAACAGCACTACCAATAAAATATATTTAAAAAAGAATGTATGTCATAGTAATAGGAGCGTGCAAATAAAAATTATATTATAAATATTTTAAATTATTTTTAAAATCACCCATAATTTTATTGCAATATAACTCAAAATGATAGAAATGTTTTGGAAATATTATTTTGGGTTTTGATACTAAGTAGTTAAAAATGACTGATTCTTCACCAATGATAAATATTTAAATGTTTGACTTATAAAAATTACAAACTTTGTCTCCAAAAACAGTATTAAAATCATAAATATGCAACTCTTAGACTAAGAGAAAATATTTATACTATATATATTTTATATATATATTATATATGTGTATATATACAAGGCTTATATCCAGAATATATACAGAATTCTTATAAATCAATAAAAAAGCAATGTATCTTATGGCTCAGAAATCTCTATAGGTACTTACCCTTGAAAAATGAAATGTCTACATTTTATGTGTCTACAAAATGACTGCCATAAAAATATTTATACTAGCCTTATTTATAATAGCTTAAACTATTATAAATAGTTTAAGTGTTCCAAGTGTTCATCAATAGAAAAGTTGGCTAAAAGAAGTTCTAGTATATACACACACACAATGGACTATATTCCTGATACATGCAGTAGAGTGAGTACATCTCAAAAAAAAAATTTGTTGAACAAAGAAGCCAGAACAAAAAGTTTCTATTTTATAATGCACATTTTTTAAAATATTTTATTTATTTATCTTTAGAGGGGAAGGGGAGGAGAAAGAGAAACATCAATGTATGGTTGCTTCTTGTGCATCCCCTGCTGGGAATTGGCCCCTGTGGGGAACTGGCCTGCAACCCAGGCATGTGCCCTTACTGGGAATCGAACCGCGATCGACTGGTTCACAGGCCCGCGCTCAATCCACTGAGCTACACCAGCCAGGGCTATAATGCACATTTTTAAAAGTTCAAGGATAGGTAAAAATAATCAATGGTAAAAAGAATTTGAACACAGTTGCATCTAATTGGGTTGTACGTATGGAAGGAGGATTAAGAACATTTTGTATATTGTTGAGATGTTATGACAGAATTATATACAATTGTTCACATTCATCAAACTAAACACTTCAAATCAGTAAATGTTATTATATGTATAAGGTCTGTCCAGAGGGTGACCAGCCATATAATATGAAAAATAGAGACATTTATTGAAGAAGATACAAGAAACATTGTACATAGGACAATGACGCTTCAATCCCCTTCAAAGTACACACCTTGGGACCTCACACAGTTCTCCCAGTCACCATCAGCTACCCCATGGTATTTTCCTTAATCTCACGATGGTCTGAAATAGCCTCCCTTTCAAAGGTGATTGCAGTTTGAGGAAAAGCCAGAAGTTGCAGAGTGCCAAATCTGGGCTGTAGGGGGTTGAGTCACCTGGGTGATTTGATGTTTCAGCAAAACACTGCAGGAGGCATGACACATGAGAGGGTGCATTGTTGTCATGAAGCTGCCAATCCCTGTTTGCCCATAGCTGCAGCTTTCTGAATCAGCTGAATAGTTAACATGGAGGAATGTTCAAGCTTATTGCAAAATTCGATGCAGATTAGTTGTTGTACTTGCTCAGTCATTTTGAATGAGATGGCCACACAGTACACATGCTCACTCAAGGGTGTCTATTGCCCTCATTGACTAGTACAGTGAAGTCATCATTGTTCATGTATGCATATTCTAGTCCACTCTCCTGGCTGCCAGGTTACAACGATGTCACAAAAACTGCTCTCCTTATATTAACAATGGCTGTACTTTTTCTGGACAGACCTCATAAATTATATCAACAAAAAGTGAAAATAAATAAGAAAAAATAACTGCTAGCTCAAAGAAAGAAGGCAAATATCTTGTAATTTAAGGGTATGTCTTATTTCATGCAGGTAGAATTCAATTTAATGTGCTTTGGAAATCTAATTCCAATAAATGACTATGGAAGTCAAACAATTAATATACTTTTTCAAAATGAAAAATGTCTTTCTTCATACTTGTCAGAATCAGAAAAGTTATACATAAATATTGTTAAAGCTAAGAAATTTGTTTTTGTAGGAATATTTTTCATCAAGATGAATTATTACATACCTATACATGAACTTCAAGGTATGTTTAAAATAGAGTTTATTAAAAAGACAAACCATGTTTAAATCTACTACATGTCCTAAATTATATGTAGAATATTTAAAAGGTAAATTTGCCTCCAGTTTTTCTCACAAAATATTACTTAAGAAATGTACTTGCATTTGTGTCTGAAAAAGTCCTAAATTTGGTATTCTAAAATACTCAGTCTATATTTTATGTAAAACTGAAATGTCTTATTCCACATGCCTTATGCTATGCTAAATGACATTTATTTTCTAAGAAATTTTGAGCGCTAGTTGCCATCTTTAAGAAGTTTTTTAAAATATTTTTATAAAAATACTGAAAAATGTAAAAAGTCACATCATATCAATTTCTATTACTTTAAAAATAATATTAATATGTGAAAGTTGGCCATTAGTATATTCCAAATCTCTTTAATGTGTCTCCTCTATAGGCATAAATAGTGTAGGACTCTAAAGGTAATACTGTAAAAGTCACACTCCTTTAATTTCAGTCTATTTGGTTGAGGAGAAGCTTGAAAATAGTCTCAGAGTTGTAATTCTTGTAGCTTCATTAGAGCTGGTGTAACTCAAAGGTTTCAACAAAAGAGCAGGTGCATTTGCTTTGGCTTTCTTACTCATACACTGAAAACTCAGTCTAAGGGGTTCAAGAATCCTGGAGAGTCAGCTGGAAGTGACTAAATTGAGCTATTTCAGTGTACTTTTATTTTAACAGGTTAGTTTGTTTTTATGTTAAGGAAAGAAACTAATTTTGAAAGGGAAAAGAAGAATTGTAATGGGAGAGTATGAAATAATAAAAACATAATTAGAAATAAGTCAGAATGTTAGCACACTTTCATAGACCATTTTATATCAGTGGATCCACTTCTCTGCCCTTAAAAGTTGTTTTTTCCTTTTCCACTTTTTCCAAAAGTCGTTGGTTAAATTATTTAGAAATATTCACTCTCTCATTCCCACAGCATTTCTCCACTTTTTTTTATTGGGTTTAGCTATGTTACTTGCTTTAGCATCATGGTATACTTTCTGCTCCTTGATTTTGGGCTTGGTCATGTGACCTGCTTTGGCCAATAGCATTAGCATGTTAGCTGATTGACAAAATGTTATGAGAGGGCAAAAATGTGTGATTGTAATCATACATTGAGGCTTGCCCTCTTAAACTCACGCTACAATAAAACAAACCCAAGACATACGTAGCAAATCTAGACTAACCTATAGCTTGAAGCCAACTCCTTTTGAAGCCCAGTCTTCATCACTCCCACCCTGCCAACCTTAAGAATCAGTGCACGCAGCTAACACTGGCTGGGACGCTCCAATCATCCCACAGACATTTGAGAGGCAAGTGCTTGTGCACTGAGAGATTTATGGCTAATTTCTCCTCTTTCCTCCCTAGAAAGACTGCAAAGTCCCATGGGAGAGATCTTTGTATACAGTTTAAAATAGACTTTTTTGCCTACTATAGCAGGTCCAACCTCTGCCCAACATGCTCTCACGATACCCAAGTACCACATGACTAGGTATTTCCTAGTGGGTATCTTACCTGAATCCTAATCTCTGAGAATGTGACCCTGCCTTCCCCCATCAACTATTTATACTCATCAGTGTGATTTTCCAAAGTCCTCAAAAATTTCCTGATTTTAGCTGAAGTTAATTCATAATAATGCCAATGAAAATGATCAAAATCTCCATGAAATAAAACTTTGTTCATTTTATTCATTTCTGTATCTCCAAGAAAATCATCAGGTACATGAGAGATGGTAGATATATACTTACTGAATAAAGAAATGAATGTGTTAAGAATTTAATATAGATAATGGCTATATAGTAGTACATTCATTCAAAGAACAGAATTAGTAGAGAATTTTGGGAGACCACGGGGGAAAAACCTGTAGGGTTACAAGGCTTTGCCTGGAGTTTCACAAATGGTCCCACAGAGGCCTGCCACCAAGTCCACACAACAGTATGTAACACTGTACACTGTCATTACTCAGTGTACATCACAGTCGGGCCTGGACATGATGAAACTGCCATAAGGCCACCAATTTGGACCTGTCCTTAACACTCCATCTGATTTCACCCCACAAGACCCGGATGGAAAACATAACGACTGCACACCCAAACACATTTTCCCAATTTTCATCTTACTAGGGAGCAAGAATATCATCTTAGAAAGACAGAAGAGTAGACCAGCAGGGCAAGGAGTTAGAACTCAGTTCTAGGCATGGCTTACCACGCGCCACTAAAAAAAATGTTAGGTAAACAACTTTCTTTGCCTCATTATTATTGAACACAGTGAGAATAAGATATTTCTGAACTCCATCTGGGACAGTTCTTGGCAGTAGCAAATGAAGTGTTGTGTATAAAATACACTGAAGACAGTCATGCACTACCAAATTGTACGATATTATTTTAAAAAATATTCTTTTAGCCCATTTGAAATAGAGGCACTCCAAAATTGTTTGCTCTATGTAAAAAAGTAGTTGACTAAGTATCATCATAGTCATAAGGTTGTGTGGTCAGTGCCATGTCCTGACAGCAAGAGAAAAGAAAATCCTTCGGGAAGTAGTTAACCAAGCTAAGGCTGAAATAGAACTTAGGTTAAAAAATAATAATGAGGGAAAAAGTCTCCATTTACTGTAGTTTCAGTCTGTTAAAGGAAACATGATCTAAACAATCTATCACAGATCAGGATACAGAACAAGTATAGAAACAGTGTCCTGATCTTCCCATTTGCTTAATGTGATTCCTTGTGTCTCCTGATCTTACTACAGTCAGTGAACCAACAGTATATTTGATTTCTCATGCTGATTTTAAGAAATATTTTATTTTATTTTTTATTACTGTTATTCTTTAAAGTTGTCCCAGTTTTTCCTTTGCTGCCCTCCTCTGCCCAGCCCCTCACCCCCAGCTCCCACAGTCAGTCTCCACACCGTTGTTCGCATGTCCATGAGTCATTCATACCTGTTCTTTGACTGATCCCTTCCCTTTCTTTCCACAATGTCCCCCTCCCTTCTCCACTCTGGCAGTTGTCAGTCTGTTCCGTGTTTCCTCGTCCCTGGTTCTATTTTGCTCATTAATTTATTTTGTTCATTAGATTCCTCTTATAAGTGATAGCATATGGTGTTTGTCTTTCACCGACTGACTTATTTCACTTAGCAAAATAGTCTCCAGTTCTACCCAAGTTGTCACAAAACACAGAAGTTCTTTCCTTCTTTCTGCTGCATAGTATTCCATTGTGTAAATGTACCACAGTTTTTTAATCCACTCATCTACTAATGGGCACTTAGGCTGTTTCCAGCCCTTGGCTATTGTAAATAGAGCTGCTATGAAGATTGGGTTGCATCAGTTCTTTTAAACTGGTGTTTTAGGATTCTGGGAGCATCAATTGCTGAGTCAAAAGGCAGACTCAGTATGGAATCTCCTCAAAAAATTTTTAAAAAGAATTCAAATGCCAAGTTTTACAGCTACTTACAGTATGATTCTGCATTTTAAATGTTATCTTAGACTTCTGGCTTTCTTTGTAAAGGCAGTCCAATAAAATATGTAAACATGAAAAACAAGCATTTACTGGAGCCATGCTTCAGGCATTCTTTTTTTTTTTATGTTCTCTTCCTTTTTGAAAAAAAGTTTGTGTTATTTCATCACTTCAGATAAAAAATGTATCAGACTATAGCACATAAAAACTAGCTATAAAGACAGACACCGTCTTCGTAGGAAAAAGGTGTTTGGAGGAAAGCTTAAATAGTGAGGTATTTTTCTAAATGCCTTGAAACTTGAACAAGTCATAGCTCTCAGACACTCATACACAAATTAGGAAAGAGACTTCTACAATTATTCTAGTAATCTTGGGACTTCAGATTTTCTAAGAGGCTTTCTTTCATTCACATATGACTTAATTCATTATCACCAAATTCTAATGATAAGCTCAAATGCACAAGATTCCACTGTTAGGGAGGCTAAATGTTCAATATCCAAGGTCCTGGTTTCTCCTTTCTAGATGATTTTCTGGGTTGCAAATTCTTGACTCATAACTGATATTTTTCCCTATCTAGAGGTTTCCATTATAACTACTTCCTTAAGCTTTTCTAAAAGTTGAGATGTAATCTACATGCAATAAAATCCACTCATTTAAAGTGTACAGTTTACATGTACTTTGACGAAAGTATACAGTCTTGTACTACCATCCCAGTTAAAACATAGAACATTTCTACCACCCCAAAAAGTCTTTTCTCTGTACTCAATATCTTCTCTGCTTCTCCTACCCCATGTCATGACAACTACTACTGTCTTTTTTAGCTCTATAATTGTATCCTTTGTAGGATGTTAAATAAATGGAATTATCCAATATGACTTTTTTGTGTCTTTTTCATTGAACATATTTTTAAGATTCATCAGTGTTGTTCCATGTATAAGTCACCAGGTCCTTTTTATACTCCATCTGTGGATGTATCACAGCGTGTTCATTCACCCACTGGTTGACGGTCATTTTATCGTGCCCAGTTTTTGCCCACTGTGATTAAACTGCCATGAACATTGAGGATATGTCTCTGTGAAGTATGTCTTCGTTTCTACCGAGTAAATAACTAGACGTGGAACGGCTGAGCTATATAGCAAGTACATGTGAATTTTACAAGAAATTGCCAAACGGTTCTCCAAAGTGATTACACCATTTCACACTCTATTCCTGCCAGCAGGATAAGAGAGTTCCACTTGCCCCTTAACTGTTCAATGGAAATGTATCCTTAACATTTTATATGCTACCACATGAAGACCTGATGGTTCACAACCATTTGAGTGAAATGGCATAGTATAACATCTTTAGAGGTCATGAGTTTGCCTATCTCATTTTATTCCTCCTATGAGGAGAGTGTAGTTAATATCCTCATTTTTTAGATAAGAACCCTGAAGCTTAGAGTGGCTAATTTTCCCACAAAACAAGTGGCAAATTTGGGATGTTATCTGAGGCCATCTGAGTCTAAAGCCCTCTCCAGTGTGTAGGAAGCAACTGGCAGTCGCTTACAAAAATATATGGAATAATACTTGGAAAGCAAAAGCAGAGTGGTTCTCTCACACTCTTTTCTTTTCTCCTGATCTCTAGGGGAAAAAAAGGAAGCATACTATATGACTTAAAAGGCCTCTGTTGTTAAACTTTTATGCACGGACCCAGGGGTCTGGGAGGTGACATTCTCAAGGAAGCTTATATCCTAACATAGGAGACTGAGATCAAAGTTGCAAGTCATACGCACTCTTCCATTCCTACCCCTTCTATACCCTGAACCCACATTAAGATATTGCATTGACAGGCATAAAATACACCCCAAAGCTTAGATGGACAAATTCTCATACTACAAAAATGTCTTCAGCACAACTGAAACGCACTTGTCTAGTTATCAAGGACAGGACAGGTCACCAGGGACCCTATGAGGAGTGTACTGGGGACTCTGCAAATTGTCCATTACCTCTGCTTTGCAGGCCTGACTTAGCTTATGCCTTCACTCTATTTATAGGTTTGATGAATAAACTTCAGTTTTTCTAATGTATAAAGACTAAAAGCATAAGGTATATGATCCAGCAAGGTCAGAGGTCTAGCACCTTTACGTGTCCCCAGGGCGGCCATGCCCTGACAGCCCAGAGGGGTTCCAGGTCCTTGCAGCCTGCAGTGTTCTTTCGTTTTCTCACCTTAGGTCAGCACTGCCTGTCCCTACTAATAATAACTATGAAACTTACGTTGTGCACACTTGTTACGTGTCAAGCATTTTGTTAACTCGGTAAAAAGTATCATTTCATTTAATCTTCATAGCATCCTTGTCTCTACCTTAATAGGGAACAAGTGAATTTTAGAAAGCTATATAGCATGCCTAAGATGACACACACCAAACTGGGGTTCAAATCCAAGTACTCTTAGTCCAGAGACTGTGCTCTCCACCACTTCACTCTACTGTGCTGCAGAGCCCCAAATCTGGTCCAAGTGTCTCTTGTGGCTATAAATCCCTGAGGAAAAGTCAGGGCTTTTTGTCATTCTGAAAACTTGCCATGGCTCATGCTGCTCCTCACCTTGAAATGCTTCTCTAGCTCTTTTTTGAGAGTTAGATAATCCTTTAAATTTTTCCTCTAGGCCATAGGCCACATTTTAGTACCACCTCTTCTTCTTCTTCTTTTTTTAAATAATGATCTTAGAGAGACAGGAAAAGACAGAGAGAGAGAAATATCAATATAACAGAGAACTATCGGTTGGTTGCCCCCTGTACCCCAATCACAGACTGAACCCACAACCCAGGAATGCGCCCTAACCGGAGATTGAACCTGCAACCTCTCGGTGTACAGGTCAACGCTCCATCCAACTGAACCATCTGGCCAGGGCAGGATCACCTCTTCTGGAATCCTTCCTAACACATATAAAAGTTTCATTTTTTCACATTCTCGTGGACGCTGACACCTATACTTAGCATTTCCTAGGTTGCTTTATAAAATAATTTACTTTTCAGACTATCTCCTTCATTAAATTATGAGATGCCACAGAGCCAAAATGTAATCTCATTTACCTTGCTGTAACATTGCAAATCAGTCAAGATATGCAGCAAGAAAAACAGCTCCTAATTCTTAGTGGTTTAAAATAATAAAGGTTTGTTTCTCCCATTGATTTGGCAAGCTTATCCCAAAGAACACAGGCTCGACTCCACAACGTTCTTCCATCAGCATCTTCACGAATTTCCAGGGCAGAGGAAGGGAAAGCTGGAGAACTCAACACTGGCCCTTCCATGCTTGTACTCAGAAGGACTCACTGTCATTACCTTCCTGTTTCATTGACCAAAGCAAGTTGCATGACCACCCCTAAACTAAGAGTGTGGGAAGTATAATCCTAGCAAGTGCCTCGAAGGAGGAAAACCAGAAATATGCAATAAACACTGATGATTACTTCATTCTCCAGGCTTAGCAATACATTTGTAGCTTATCTGACAAATGCTGAATAAATAAATTAAATGGATATTTATAATTTAGGATGTATAAAAAAAACAAGTTGTGACCATATGCTGATTTTAACTGATGTCTTATGAAATGAATCCCATTCCTTACTATGATATCATGAATACATTTATTTATCCATTTTGAATATATTCACTTGTAATTCTTTAACAAGTTTTTAATGAGATACTGCTTTATTGATATTTGTGTGTTATATGCTACTTAGGTTAAAACTATTATAAAACATAATACTTGTCACCTAAAAAATCTGGAGTATTTATACACACATATGTACTTATGCATATATGTAATTAACAAATTTTTATAATATATGTAATATATGTATATACATGTGAGTATGCTGTTTAATACCTGATTATTCCTGTATTCATCAACAAATAACAGCTTCTACCATATGCAATGCACTGCCCTGAGAACTAGAGGTAGGAGGGAGAACAGGACTGATGAGGTCCTTGCTCTCATAGAGAGAGAGTATAGAAAACTGCCCCAATTGTTGTGGCTCAGTGGATTGAGTGCCAGACTGCAAAGCAAAGGGTCTCCAGTTTGACTCCCAGTCGAGGCACCTGCCTGGATTCTGGGCCAGGTCCCCAGTAGGGGGGCGTGTGAGAGGCAACCACACATTGATGTTTCTCCCCTTCTCTTTATCTCTCCCTTCCCCTCTCTCTAAAATAAATAAATGAAATTTTTTAAAAGGAAAGAAAATAAGTATGGTCTCCATTTATGAGTCTGAGATGGCAGCTACAGGGGGAATAAGGAGGTGGAGGGATTGAGCACAAAGGAAAAAGGACTCATGGACATGGACAACAGTGTGGTGATTGCTGTGGGGTGTATATAAGGGGACGAAATGGTAATGGAAAAAATACAATAAGGATTAAACTTTAAAAAAACCTGTTCCAGAATAAAGAGAAGCATGAAATAGACAAGTGAGTAAGAGAATTTTAGGTAATATGTACCAAGAAAAAATAATAAACCTGGGTTTTGTAAACGAGTAACTGGTGGGTATGGCTGTGTGCTGGAAATCTCTCATTTGTCTCTTGAGATTCAGTGTTTATCCCCCTATCCACCCTGCTCTTATGGTGTGAAAGGCTGAGCTGTTCCAACTACATAAATGGGATTCATTCCCCTCTGCATCTGGCTTGGCTTTGCCACTGGAAGGCACCTGCCGGAGATCAGGAAGATGGACAGTGAACTTGGATGAGGTAGCTCCCCAGCATTCTCTCTGTCAGATACCACACCTGTGTCCCTACAGTTTGTGCCACAGCCCCCAGTGTCTGCCCATTTTCACATAGCTCCCTTTCCCTGGCTTTCTCCTCATTCCTTAGGGCTTAGGGAGGCACGGCCCCTGCTGTTCGTGGCTCCGACTTACTTTACCATCCTTTGTTGCCTGTCCTAAACACAGCCTGCATCTTTGTAGTGAGTTCCTTTATTAAATTCTTTCCAAATTACCCATTTTGTCATAACAACTGTTAAAGAAGACAACTTAGGTAGAGGTCTGGACAATTTACACATACTGCAGTCAGATACATAAAGAAAACATAGGTGTTAGGTTTTTTCCATAAGTGATCAAATCTACTTACTCCAAGGTAGTGATCAGTTACTACCCTACAGGTAGTAACAAGTAACATCTTGATAAATCACTAGAAATCAGTAGAAAAGAACTTTATTTAGAGTCTCAGGCCCTGAATTTCAGTTCAGACTTGATAACATTTTATCTGAGTGTCTCTAGGCCAGATATCTCACATAATGTATGTGATATCTCACATATGTATGTTATACATAATTTCTATGTATAACAAACAGATAAAGTCTACATTCAATTTTAGGTATGATTTTGACTGCTATTATAACTAAATCCTCAGCCTGTTTTTCAGAGAAATTCCCCAGCCTTATTTCACATTATCCCCTGTCCTTTTCACATTATTCAAAGCCCTTCTCGCTGGTCTTATTACGCTTCTGCCTCATACCAGGGTGGTGAACTCCCTTCAGCCTCTCCCCTCAAATGCCCACCTCACACCAACTCCACATTTTCTAAAACTACGTCTTCCACAACCTCTCCAAACTCTATCCTTCCTACATCAAAAGCAGAATTTCCGGGTACAGCTGAGCAGGTTGGGTGTGCCCTGCCTGAAGCTCTGGCCATGGACAAACGGCAGGTGAAACCTGACTTGCTCTCCACACCTACACTGTCCAACCAGGTGAGAGCTGAGCCCACAGGAGGAATGTGTGCCTCTTCTTATCTGTGCAGTTCTCTACTTATAATCTATTTTCTAGTAGCCTGTTCTTTTTAAAAATAATATACACAGTATCCTCTTAAAAATCTTAAACAACACAGAATCGCATACACACATATGCCCAATTTAAATATTAAATGTCTATTAGATACACTTTTATAATAAGACACATTTAAATATGAAAATAAATCCTGATGCCTCTCCAAATTTATACCAATCATATGATTTTACCAAGTAACATAAGTAATGTTTAAGCGTTGATGAGCATATTTATTTTATTTCATTCTATTTTATAGATATTGTTGAGGGCAAGGGGAACTAGCCAGAACATAGCTGTAAGGAAGCAAAAGGTGTTTTATGCCCGAAGAGCAGGGTGTGTTCCAGGATGTGGTTTAAGAGCAAAGGTTAGTCAGGCAGATAGCCATCTGGACAGTCACTAGGGAGGGAAATTTTGCCCCTGTGCACGAGCTCAACTGACCAATCAGGTAAAGGAGCACGAGCCAGTGCACGAGTTAACTCACCAATAATCAGTAACCCTATTGTGCCCCTGAGCCAACCGCTAACCGCCACATCTGCTTCCGTATCCAGCTTGCTTGCGCGCCTCCATAAAACCCTAAGCCTGTAAGCGTTTGGCGAGACTCTCATTTGCAGCCCCTGCGGGCACCGTGTCTCCGGACACTTTGGAGAGTTCGCCCCTGCACAGGTTAAACTTGGCCAATAAAGTAACATCTTTGGAACCCTGAAAGTCTCTGACATTTGTTCTCGCGGTTGGTGAATGCAACAGATATGTGTTCCAAGAAAATGAAAGAAAAATCGTTAAAATTACTTTAAAGGAGTTTTCTTTCCTATACTGTAAATTAAAACTAGTAATGAAATAACCAATTTGCATTGCTGAATAATATCAAATATTTCAAGTCTACCAGTTTGCAACTTCCTGTCACTTACTTGGGCTTAACCATTTAAGAGTCTGGATTGGCAATTTTACATTCAAGGGGTGCAGTATTTGAACACAACTTTGGTGTTCAAATACTCCATCAGAAAGTTGATAGTGTCCAAACAATTTAGGAGCAAAAAAACCAAGACAGCTGCCATCTTGACATTTATGATAACTAACTGCAGCTTTTGAGAAGGAAAAAATGTGTATTGCCTATATTATATGGTACATACTGAACAGAGCTGAACTGCATTAAATTAACCAGCTTGCATTATGCTGTTCCACATTAACAGGCAGCCTTTTAATGTGTACAGAATCGCTGGACACTTAAAACGACAGATTAGTAAAGCAGTGCTAGTTACGAGCAAAGGTAAAATTCAACAAATTAAAGAGGAAAGTTTGGCCTTTTCAAGTAGTGGCTGGTTCTGAACCCTTGTGAAATATTTTGTTTGTCCACAGAAATTGTGAACTTTTAGTCTTCCAAGAGTGCTGAGTCTGCGGGCAAATCTGTATGTGAACGCCATACTCCAACAGGAAATGCAGAGTTTCCCTGCTACAGAGCCTTGAAATGAACACAGATCAACAACACTGTTCTCAAAGGAACCTTGTTCTGATTGGTCACAAGGACCACAGGTTTCAAGCAGCCAAGCACAGCCAGGAAACGTCGTCAAATTCAAAATTTAAACTTAACATCTGTGGGTGAAATTTCAAATCTAAATAACTCAAGCTATAAATGAAAACTAATTATTTACAATAGTGGTCGGTAAAGGTGTTCTCATTTGTTTTGTTGTAATAGAGACATGTCAACACTACTTGAGGTGTAATTGTTCAGTATGTGAGAACAAGTAACCCAGACTTTACCTTGATGCTTTGAAATACTATCTATAGCTATTTTTTGAATGAAGATTTGAAATCACCTCTGATCTTAATGCACATGTATTTTCATTTTAGTGCACACGTCCAATAAATGTCTTTCAATTCCTATGGTTATTTATATTATTACATAAACTTACATTTAATATTTGCACACATTTATCATTTTGCAAGTAGTGTGCTAAATTGGTACAGATACATTTAGATAAATTGTCCATGGATAATTATTATTATTTAGACAGGATTAAGAAAAATTATAATTTATAAGCATCTAATTTTTATATTTAGTATTCTGTATCTATATTTGATTCTAAGATATATATTTTTATCACTTTTGCTGTCTCCTTACAAAATACCAGGTAATTTCTGATAATATAGCAAAAAATAATACATGAAAAAATTCCTCTGTGATCTAAAAAAGCTACCTATACACATCTGTTGTTTGAGAAATATTACAATTAAATGTAGCATAAAACTATAAATATAAAATAGGTAACACATACATAAATATGTTGCAAAAAATAAAGTCTTCTACTACATAAGTTTAAATGCTTTGACATTCAAATAAAAAAAATTCCAATTGCCAGAATACATAGACAATGTATATAAACTAAGGATCATGATATCCATTCAGAATGACATGTCACCAAATATACGGCAATCAACTTGAAGTGTCATTTACTATCTGCTTGTACAGTACAGTCAAGGGAATGTTTAGTTTATTTTCAAGCCTCCTATTAATGAGAAAGCAATAAATACAGACTCAGTTGCCTATGTGACTCAGTGTTGAGCAAATGTGGAGTGACCTGTGCTAGCTTTACCCACAGATTAGAAAACACTGTGACGTACTGTGATTATAGCTACGACCAGTAACGCCACAGAGACCTGCATAATAAAATAAACTGTCCTCCCTCCCACCACGGTGCTGCATATTCCTGCCTCTCAACATTCTAAAGCATCATCCCAGAAACCATCTAAGGAAAAGAATCTTTAAAAAGCTTGACAAACCATTGTCCACACATAAATCTACCAAGGATCCGTTTTTGAAAGGCAAGATGTCCACTGGCAGGGAGGATGGTCTCGCAAAACTGGAATTACATTCAGGAAAGGAGTGATGGGAAGTTAGTGTGAATTGCCTCCTGGACCTGGGGCCCTTCTCCCAGATCTGGAAGGCTTGCCTGGCCTGGAATTGGGGCAAGAGATACAGTGGAAGCAAGAAATCAAAGGGCTCACTTCTGGGCACAGAGCTCCTAAAAACCCTTGGGACTGCCTTTGTTGAGAGCAATAAAGGCATTTTTTTGTTATGTTAACAGATGACTTTTGGAATGCACCAGGGATAGGGGCTAGTGCCAGGAGACCCAATGGTGTTGTTATTTATTGCTACAGCCATCCTTTCTGAGACCCAGCCAGCTGAGAGTAAGGGAACTGGAAAAGGGGTTAGGGAGTAACTTCTAATTCTGCTGTGGACATCACAGTTCTTCTCCAGCAAAGATGGGCTCCGGAGGGCGTCCTACTCAGTCAGGCTTGTGCAATGGACATAGCGCTGGAGAGAAGAGCAGCCACTGGAGACCCCATTCTAGAACTTCTCTAATCTACCAGGAAATTCTCTAAACTCGGTTGTTCATGATTTAATGCCAACTACAAAATCTAGGACAAGTTCCATAGAGGAAGCTCTACTTTCCTCTCAAGACAATTCTGCTCATCGTTCCAGTTTACTGTTTCCAAAGAAGAGAACTGTACTGAATATCCTGCTGTGTGGGCATTTGATTGCCTTCCTTGTTGATTATCTTTGTTTTAGGTGGCCTAGGTAGGCAGCTGGTTAATTCATACACGCAGAACTCCTCCACTCATAATTAGCCTCTTGTAACCATCCCTCACAATTTCCTTTCCTTCAAGTTTGGGATTGTGTTGCTTTGGTGCCGGAAGAATACTGTCACTGGGATTTTTCAGTCTTTTCTTTCTGGGATGTGAACTGGAGGCGTTGCCCGCTAGGTCTCCAGCATAAAAAACTCTAATTCATTTTTCAATATTTCACACTTTACATTGTGATTCCTTGATGTTCATAAGGAAGTGTTACTTCAAGGAAAGCTCCTACCTAGTTCAGAGGATAGGGCAGAAATCATGAGAAGGAGACTTCAACATTGTGTTCCCAGAATCTATTTTAAACTTTGGGAATCATGGCTTTGACAGGAGAAAGTCCGCCCATTTCCTGCAGTCATGGGTCACAACTTGTACTTATTCACATTTTTACGGGCATCTCAGTCGGATCTGAAGCAGCAATAATTGGGAGGTAGGCAAAAACAAATAGGCTGGAAGGGCAACCTGCAGACTGCCAACGGGCTCCTCCTCCCAGCAAGAGCAAGCGTATTTGTTCTCCTCTCACCTCCCATGTATTGTCTAGACCAAAGTGTATTTCAGTGAGATGACCCTTTGCTGTGTAAACCAAATTTTTTCCAGGGGTGCGACTACACATTTTTCTTGATATTTTTCTTATCAAAATGATGACAGTACATGTTTGAAAATATATAGTATTAGGAAAATAATCTACAGCATTTAAATCAGGTAAGATTGTGTTCTGACACATTTTTAATTGGTACATAAAGTATCTTTTCTGATTTACAGAACAAGATGTGGAGAAAATAAGATGGAGGAGAAATCCACTTTGACTTGATAAATATTCATCCCTGACCTCTGTTTGAATTTAATAGTTTTCATCGTATATCAACTTAAGTATTTATCTGGAAATTGAGGGAAAAGGTTAATTCTTTAGATCATTCTCTGTCTAGCCCAGAAGAGCAGGAAGACCTCCCAGGAAGCCAACCCACCTGGCTGTGTCCTGCCTTTTTCTCCCCAGGTTCCGTTCTCTCTTCTTCCCCCCCCCCCACTCTAACAGCTCTGACTTCACTCCCACTTTTTACTCAATATGCTTACTTTATCATCAATCTCAATGTTAGCAGTCTTAACTTTACAGAGGTTTAGTGCACCCCCTTGTTAGGGGACAATAAGTGTGCACACACACACATTAATTCTAGAGGGAAAGGTTGTCTTACTGCAAATACAGTTCAGGGACATTCTGAAGAAGCATGACATTGGCCGACGTTTCCTGAGTTCTAATAATCAGGCAGGTGTGGTGGTAAAAGGACACCATGTTTGGGATGTTTCATATTAAACAGCAGGAATATGGTGCCATTGGACAGCTATCCCTCACACTCAGAGTCCAGGATCAAAGTTTGTATTAATTTTTTTCTTTCTTCCATTAGTAGCACTAACATAATCCAGCTAACCTCAACTTCCCCTCCTCCCCACGAAGATGAATCTATAAATCCCAGTAATGCTACCAATGCCCTCCCACAATTAGTGTGATTAGTGAGGTACTATGTTTAGCTCAAAAAGACAAATAAATGGCAATTAAAAGATAATTGGTAAGAAAAAACTATTGAAGAATGCTAACAATACAACCTGAAAACAAACATGTTACAACAGAAGTTTTTAAAGTGGCAAGCAGGGTAAACAGCTAGGGATGGTGATGAGTACGGTAGTGTATTTTTAGATAGATAATTGTAATACTTGAAGGCTGACAAACTGTGATTCATCACAACCTATATTCAGTGTTAATAGGTTCCATTTTCATCTCCAGCTCTTATGTTCTGTGCCAATAGTCTTCAAACCACTCTGACTATAAACTCAAAACCAAAGACAAGAGTTATGTGTTCTAAATGATTTGCCGAAGCAAACACCACAAGTAACGCTGGGTCACACTGATGCAAAGTTCTTCCTAGGGAGTTCTTGGAATTTAATTTTAACTGTCTGAACTAAGCACACCCAGATTCTCACCCTTTACTCCCACATCCCAGATTTTTTGCATGGCCTTGAGAGAGAACTTAAAACAGTACTTGTCACGGGAACTTGAGGAGGTGGGAGAGTCCTCTAGGCACTAACTGAAGTACACATTCATTTGCTACACACTCAAAGAGATGGATTTCCACTTAGTGTCTAGTAAGGCCCACAATGTGAGAAGTGTGCATTCAGCTTGTGTTTTTCAGACTGCATTTTGATAAAATGATTAAATAGTTAAAAGATATATTAAATTGTTCCTAAGATCTGAAATTGTTTCCAACAGCTAGCAACTTGAAGGTAGCAGGTCTAGAATGAGCATATTAAAATGGATTCAGGGGAAAAAAACCTTATAGACACAGACAACAGCATGGTGATTATCAGAAGGAAAGGGGGCCGGGGAGGTGGAACAGGGTACAGGAGGGCCAGTGGTGATGACAGGAGATTGGACTTGGGTGGTGAACACACACTCTAACATACAGTTGATGTATTGTAGAATTGTACACCTAAAACCTACATAGTTTCATTAACCAATGTCACTCTAATAAATTCAATTAAAAATAAAATGAAGTAAAAAAGGAGAATATGATTGGAAGATATGCCTATGGAACTGATTTGAAGGTAAACTCACATTGCTTTTGTAACCAATTGTGTTTATTTGTGATTGAGGAAGAGCTGACAGACATTACTTGGAGGAAGTGGGACAGCTAAAACTCCTTTACAGTGACTCTTCTTTCTGCCACTGGTATTTGATCTCAGAAAATTCAAAAGGAAAGATATTTTCAATCAGCATTTTTTGGTCAAAAAAGTTCATTTCAGTTTCCAATGTAATACGGATAGTCAAATACAGAGATGCGGGTCTCCGCAACAACCAATACTTTGTCAGGTGACTGCTGTTACTATTCGCTAAACAAATATTACAGAGCACCCCCTGTGTGCCAGGCTGGATAGCTGGCTCTGGGATACAAACATGAATGGCTTAGAGCAGCTCAGAACCACGAGGAGAGAAAAGGAAACAAAACATATGGGGAAACAGAGTGAGATATGATCACTGCAGAAGAGGAAACACAGACCTACTAGGGTACATGAGAAGACACTTCAAATAGAAGCAGAGTTGGAAAAGCTACGTGGTGGAGAAAGCCCCAGAACTTAGTCTACCCTCTTCACAAGCTTTTTGCCTTAACCACTACCTGTTCTAGCCTGTGTCTCTCCATTCTCCACCTTACTCCCTACTCTCCCATTCCGTGTTTGTATTCAAAGTACCAATGATACACCTTTGACAGTAAGAAGTCGACATCACTAGAATGTAAGTTTCTTGAAGGCAGGAATTGCCATCTGTTTGGATCATTATTACATCCTCCAATGAATAGAGCAGTGCCTGCCACGCAAGTATACGCTTGACAAATATTTGCACAAGAAAGATGGGAATATTAAGAACCCAATAAACTTCATTTTCCTTCTTCTCTCTCTTTCATCATTTCACTCAGGTACGTTTCTTCTACCAAGTTTAGTTGCCCAAATTAACACACTTTTCAATCACACTCTATACCATTTTATTCTAGGGATATTTCCATCTATCAGTGATTTTTAAAAATCCAAGGCATGTTGTAGAACATTTACAAGCCAAGATATGTCTACTAAAATGACATCCACTAATCATCAGCAATGACAAATTTATCATCATTATTAAAAGATGACAGATTATCCAAACTGTCTGTGAATGGCCATCCTTAAATCCTTTATACATGGTAGAGTCTACTCAGTGAAAAATAAGGTTATGTGTCTTTGCATACATTTTAAAGATATTCCTGCCAGGCTTTCCTTCTGCTCTTTCTTTTATATTTCATAAGCATATGTAAATTAGAGTTTTCATATAGATTCCCTGTATTTACATATACAACATTAAGTATTTCTCCTGAGGTCTTATGTGACTTTTTAAAATGTAGGCATAGTAACCTTCTGATAAAATTATTCAGAGATTCCTATTTATGAACTGCAGAGAACTAAATTCCTTGGGGTCAATGTATTTGAATTTGGTGTTCTGAATAGCACTTATACATGAATATATAAAAGTATAAATTACAAAAATCTATTCCAAAAGTCAAGAATATTTGCATCAACAAAGAGTAAAATAATTATACAGAGATTTATTTTTATTTTTAGTGGCTTTATAATAAAAAATGGATCAATACATGGCCATTCTTTGCTTTATATTTTTAGTGGATGGCTGGTCTTAGTACTTACACTGGTTTTTCTTCTAATCCACCCTGATTCCCCCAATCTTGACCTTTACTTTCATATAATCTAAATACACCAGACATCTTCCAGTTTGGGCTGTGCTAACATCATTTCCATTTGTACATCTTTAGGCAGGCTTTAAGATGAAAAAGAGGATAATTTTTATTTTCATAATAAAAAAAGAATCCTGAATTTGCTAACAGGCAGGATAGTAGAGAACAAATACTTGGGACTTACTGACTTCGAAATCAGTAAAAACATAACACAAAAGAGCAAAAGATCAGGAACCCAGGGAGCTTAGATAACCGTGAGCTACTCATGGCTCACGGTTATCTAAGTAACTACCTGTTGGGCCCTGGTTTCTCGTCGGTAAAACAGGGTAATGTACTGACTACAGTAGTTTTTAGACCATAAGACGCACCTAGGTTTTAGAGGAGGAAAATAGGAAAAAACATTTTGAAGCAAAAGGTGTGGTAAAATATTTAATAACATAAATAACGTAACATTTCACCAATGTAAATGTAAACAGAACTCAACAGCAGCATTATCAACCATTATACCTCCCAAATTTGGAGGGGGGTGCATCTTATAGTCCGGATGAAAAATATGGTGATCTCTAGGATTTCTCCACTGGGAATGTAATTCAGATTCTATGAAAGGCTCATACGTCCTAAAATCTGGGAGATGATTATATCAAACATGATGTAAATTTTATTAGGTTTTAGGTTTTATTATAATAATCCTAAGCTTGTTATCTTAATTTGCAAAATACTCTAAAATAAATTAAGAAGAAAGATACACGTAATCAGCCTTAGAATATATCTTTAAATGGTAATTAGAGTTTTTCTCACTGCCACACCTTAACATTATTAAAATACTACTTCTCTGCCCTTTTCTCAGTAGGCACAGAGTAAGAAGTAGAATTATTAGAAATGAAGACACTAGAAAATAATGAACTATATACATTGCAATAGACCATCTAGTTCATTTTCTTTAATTAAGACAATTTTTTAACAAACCAGTATTGCCCTTAAATTCTGTTTTTCAAGTGGCCTCTTGAAATCACAAATGCTAGATCCCTTTGTCTTAAGAAAAGACCTTCATAGTGAGGCCTATATATAATATTAACAATGATCCAAAAATAAAACAAAGGGCAATGGAAGATGTTCATAATAAACTACAGAATAAAACAACTGCATGAAAGTGACCTGGCTTTTGTGGGAGGGAAGGGCATAATAAAATTATAAAAATAAGCTCATTTCACTATTATAGTCACTTCGGTAAAAAGTTGGAAACTGCCTTAAAAGTATGGATACAAAAGTATGGAAATACAGAGAATAAATGATTTATTGAAGATAATTATGATTTTAAACATGACAAAAATACCATTCATTTTTACACATCCGTATCTTTATGCACTCACACCTTTATTCTCATACATCTGGAACTTTCCTGTTTCTGAATTTACACAGCCATGAAATCAAGTCCGTCTAAATCTGACAATACTTATCATCATTTATATAATGTCTTTGACTATGAAAATATTATTCATAATCTCCTCAAATATACAAAAAATATTTTGCAAAGGTAGTTTGAAATAGTCTGTTTTTTCTCCAACGATGAAATTAGGTATCTCATAGCAAGGCTTTACTGGAGCAAATTAGAATTATTCCTATTTTTTTCCAGTGCCATGTCTGACCCATTAATTTTAGGACTAGTCATGAAACATGATAACCTTCATATTTTTAGTTGTCTAAATTGAACTTTTATAATATTTTCTTATAATTTAGTTTCAAAACCTGCTGAACTGGCCCATCCAGCTTCTTTTAGATGCCATCGTCATTCCACGCCAAATCTGTCCTCTGGTGAAAACAGACTTTCATGGAAACGGACTTTCCTTCACATTACCTCTTGCTTAAATACAGGACAAGCTTTTTGCAAAAGAACACGATAGGTGTTCTGCCTTCCTGAAGAATGTACTCACTACCACGTTAAATAAAATGTCCTTTTTCTTCCTAATAATCTTCTTCATTGCCGTTTCCTCAGACATTCCCCCATTTGTACATGGCACAAAATCACCTTCCTGCAAAAACATTTTTGTTACAGAAAACTCATTTGTAGGTGAAATACATTCTGATATCTCCAAATAAAATTCACTTTGTTCTCAATCTGACATACAAGAGTATTCAAAGAGTGAAAACAAAAGCAATCTGCTCCCATGGCAGCTGGTTCTATTCCCCGACTACCTTTTACCCCCCGTTGGATGAACCAATGTGCTTGTCGTTAATTCACGGAGCCACCTACTGACCAAGTGCCAACCGTGTCAGCGCTACACCAGCACCCAGGGACGGAGCCCTGAAATGAAACAGCAACAGCGGGAAGCCCTACTCTCAAGAAGAGTACCCTTTGGAGAGAAAGGAATTAAAGACTGAGGAAAAATGGAAAATACAAAATACCGCCCAGACAAGTGCAATGAGGGAGAAATGCCACGAGCAATTATAACTGGTAACAGGGCCAGTCCAGTGCACAGCAGATGTTGCAATCTCTCTCCTCACTTCCACTAACCAAAGCAGGCCAGAAAATGGAGCCTTTCAGTCTCATGCAAAGGGAAAAAAAAGCATTATATGGACAACTTTTTCACATATATTAAGTTCTTGATGACAGGCTGATTCATTGGAACTTTTTCTTGCTCCCTCTCTTTTTCTCTCCTCTAAAAGAAGCTACTCTTTCTGAGTCAGGGATTTTCACCACTGGCTGCATCGGAATCATATGGCAGGGTTTGGAAAGCCCAGGTCCCACACCAGAGATTCTCATTTAATTGGTGCAGCCTGCAAAAGATTTTTAAAACCTCAAGTGCAGCCAAGATTAACAAGCATGGTTCTATGAAGTGCTTTCTAAAAATTCAAGGACTTGAGGAAGGAAAAAAGTAGACTAGTTGGCCTATTGTACATATAATTGGTTCATAAACAATAAGGAGATACAAAAGTTAGGCATGGGTAAATTTTTAGTTTAGACATGTCCTTCATAGTTTTCCACAATTCAGTGATTCATAAAGATTTTAATGAGATAAAAGTTGGGTTAAATCAATTATTTAAATAAACATTGCTACATGCTTACAATGGGGTAATATTAAAAATAAGGTCAATCTAAATGCTGTGAATGAAAAAATGGCCTTGAGTGGTGTGGCTCAGTTGGTTGCTTGTCAACTCACAAAGAAAAGGTTGCCAGTGGAATTCCCAGTCAGGGCACATGCCTGGGTTGCAGGTTTAGCCCTCGGTTGGGGCATGTTCCAGAGGCAACCGATGTTTCTTTCTCACACTGATGTTTTTCTCCTCCTCCTTCTCTTTCCCTTCCCCACTCTAAAAATAAATTTAAAAAATTAAATAAAATCTTTCGATGAAAAAGATGTCCAGGATATACTGTTAAATAAAAAAATCAGATTGCAGAACAATTCAAATATAAGAAGTTCTCTGTTGCAATTGGATGTATATGTAAGGATGTATATATACATGCCTGCAAACTTGTTTATATATACAAAAATTATGCCAGAACCATCATACTCTTCAGAACACGGTTAGGGTCAAGGGGAGAGTTTCCCTTCTCATTTATCCACTCACACATGCTCACATTTTGAAAAAAGAATAATCATGCATTTGTTTACTTGAAGATGTTTGGGTTCTGATGTTCACAATTTCTACAGAGCATACTAACGTGTCAGCTTATGAAAAATATAAATCTTTCTGGACTCCAATCATAAGGCAACTGTAGAATTTTGTGTAAGACTGTGCAGTTTCAGAAATAAAACTGGCCAAGCACCAATCTACTTACCTGACAACTTAATCTGATTTTTCTAGCAATTAAACAATATCCATCAATGCCATTCGATAATATACTTTCTCACCATGTAATAAAAAAAGTCTACCAGATATTTAAACACCCAGGTTCACAATCATATACTCCATATTTCAGGTTCTTAAGAATTTTACTGAATTTTGTCTAATCAGTAAGTAACATCTGCCTTTGTTCAGCCAAAAGTATTCTTTCAATTCTAATTCACTGTAATTCTTTACTCATCACAGGAAACACTAATGCATATTCAACATTGTTTGAGTTTATTATGTTATGCAGTAAGCTATGATAATTTTACAAACCACTGCACAGTATTGCACAATAACAAGTAAGAAAATTGTGAGTCAGTCAGGTCTAAATACTTCAAATGTCTATATCCACAAAGTAATGCTTGTAGGTTATATACAAGTAGCCCTGCTCTGTCAGTTTGTAAGGTAAGGGGTGACTGAAGGATATTTCTGTCTTCTCCCCATAGCCCATGTTAGAGTAAAAATGAATGAATACAAATTATTAATTGCATTCATTCTTTTTCAAGTTTCTTCTGCCTTCTTTCTCTACTCCTAATCGGTTTAGATAAAGTTCACCTTGGAATGGGAGCATCTTGGTGGAGTGGCAATACGGGGGGTGGGGGAAAGCAGAGAGCTGGCTAGAATACATCTTGTTTTGCCACTTATGGGTATATGACCTTCACTCAGTTTGCTAAGAGATGAAATGAATTTAATAATAACTTAATCATCACATCATTGTATCATACAGCCATCTATGATATCACCAATAGGCCAATGCCTACAACTTGTGGTGATCTAGTTGATACTAATTAATATTAAAACAGTATATTGCTTTTATAAAGTGATACTATGAAATGTATCTTTGTAGTTTAAGTTCACATCCTCATTAATATAAAATTTGCCAGGCAGATGTTAACAAGCATAAGTGTTTGGGCTACTGTTATATCTTGAATTCTATAAAAGTTTACTCATTAACTTAGTTGAGGCATGTCAACTATCTCCTCGAAGTGCTAGTAATGCTTGGTTTGATTCTGCTGATGATGTGAGAAAACATTTCAGATTTATTTGTTCAATGCTGAATAGAGATTGAGGTGGACATCTAAAGACTGCATTAGCTTTATGTATGTGACTTTACAGTTGTGTTTTTAATGTGTGTTATTTATATTCTTTCATATTTCATTATATTGAATCTTTAAATTTGTACTTACATTACTAATGTGAAAAAGATAGAATATTTGTATCTATACATAGAAAAGCCTCTTAGAGGAAACATATATTTTTATTTGAACAATAAAAAGCCTAAACTGGCTGAATTAATTAAGCACTTTACCAATTCTCCACCTAACTGATTAAACATATAACAGAATCTGTGTTTTCTCTGAGGAAGCACCAGAAACATTAGCTTTAACACTAAAGAGACAAAATCTGTAAAAAATAATATAGTAGGTAAGAAAACAACATGGCTGACCAAAGTCATAACCACTCAAAGTAATGCTAATTCTTAGTTTTGACTGTTTTTACAAAGTCCTAACTTTACTTTGATGTCAAAATTTTCTCCATTCCTTCAAATTAAATTATGTAAAAATGCAGTTATTATCTTTCACAGATGGACTAGTTTATACCATTGCATCAATGCACAAATTCTGTTGTCAGACGTTGTAATGTATAAAATGAATAAAAAACTGTTGTTAAATATTTTATTTAAGTAATCATTTTATCACATACCATGTCAGATATTTCAACTTAATAGAACACCAGTTGTCTATTAAATCACTTTTCTCAACAGTATTCATACTTAATTTCTTCCTTTGCAGCCTTTTGACCCATCTGTCTTCTCCCCACAACTTCCAATTCAAACAAAAAAGTGAAAATAATAATTAATTTATAAGGTGCTTGACCCTCTTCTGATTTATTTTCTCATAAAGACTCTATATAAACCCTATTATGTCCATCACACAAACAATAAATTGAGCTCTGACTGGGACAGCATCACCTGATTCTGCTGAACTGCAGCAAGGAAAGCCAAGCGACGGGTGGAGGAGCTTAAACAGGGGGGTGTTTAATTGTCCAACTTGGAAAATCCAGTGGTTGAAAGGTGTTATAATCTCAAAATGAGAGGACAGAGAAACCTCAGAAATGGAATAAGTAATCTGCCCAAATTATTCCCAAGTAATCCATTTGCTTTATAAAAAACACTATATCACAATTTTCTACACATGCACTGATGCACACACTCTGGTGTTCCTTAAGCACCTCGTGGGTTCCAGGAGCTTCCCATGCCAAAGCGGTGCTGCACGGTTCCTGCAGTTGAGGAGTTGAAATTCTGTTATAGGATGCTCTGCAAAAATGGGAAATTTAACACCTAAAAATAAAGGGTAGTGTGACATTGGCAAAGGCAATACCCTGGAAGAGATCTCTAGCAATATTTTCTTGTGTATAAAGAAAGAGGGAAATGCAGAGACAGGTACAACGAACCTCGACATTTTTTAAGTCCCTACACTTCTTCATCGGAACGAATGTGAGAACAAATCCCAGATGAATACCACATTGATTACTGGGTCAGCAAGCCCTGTTTTCCCTAGAGACAAAGATAGGAACTTGGCTTTCTTTATGATGAATGTACTTTGAGCTGTCTACCAAATATTGTGTGGAGACCTCGGGGCATTAAAAGTGCTCTGTGTTCCTCAACAATTTGCAAGCTCTAACCTAGTTCTTAATTACTAACGACTAAGGTAATAGAATTTATCCAATGGTAAAATAAAGCTACTTCAGGCATGACACGTACAGTGCTTAACAGGACAAACCTACAACCCCATGGACACCTTCCCAGAAAGTAAGGGCGGAAAGAATGCAATGGCGAAGAAAGGTAGTTTGGGGAAAAATATACATATGATTAGCTGAGTAATCACCCAAACCAACAGAAGTTAGAGTCAGTCCTCCTTTTCTGTGCAAAAAAGCATCAAAGTTTCTAGGTAGCGTGATTCCCCGAACCCCGTTTTAAGAAGTCACAGAGAGAGGCAGAACATTTAGTCTTACGCCCTTCATGTCCTATTCTGGAACTTTCCCCATGACTGTTATTGAGAGGGCTGTCCTGACCACAGGGTGGTACTGTGTCTTGAAGATTGAAAAAACTGTGCCACTGTCCTACCTACTGCCAGGTGCCCTGGGGACAATCATCACCATATTGGACAGCTGTGGGCTCAGGGATTTCAACCTGAGAATTCTAATTCCTTTAAATTAAAAAAATACAAATATGATATTCGTTTTTATTAGTTTTGTATGAGTAGTAGTAGCAATAAAATATCACATGGTAGCCCGTTCAGGATGACTCAGAACTGGACCCTAAAGAATTGACGAAGAGTTCACAGAGGTAAATATGGGACCACGTGCCAAGCAGAGTGGGGAGCCTTGTGATCTGGAAGGGAAGAACGAAAGCTGGTGAGGGCAAGAGAGAGGCCCTGAGAGTGGAAGGGGAAAAGTCTTCAACATGGATTTTATTTAACTCACAATTTATTCCAGGGGCAGTTCGTGGTTGACAGCAAAGCAACATTGATATTTTTTCAAGCTATTATTTTTGTGGAGCACTTACTATATGTTAGGCATATCCTCATATTTTATTTCATTTAATTCTCCACCTTTCTTCTCCTCTTTCTTCTTTAAACTCCACCTTCTTTCAAAGAGGGTTTGAGAAAGTATTATTCAGCTATAAAAACAAGTGAAATTTTGATATATGCTGCAACACGGGTAGACATTGAAAGCATTATGCTCGGTGAAATAAGCCAGACACAGGACAAATATTGTATGATTCTATTTATGTGAAGTACCTAAGTTGGTCAACTTTCTAAAGATCAAAAGTAGAACTAAGGTTACCAGGAAATGAGAGGAAAGGAAAGGGGGAAGTTGCTTCACGGGCAAACAATTTTTGTTAGGGATGATGTAGGTCTGGGCATAGATAGTGATGGTGATTATAGAGTAGTGTGAATATATTTAATGCCACTGAGTTGTACACTTACAAATGGCCAAAACAATAAATTTTGTTAGGTATATTTTACCACAATAAAAAAATTTGAGGAAGGACACAGAAATGTATACAACAGATGTGTGTGTGTGTGTGTGTGCATGAGAGAGACAGAGAAAAAACTGGAACTAAGTAAAAATAAGAATGGGAAAGTAGGTTGAAATTGGGTAAATAAACATAACGTATGCCATTAGAGCCAACATAGTGATTAAAGGTAAGATGCAAATTTTGTTCTATTTTCATAGCAGCCAAAACAAAAATTTACAATAGTCATAAAATAACAAACCAAACAACTCCTTGAAATAAATGCTGATTAAAAAAAGAGAAAAAAAAAAACAGAAAAGTACCACTAGATTGTTAGGGATTTTCATAAGAAAACACTATGTGATATGGTGGCCAGTTTCCTCAACTGTGTTTGCATAATAAAAACAAACAGGCTCCTTTTTTGTTGCTCTCTGTGTAAAATGACTATATTCTATATTTGTGGTTCTCACTAGAGAAAGTATAATATACAAGCAAATTTTGGTTTTGAATGATTCAATACCTGCATGGAGAAAAAGCCTTCAATAATTTTCCATCTCCTTTATATGAGCAATTTTGGCTTCTCTGCTTGGTAATGTAGTAGGCAAACTCCTTACATGGCCAAAATGTGTTCAATAAATATGATTCTACAAAAGCCCCAAATCGCAGTCTATACTTGTGAATCACTGTACTCAGCAGAACTCATACCATAGCAAGGGGTATAAAGGTGGTTGAAATTACCTGGGAATTTTAACACACTGGATTGGTAAAATGGGAATTTAGAACTTGAACAACCTTTAAACAGGAAAGTGGCTTAAGAAAGGAATGCATTCCAGCCCAGAGTTCGGTTAACAACCTCACTGGCTTAAATGAGACCAGAGAGAGTCACTCCTTGCCTCAGCTACATAGATTTCCTTTTATCCAGGACTTCCAGTGGGATGGTTCTGTTTTCATTAATGCGAGTTATACACACGAACCATCAGCCATTAAGCTAAAATATATTCCAGCAAAAACAAATAAGCACTTTTTTTTAGTTAGAGCACTTTGTTAGTTTGTAAGCAATGGGCACATGTGTCTGTCTGGTCTTGAATTCTTAGCAAGGAAAATATAAATATAAATTATTTTTTATGAAGAAAGACCAAATACAAATACAGAAATGCAGTCTGTTTCATTGTGCAAATAGGGTCCCTTGATACTGGCTATTTAGGCTGTCGATAGAGCTAAAAGTCATCTATAAAAAGTACTGACTTGAAAGATATTTTATTCAGTATTACTATATTTATTAAGCATTGTCTCAGAACAATAGTGCCTCATTTATATGAAAAACACCCATGGAATTAATCCTCTAAATAAAATTTTCATTAACTAAAATTTACCTATGTAAGTACCAAGAGTTTACTCATTTAACTAATTGAATTGAAAATCTTTTTATATTACATGTACCACTGGATATTTTGGGTCAATTTTTTTAAATAAACTTTTTAATTTGGAACAATTTATATTTACAAAAAGCTACAACTATAGCGGAAAGGTTCCATTATCATTCACCCAGTCTGCCCTAATGTCCCATTGTGCATGAATTACTATACTAAGAGATTAACATTGGTGCTTGACTATAAACTACAGACTTTATTTGCATTTCACCAATTTTTCCATTAACATTCTCTTACTGTTCCTAGATTCAATTCAGTACACCACATGACATTTAGCATCACTGATTTAAAACCAAGTATTTTTAAGTGAATTGCTTTTCTTCAAGACTAATGTTTCAATATTATGAATATCAACTCTATTATACCATAATTTACTATTCCATCAGGGTTAGCAGAAATGAGTTGCACTCTTTGAATCTTTATATTAATTGGCTCTATCAGCTATAAATTTTAATATATTCTCATGTTTACAGGGGGTTTTTTTGTTTCTGTTTTCTCCCCTAATGGAAAAAGATTGGTACTGTATTAGTCAAAATTGAAGCTGTTGTGGTAGTTGTTATTGTCATTGATGTTTTGCCATGTCCATCAATTGTGATTTCCTAGTTACAAGATCTGACGGCATATTTTCAATTCTTGTTCTTAGCTTTTTTGAATCCTTTGATAAAAGTAAATAGTTCTTTTATTCTTTTTTTTATTGTTGTTCAAGTACACTTGTCTCCATTTTCTCTTGGATGCAGTGACGTTACAATCTCATAGGCTTACTCTGTGGCTGACCTCACTACCCCTTATTTGTCTCAATCTCTGGCTATTTTCCCTTATTCTTCCCCATGAAAATATGCCACAGGGACCTATCATGGATATTATTTGTTTCTCTCCTACACCTACCTTTTCCTTAGCACTTTTACCTGGTATCATGACTTCTACAATGAGCACTGCTGACTTTTAAGTGTTAGTCTTAAATTTTAAAGTGCCTGGGGGATAGCTTTATCTGGAGGCCAGCTTGCATCTCAAACTCACTATCCCAAAAGTGAATTGATAATCTTCCCATTCATTCTTGGTTCATGTTTTGCCTTTGTCCTCTATTTTTTAATATTTTATTTATTTATCTTTAGAGGGAAGAGAAGGAGAGAGGGGGAGAAATATCAATGTATGGTTGCCTCTCATGCATTCCCTGCTGGGAACTGGCCTGCAACCCAGGCAGGTGCCCTGAGTGGGAATCGAACCGAGATCCTTTGGTTCACAGGCCCAAGCTCAATCCACTGAGATACACTATCCAGGGCCTTTGTCCTCTCTTTATAACACAATGTTCCTTCATATCAGCCAAAGTGAACGCCTGGTCATTATCTTCACTTTCCTTTCTCCTTTTCTAATACTACATCCAATCAGTTGTCAACATTTGACTGAATTTTTATTAGATTTCATTATTTGTTCCCATCAATCCTTTTCCAATGCAAGCACCACTATTAGTGCCAACCAATTAGTAGGTGTTTATAAATTGTAAAACAAACATAAATTACTCCCCAATTGTGCCATTAACTTGTCTCTTTCTCCTAGACACTTCCTCCTCTATCTATTGGACATTGAGATGCATAATTTCTCTTCCTGAAGTCCACATCTGACCATATCATTCTTTTGTTCAAAAAATGTTCAGTCTGTCTTTACATGTTACTCCACTCCTTCCTCCAATGGAATAAAAGACCTTTGTTTGGCATTAGATTCCTTTGATCTGGCCCAAATCAGACAGTCCAGGTCTTTCTTCTTCATCCTCTTCATACATCCTGAAAGCCAAAAAGGAACCCTTCGCTGCTTCCCTGGAATTCTGTATTTCCCTATCTTTGCTTACACTCTTCCCTGCAGGTGGAGTTCCCTATTTCTTTTCTCTGTGCTCGTGTCTTTTCCAGCCTTCAATGACACCTGAAAGACACTTCTAACAAACAGCTGCCCTCAATCTCACATCTGGAAGTAGATTCTTCTGCTAAACTCCTCTTTGTGTTTTAGCGATACCTCTGTTGCTTCTTGTTTCACACTTACCTTGCTTTCAAATTACTCACGCAGATTTCTCCTCTCCCCTACAGAACGACTGCACACTCATGAAGATGACTGTCTGATGCACCTTTTGATCTCACCACGTTTCTGAATACCACAGTGCTAAACCCTCTTCTCCTAGACCAGTTCCTAAAGAAGTCAAAACCCAGCCACGAAGCTACACAACCACAGATTTCCTTTGTTGCTTGCTAGAAACAAACATGCAGTCACTGAAGAGTTTGCAGAGACTCACTATCTTTCTCTTCACCACTACTCCCACATCAGCTGCAATGAACTGAATGTTTGTGTCCTTCCCCCTCCCCAAAGTCATACTGAAACCCTAACCCCCAATGTAATGGGATTAGGAGGTGGGACCTTGGGAGATCATTAGTGCCCTTATAGAAGGGACTCCAGAGAGCTCTAGTCCTTTCTGCCATGTGAGGATACAAAGAAAAGATGGCAGTCTGCATCCTGGAAAAGGGCTCTCACAAAGGATTTCAGGCTTCCAGCCTTCAGAATGGTGAGAAGTAAATTTCTGTTGCTTATCAGCCACCCAGGCTATGATATTTTGTTAATGCAGTTCAATCTGACTAAAACATCAGTCAGTAAATTCAATGCACATGTAGATGATTCATCCAATCACTGGACTCTCAGGTGCTCAATCCCTATTTCCAGTGATCTAGTTCACTGCCATGGCTACCCATTGCCACAATCACATGCTGGAACTTGCCACTACCCAATATCAACTTTAAACGTTCTGCTCCCTCAACATTACTTTCTCTTGTGTTGCTCACTCACTCTAGAAACCCCTCTTCACAGTTCTTTAGCCCAGAAGTACCTACAATTCACTGGCTCTACCCCCTTATCCACTTAGATATCATGGACTCTAATCACAGTGTGACATAGTCTCAGTGAATATGATGCCCTTTTATTGAGCTTTCATACTCACCTGGCAAAACTCTAACCCTGGAAATCCAACTCTCCACTTACCTCCTGCTTACAACCAAACAGCTGAACACAGCTGAAGGGAAAATTACACAGCCATGCTAACCAAATTCAAATTAAATGTATGATCCCAAACCTCAAAATTCCTCTACATTGCTGGCAACTGTATATTTTTTCTGGTGAATTTATACACTCACTCTCTGAGGCGACTGTTTTGCATTTTCTCTTTTCTCCTTGAATACCCCTTACCTTCTCATTGTTCTCAGCTATCACAGCATTTCTTTTTTTTTAAGATTTTATTTATTTATGTATCTTTAGAGGGGAAGGAGAGAGGGAGAGAAACATCAATGTATGGTTGCCTTTCGTGCGTCCCCTGCTGGGAGTTGGCCTGCAGGGAACCAGCCTGCCACCCAGGCATGTGCCCTGACTGGGAATTGAACCACAATCCTCTGGTTCGCAGGCCCACACTCAATCCACTGAGCTACACCAACCAGGGCCAACAGCATTTCTTAATCAAAAGATCATTTCCACATTTTCCATAACCACCTTCTGGGTTTGTGCCTATTTAATACACTTCTTCTCAGTTACAATGAATGAACTGACCTTGCTCATATCTACAGCCTAGTCCTTTACTCCTTTCAATTCACATGCATCCTTATTGCCTATTTAAGGTCTTTGGTCCTATAATTGTCCCCTCTTTCCTCTATATCATTAA
Source organism: Sturnira hondurensis (assembly GCF_014824575.4). NCBI lineage: Eukaryota > Metazoa > Chordata > Mammalia > Chiroptera > Phyllostomidae > Sturnira > Sturnira hondurensis. Next base: position 3,741,682 of record NW_028094767.1, read on the forward strand.
GATTTTTCTTTTAAACTCTTAACTGACCCATTTTCAGTTGCACACAGACTTCTGATATGTCTCCCTTTAGAAAACAAAAACTTAACCCCACGTTTTTTCAAGTTATACCTCATATCTGTCTTTTATGTCAAAACTCTTCAAGGAAGTTATAACTGAAGTTTCCCATTCTCTCTTGAACGTACTCAAATTATGTTTTGGTCTTAACTATTTCAAGGTGCCTACTCGTGAGAGGATACCAGTGACCTCCAGGTTGTCTTATCCAATGAGCAGCTCTCTGCCTTCCTGGTTATTCTGTCCCTCACAAGCATTCAGCAGGCTTTTTTCACTCTCTCTTCTTAAAACTGTTTCCTCACTTGGTTTCCATGATTTCACTTTTCTAGTCTCCCTATGTTAACTGATCGCCTCTTTCCTCTCTCCTTCCCAGGCTCCAGTGGTTCTTCTCTACATCTAAAAATTAGCAATCCCGCAGCTCAATCTTCAGCTCTCTTCTCTTCACTGTCTACCCTTGGTCTTGATGATCAAATACAAGTTCAGTGGCTTTCTAAATTATATATAATCCAATCACTCTAAATTCATATCCCCGGCCCCAACATTTCTGTGTACTCCAAACTTAAATATGCAGCTACCTTCTCAGTATCTCCCAGCTGTATATCTAGTCAGCATCTCAAAGTTATGCCCCATGCTGCATCTTGGTCCAATCAGAACTCTTCTCCAATCACACACCTTCTTAATAAATGGCACCTCCATTGTTTGGGTACTCAGGCACAACATTGAAATTATTCTTGTCTCTTCACACCCAATCAAATCTATAAGAAACTCTTGTCAACTCCACATTAGGTAGATATCATGCACTCAATCTATACTCAACCCCTCCTTACTACTATTCTAGTTCAAGCCATAACGATCTCTTACTTGAATTTCTGCAACAGACCGCTGAATGGTCTCCTTCATCCTGCTTCTGCCCCATTCAATTTTGATTCTTACTGGATACAATGTTACATAACTACTTAATAATAACAAATATTTACATTGCACTTATGTTCCAGGAACTGTTTAAAAAACACACACACATACAAGTATGTGTATGTATATAAAAGAACTTTGTTCCAGGCATTGCTTTAAGAAAAAATATATATACATATATGTGTGTATATATACATATGTGTATATATACATATATAAAATATACACACATATATGTGTGTGTATGTATATATATTTTTAATCTTCAAAACAACCTTAGAAAGTAGTTTTATTATTCTCACTTCACATGTAGAGAAGGTGAAGTATAAAAAGATTAAAAAATTTGGCATGACTGCGCAGTAAGTAGCAGAATAATAACGTAAGTCTTTACTCAACCATAAAATACAAATGCCTCCAACTTTACCATATTATGTATTTGCTCCACTGGAATGTAAGCTCCATAAGTGGTAGGAACTTTGTTTGGCTATCACTGTATCGTAACATTCCCTACCAGCAGACTCTCAGTAAATAAGTACTGAATGGATGAATAAATACATGTCTACCACTGGTTCTCCCTCTTCTCCTAATTGGTAACACATAAGTAATTATCTGCATGAATTAATTAAATCACAACCTAAACAAGTTAGAATAAATGGGTTCATTTGAAACCCCAAAGTATTTGCCTGTGAATGAAGTCCTTGAAATTCAACTTGCTGAGTAGCATTCTTTTTGGATTCTTAAGACTTTTTAAAAAATGTGTTCCTAGTTTCTCATTCAGCTAGCAATGAATGACTTCCTTGTTAGCAAAGCAATAATATAATGAGAGATCTAAGTACTAATTTTATAAGGTTAATTTAAAAATCGGCTTCGAATTACTCAAAAACAGAATGAATCTTTAAAACTACAAATAGCAACTGGTTCAGGTGACCTGTCAACCACTGGAAGAAGAGCAGACAGGGAATTTTTACAAAGAATATGAAAAAGTAAAACTTCATTATTGTTCAGTGGGATAATGGGTTCAACAAAAAAGTTTGTTCAAAAAGGCTCTGTATCTTTGCAAACAGTTTATAAATTCTCCCTCATACGTGCTAGTCATCCTTTTTGAGTGCTAGTTGGCTTTTACTGGAAATGACTTGACGGAGCAGGTCACACAGCTCTCCCTGGGCTCATCCAGCTTCTACTGGCACCGACCCACAGTACTTCAGAACTCTTTGGACTAGGAGTGAGGAATTCCTACTCCGCTTCTCAAACACCACAGTTTCAGTCACCACAAATTATCTTCCACAGCCATTTTCATTTATTTTCCTGATCAAACTATTTGATAGTGCGCTTGACACTTTTTAAGTGCTTTATAAATATTAACTCACTTAATCTTCCAAACAGTCCTGTGAGAAGAGGAAACTGAGGCACAGTGGGGCTAAGTGACTTGCTCGAGCCCTGACCTCAGTCACTACACCTTGTTCTAACATGTGAGGGAGAGGAAACATCAGAGGAGCAAAGGACAGTGCACATCCTCCAGCAAGACAGACACAGAGGTGTTTGAAAAGAAGGAACATGAATGACTAGAAAATGGCTAGGACCAACCATACAGAGCACGCTTATTCCATGATGCAGGCCTTTTACAATCAGAGTTGTGTGTGTGTGTGTGTGTGTGTGTGTGTGTGTGTGTGTTTAAAAACAAGTCTTTTATTTAAAACGATTAAAATATAAGTAATAATAAAAATAAGTATGTCCTTAGATTTCTTTTTTAATTTTTATTTTTATTTAATTCTTGTTCAAGTACAGTTTTCTGTCTTATATTCCCAGCCCTGCCCCCTCCCAGTGCTCTCCACCTCCCTCCCATTTCCGCCCCCCACCTTAGTTATTGTCCATGTGTCCTTTAATACTTGTTGTTTTTTTTAAAGAAAGGCAGATTATCTCAGTATGTCACAAGACTGGTCTGTTCTGAAGCAACCTGACCAGAGTTGGAGAGAAAGTGGAGGCAGAGATGAAAAAGCACATGTGACAAGCTGGGGAAAGATAAAAGAATAAGACCTGGGAAGGAAAACCAACATCTGTACATGTGTAACGTGAGTCGGAATACCTTATAAATAGAAAGTTGTCAATATACAGGTGGACAAGGGTTCAGAATGATAGGAAAACACCAAATAATCCACAAATAATCCTCTATATAAGAATAGAGAGCCTTGAGTTTACATGTACAATTTAGCAATACTTTTGCCTGGTGGCAACTGATAGTATCATTATAAAAATCTAGCTTCTCAGACAGGATTGAATCAAAGTAGTACCAGTGGTTATGCACTCAGTTCACTGGGACAATTATTTGCTGAGTGGCCACTGTAGTATTTAAGGTACTCAGAGTGCTGCAGGAAGCAAAGGTTATTAATTTAGGATGACTCTGACCCTCATACTACCTAAATCCAGCAAAAGAGGCCTTAAGTTTGTAGCATATTCTATGTTTCTAATATTTTATTTTTCTGGATTTGAGAGGATAGCCATCTGAGGCTATTTTTCCCTGAAGGGTTAGGTTTTCTCCCTAAAGAGCAAATTATGAATTATGGTGCCTTAGACAGACCTCAAAGCTATTTAATAAAGTGATATGGATACTATAACAATTTCCCACTTGATTTTGGTGGTTTTATAGAGCAAGAAGTCTGTATTTTAGAGTCAATAAATATTAGCCAGCATCGACATATGAACATATCTATTTAGCTCTTTAAATAAAAACAACCAAGGATAAATTACTATTAAAGTTTTATATTTAATCTTACCTTAGTTCTGCCATTAATTTCTCAATAAACTTTATGGAGAATAAATATTGAGATTATTCTTTTTATTAAAGTATAGTTGATATACAGTATTATATTGGTTTCAGGTGTATAGAATAGTAACTCACCATTATACACCTTATGAAGTAATCACCATAAGCCTAGTAGCCATCTGTCACCAAACAGAGATATAATATAGCTGACTATATTTCCTATCCTTTACATTACACCCTGTGACTGACTTAGGTTATAACTGGAAATGTACTTCCTAAGCCCTTGCACCTTCTTTCACCCATCACCCTACTTCCCTCCCCTCTGGCAACCATCGGTTTGCTCTGTCTGTCTACGAGCACCTTTACTTTTGACAATGAACTTGCCCTAACCATTTTACTTAAGATTAGAAATATTCCACTATGTTATTTGCTCTAAAATCTCTGACCAGCTTTCAAATTTAAAAAGCCCTTGTGCCCACTCTTAAATATTTTGTGGGCAAAAGATTGCTCTTCTCTGTTTGTCAAAAGACATGTCTGGTTGGGCATTCAAAGTTCCCTCTTATAAGCTCCTGAATATTTGCAACTGGAGAAAAAATGACAATGTTTATAGCAGAAGCATATTCCACCTGGTCCATGGCAAGCCCTGAAGTCCCTGTTTTCCTAGTCCCAAGTAATATAAAAATCACTTTTAGAGATGAAGGGGGAAGTAGATATTGCACATTCATCCTGAAACCACAGAAACAGAGCACCATGAAAGAGGTGCCACATTTCCTAAAACAGGCATTGAAGAACTGGGCACACTGGGTCCATGGCTTTATGCCCTTTCCTACTCCCAGTAATTACTCTTACTTCCTATTTTGAAGGATTTGGTTAGTAGAGATATGGATCAAAACTCTAGTTATCATTTTCTACCACAGCTGGGCTGTAGAAAAAGGAAGTACCCATCTCACCCCAAACTCAGTTGTGTGAACCTGCCCTCCCCACGGGAGTCTACAGGAACACAGGACACCAGAAGGAATGAGAAGGAGCAGTGCTCAGCGGAAGGCCCAGAACTTCACAGGTTTGGGAATGATTCCTACATCCTGAACACCAAAAATTACATGGCAAAACCCATATGTCAAAACTCTGTCTATAAATTTTCTTTACTTTTTCTCCTTTACTCCTTAAGGAGAGATCTTGAGTCATTTCTAAGTTCCTATGAATAGTCCCTTAGCAACCATTTTAAATAGGATTAGATGCAACTGTTCTCTATTTAAGGGTGTTACATTATGAAAATCCCAGTATATATAGAAACAGACTGGGGAGGGTGGAATAGATCCTTCAAGCACAGTTAAGAAGATTATAAAAGGTATTTATTTTATTTAAAAAATTTATTTCCCCCCAATAAACTTGTAGTATAAAAAATTAGTATTGGTCAATATATAGGGTGGGGCAAAAGTAGGTTTATAGTTGTTCATATGAAAAATAATACAATAATTAATAAATCATAATAGAAGAATACATTCTGTGGTTTGCATACTCACACATGTAAGCCTCCTTTTGCCCATCCTGTGTAATTGGCAGTCTAGCAACTAGCCTCTCCTTCCAGCCTCCAGCCTCTCCCTGGAGAATCCAATTGTCCATTTGTCCTATTGACTGATGAGCCAAGACCATCTCCTGGGGATATTTCATTATAACACACTTGCTTAAAAATATTTTGCATTATAAAATTGCACTGCTAATCTATTAAAAAACAAACTATCTCACATATTTCAAATAAGCATAAGTCTTTTAATGTAAAATAGACAATATAGACTTCGGAAATTATGGCTATCTTAAAGCATTAGCACACAGATTTAATAACTAGATCGAAATAACCTTTGGTTAAATAAAGAAAAAATGAGTCTGAGTTTGTTTCCTTTAAGAAGTTCAAACTATATCTGATTGCAGTTAATTGTTTTCAGAACAAAGGATAGTACGAAAGTGAAGAATCTCACATAAAGTCCATTTTTCACGTATGTTTTTACCTAGAATTTTGTAATAAAGATATTTGTCTCTTGTTTGCAAAATAATACTGACACATCCAATCCTTCTTTCCTATGCCACTGTGTTCCCAAAAAATAGCAAATACTTTTCTCCTTTAAAATTCTATTTATTTTACTAATAGATTTTTCTTTGGGGCAATATGATTCAGCACCTGACACATAATACTTAATAAATATTTGTTCAATTAAATTGAATGTTTAAGCTTGTGTTCATTTCTAACGGCTAATATTTGCCAAATGTTTTATCCAGACCTCCTGAGCACCTTCTTTACCATTAGAGATTCACTGTCATCGCAACAAGTCTTTGTTCAGAGAATATTATGGGATCATCCCTGGGAACAAGGCTATGACATTTTAAATAAATACAATAGCATGTGAAAGAAGAGTCATTAAAGATAAGAGTCACTACAAATAAACAAATAGATTGATAATTTAATATAAATTATGACTAACAGCAATAAAAAGATAGAATAAATTCTACTTCAATATTTTACATATCAGTCCTCACTGGTGTAGCTCAGTGGATTGAGAGTGGGCCTGAAAACCAAACGGTTGCTGGTTTGATTCCCAGTCAGGGCACATGCCTGGGTTGTGGGGCCAAGTCCCCAGTAGGGGATGTGCAAGACACACCACACATTGATGTTTCTCTCCCTGACTCCTTCCTTTCCCCTCTCTATAAATAAATAAATTAATTAATTAATTAAAATTTAAAAAGTATTTTACATATCAATGTTTTATGTTTGCTTTATTAGAGACACAATAGAGTAAGAAATAAAGAACCTGGGGAAGGAAGGTGAAGACATAAGGAATTTGAGTATCAGAGACTTTGTTTCCAAATGTTTCAATAATGAAACACATTTGGATTAAGTAAAAAACATATCACCTGATACAACAGAAGAACTGTTGCTGCCTCTTTGAAATGCATCCTTATACTCTCTTCCGATATTACTTGTCAGACTATAGAAAATGCAAGGCTGAGTGCCCATTTCAAAGCCTACCTCTTCATCTTCAGATTTTTTATACTTAAATCCAAATTCTCCTCTGGACTTGAATGACTAGTTTCAGGATGTGAGCTTAAGAATTTAATAAAAATCTTGTATCTAAGGAAAAGCAACAAAAGTTTGAGAACATAAGGCATGTTTTTTGAAACTGAATACTAGAGTCGCAGCGCCGGTGAGAAGGGACTTCCTCCATGCGGTGGAAGCACCACTGGTGGCAGCCGACTCCCAGAGGTCTTCAGTAGACACGCGATCAGGTCAAGTTTAGGAAACATCCCATGGGAGAGACAGTAAGGCCAAAGCCAACGGAAGTTCTGTAAGGGCCAGCAACACGTGTTCCTCGCTATATACTGACGCACCAGGGCCGGATGGTGCTTTCCATTTGTCAGCACCCACAGATGTTTAGCAAATGAAGTGCCCTTCAATCCTCTACTTTTAGACGGATGTATATGAAGGAAGCAAAGGTTTCACAAGTTTCGCATGTTTCAAAGCTATGGTGAATGAGATTGTGTCAGAACAAGTTTATCCTATTTTTGTAGAAGTCATATATCGAGAAGAGAGAAATCTCTAACAGTGGATATTTTTATTTCCAGTGCTAAATCACCCAAGAAACAGTATGAGAATCCAGGGAAGCTTCTTTCCTTTGCTACTGCCAGTTGACCACAAAAATAGTGCATTTGCATCACACAGATTTTTACTTATAAGAATTGAACCATATGCATATGACAGAGATAAATAAGAAAACTGTTTTAAATTGTAGGCAGAAATCCATTCTCCCTTCCAAGTCTCTTTAAAGCCTTTACCCTGAGTAAGGATGAGACTCTTCTGCCCAAGGGGAAGGGCCATCAAGGAACATGTATAAAGGACACGAGGACAAAGCCAAAGGGGTGTAAATTCAAGGGTGGGAGGTGGGGATGGGTGAAATGCAGGGAGGGAGTATTATAAAAAAAAATGGAGACAACTGTACTTAACAGCAATAAAAGATAAGTAAATGAAATATAAAAAAAAGACTGTGGTATCCAATGAGTTCAATTATACAAAGACAACGTGGACCTGAAAACACAAGCCAGCCACTTAATCTGGTGCTCGATGGAACTGCTTCATCCAATGCTGCAGTCCCACTGCCTGTGTGGGGAATAACAGAGATGATGTGCTTGCCTTCAGCCTGGCTCCTTCCAAAGAGTTTCCTGAAGCAATTTCAACAATACCCAAACTTTACCTCACCCACTGCACTGCCTTTAGAGCCTAATATCCAAATTATATTGGATTACACTGTCATTTTCAATCTTGCCGAGATTTAGTGAAAAATTCTCACCCCGGTTTCCTTGCATTCTCTTCTAGTCTAGGCATCCTCCTGGGGCCAAACTGACAGGCTTAGCTCATCCTTCGGAGCTGCTAGCTCTCCCCAAGTTCTTTGCTGTTTACTAGACCAAAGGATAGTGAAAAATTATTTACCATTATGCTTGGGGCAAAATTTCAAGCTATCTGAGGACACTTTTCACACAGCTTCCCTGGATACCCAAATTCCCTTACAAATAATCCCAACTAAGTTCCTCGGTGTCATCTGTCTGCCCTGTACCGAAGGCCAAGTGTATACCCATCCAAAACAGCATTGTGCGTGTGCCGCACACCACACTGACAGATGCAGGGGGTGCCGCTAAAGCAAACCCGGGGCACACAGGACACAGAGCAGAGGGGATGAGGACTGGGTAAGACCAAAGAAGCGAGCAGGGAAGAATGAGTTCAAGTCATCAGATGCTGGTGATAATTCAGAGGGGCAAAAACAGGCATTTAGTTGAATTTAGCCAGCCTGGCCATAATAAACATACATCCTTCGCTCTACAGTCTTAAAACTGTCTATAAAAACTCCAAAAACATAGGAGAACTATGTAACATTGATAATTGCATATTATCAATATAGAATATGAGACTTCATACCCATAAGTATTTCCCATGTGATTTTAAATCATATGTATTCTAAGAGTTCGGTTAAGCATAATGCGGCCCAGTGTGTCTCCGTGGACTGGACACTGTGTGCCAACCGGCCCCAGTGATGGTGCCAGACCCTGTTGTCTGCCCAGGGATCTCACAACCAGCATATTGGCTAAAATATGTCCAGTCCAAAAGCGTACAACGTTTCACTGGGTTCCAAAGCTTCCACAGTCAAATACACTGAAACCTTGGTTTTACTTTTTCTCCATCCTTCTTAAATTATGCATTTAAAAGTATGAAATGTTCACATTTCCCCTTAAGCCTTAGACTGGCATCTCATGTGATAGTCTATCAAATGGGCAGTTATTTTTAAATTTTTCCTGATCCAGGAAAAAATATGTACCCAGAAATGTCTTTCTCTGCCTGACTTTCACAACCTTCCTACTAAAAAGTTCTTTCCCGGTGAGAATGAACTTTCCTCTGCTGCCGTTTAGATGCCCAAACAGAGACCTGGACAGTTGGGCTGAAATCCCCCGATCCTGCAGTTACAGCAAATAACCAGTGTCGGGAAGAGGTGGGCTGGCTCCTCTCCAGGCTGCTTTTGTGCTCTGTGGCAGGAGGGGAGGAAAAGGAACAGCAACCATATGGGAAGTGCCAGCAAGGACACCGTAGCATCCAAATTGCATTTAATTGCAGGCTGAGTCTACACTAATTTTTTTCCAGATCCATACTGTATACATTTTATTACCAGCATTACCGATAATTACAAGCCACTTCAGATAAATTAAAAACTAGCTCTGACATGTACATTAAAAAAGAGCTTTCTGAAAGTTTAATAAATTCAGCAATAACTTACAGAATCACATAATTGTTGTTAATTTCAGTACACCTCTGAATTTCCTGATGCAAGCCAGAGCCAAAATACTATTTTAATTAAGCAATCAATTAATTAAAATAAATGAAACATTCTCGAAAAACTCAGAAACCCTAGGGGGTTATATTAGAGGAAGTAGAATCAAGCCTAGAATCCAGGAATCCCTAAGCTAGCTTGTAATTGGGATGTCAATTTACCCTACGTCACTTAATGTTTGCAAAAGACAACTCCAGAAACACTTTAAAAAATATGAGTTCTTTTGAATTGGTCATTCAGATTCTTAGGGTATAATCCAATAAACCATAAAGAGAGTAGAATCAAACTATTAATATAAGGGGAAATCAAGGATATTCATATTAAATGATGTTTTTATCTGTATTGAATTTATTTATGGGGTAACACTGGTTAGCAAAATTATGCAGGTTCGGGTGCACAGCTCCACAACACGTCACCTGTACACTGTGTTGTGTGTTCCCTGCCCCAAGCCAAGTCTCTGTCCGTCAACATTTATCCCCCTTCATCCTCCTCCACACCCTCATCTCCTTGATTAAATGATTTCTAACTTTCTCGTTTTACCCTCTAATCATGTCTTATGGGTTTAAATATATACTCCTTGAAAAACAAACATTTTACTCATTGCCTTTGGCTCTGGGTCTTAATTTTCTAAACAAAAATACATGGTGGTAGGAAAAACACTGTAAAATGTTAATTACCACATGAAAAGGTTCATTTAGGCTTGAACAAAACATACTGTAACATCATGCTGAAGGGAAAATAACAGGGGTGCTCAAACTTTACCAATGACTGTGCAGCCAACACAGCATCCTCTTCTTTCTAAATGCGCTCTTCTGCCTCTGTTCTACAGTTTCTGTTTCATCTGTAACCCCTCAGAGCCTACAAGCAAACTGAATGCACTACGCAGACACCCATGTATTCAGAGATGCTGACTTCATCCAGAGAGGCTGTCTCTCCTAGGAGAGGCCGAACAGAGGAAGCTCCTCAGAACAGTGCCCCCCTCCTCTGTGCCCAGGTGCTTTCCTCCAGAAGGTCTTCCTTCCAGCAGCTCTGAGGGAACGGCTCAAAGAGGCAGGTTTACCCAGAACGGGAGAGCCCAAGGGTCAAACAAGAAGAATCACTCCTCCCCTGGAAACGACTGGCATCATAGAGGAGTGGATGCTTCATCTCTCACTTCTGGGAAAATTCCCCACTGAGGCTCTCATATTTCTGTCTCCTGTAATGAGGAGGAGTAAGAGCAAAGAAGGAAAGAAAGAAGATATAGTACCTAAATTTCTGCCCAAATTGCCATTATTTCTTCCCTAAAGAAATAAAAACAGATTCAAAGCCAAAAAGTGTCCTTTTTTGCGTGTGGGAGGAAAGAGCGCCAGTCCTACTTGCACCAAGAGTCCAGAAGGTTAAAAGAGAACCGCTCCCCTCTGACGTCCCCAAGCCCCTTACCAACCCACAGCGACGCCAGCTGTGACAAAGGAAATACACCAGCCTCTTAATTCCACGTTTGAAGGAAACAAAATGAAGAACTAATTCTCAGTTCCATCGGTTCCTGTATATCACTTGCCAGATTCAGAATATGGACAAATGCGGAAAAAAGTTTATCTTTCAGAAAATTTGTATGAAATCTTATGGAGTATATATCCAAATTACCGAAGTTTCACTTACGAAACACAGGCCTTTCTTATATGCCTAATGCCATGATTTAAAAGTGGGCATTTTCCTACATAGAGTATTACAGAAGCACACTTGCTATGAGCTACAACTTGGTAGCAATGCTTAGATGTTCTATTATACCTTTATTTTCTTTTTTTTTTAAGATTTTATTTATTTATCTTTAGAGATAGGGAACTGGCCTGCAACCCAGGCATGTGTCCTGACTGGGAATCAAACCGCGATCGTGTGGTTCACAGGCCGGTGCTCAATCCACTGAGCTATGCTGGCCAGGGCTATTATACCTTCATTTTCTGATATTTTCATTACATCTTAATCTCAGCAAAGGTGCTGGCAATAATACATATGTCTTTTCAAAATACTGCAAAATTATCCTCGTCACCCTTAATTTTATATTAAAATATCAGCATTCTGTCAACTGTTTACACTAGTCTTACATTTAAACAAAATATTTGAAGATTATTTTTTAGATTTATACACCATTTATTTTATGTACTCAGGAATGTTATAGATGCAATGTGCAAATCGGCTCACTTTTAAATAAGGCATCCTATACAAAGAGAGTTAATTCCAGTTAGAGGTAGTTCCCCACGCTAAAATTTGAGATAGGGTATTCTCTCCCATTGAATACATACCACATGAATTATGTATGTAAATCCCTATTCATTCATCTGTGATCATAAATTAAATATGCTAGTCAAAACATTTTCTTAGTAAAACAACAAATGTGAAGAATTAAACCTGTAAGCTTAATGCCAGGTTAATCTATTCCAAAGTACTGCTCAAATAAGGGATATTACCCGAGTTTGACAGAAAAAAGCACCCAACTTCTGTGTGTTCCTAAAGCTCAGGTAACTGCATTGTGCTAAAATCACTACCGTGAATAGGAGTTTCTTAGCTTAGCACAATGTCAGAACTAAAGCTCCAACTGAGACTCAAAATTCCTTTCTATAGTACCAACACAGCAAGTACTGTACTTTCAAGCTGGAACAGTTCTCACATAGCAAGGTTGCACCTGTCTCTACGCTCAAAGAGATGTGAATAATGGGTGCATAGTAATGCTTAAATTTATACTGCTATAAAACCACAATTATTATAGCCAAAAGTTGTTAATGATGCCCGTGTGTGAAGAGCTGTGCTAAATGCGTTGCATGACCATTGTCATTTCGTCCCCTCCTCCCGCTGCTTCTGTTGCCCAGATGAGGCAACTGGGGGATGCATGACTTCACCGACATCACAAAGTAAGAGGTGAGCTCCAGATTCAAACTCGGCTTCTCCATTTCTGAAATCCACACATCTGGGCACTCCCTTCCCAGCATCCCATAACAATTATTGCTACTATTAATGGTAAGAGTGTACATTACAGAACACTTGTTTATTACTTGCATTTTAGTATCTGGTTGTAATAATAGCTACTTTATTTACCAGTTCCATTAGAACACTTAGTACGTGTGCTGTCTAATCTTGACCTAAATAATTTTTGGTCTATTTTCCTTTAGGTAGAATGGGGATAGTAGTAATAACTGTCTTACTGACTTAGTAACAGAGTCGCAGTAAGAATGAACAAGGACTGTGCATAAGAGCACTTTTGCTCTAGGTGCAAATGTTAGTTGTTGATAATATTTTGTCATAAAGGAAACATGCTGTACTCTGAGAGAAGAATTTGTAGGCCAATTAAATCTTTGAAGTGAAAAAGAAAGGAAATCCAAACATTGCCCACATTTGGGACTTAAAATAACTTCAAGGAGATGTGTGTCCTCTCCCCAAGACAGGAGCCATTCTCCTCCGTGGGAAGTGTGGATGCTCCCTAGAGAGCCATTTCCTCACCAGGATCCAGAATATTCTCGGTGAACAATCCTGCCATTACAAGCAGGACTGAGGGTTAGGGAGATGGGCTCTGGGTCTGACTCTGATGCTGGGAAGTCACTGGAGCTCTCTGGGACACGCTGGAATGCAGGCTTTACGAGGGCCTGCTGCACAACAGGTGCTCAAAACAATGGTTTAATGGATGACGAGACGTCTACAACTATAAAAGGAAGGTATTGGGATAGATGGGTAATTTTAAGATATTCCCTTTTGCTGCAAAACCCTTTTTTCCCCAGTCAGATCCCCAAATCACAAAATATAAACCAGATGAAGGCAGTGGGCTGGGAATGAACCAGGGTTTGGCACCGAGGTACCAAGACCCTGCAACCTGGGCCTTCTCCTTGCCCAGTTAACATCACCTTCCTCCCCTCCGGGAAAACTCTATCACGTATTGTGGAAATCAGTGATCTGGATGCTAAAGCCCCTTTGACTCAAATTCCATGAGTCTAAATAATGATTTCTATCATTAATCAGTTAATTATTTCTATATCAAGAAAAGTATACTAGCTCCTTTTTGGAAACAAGTAGCTTAACTAATAAATATTTATTTTAAAGTATCCTAAATTATTGGAACACCTTACAAAATATCCCATGTGCTTTCCTATATTCCCCATCCTCTCCTGCAGTTTCCGGGGCCTGGCCAATGGTCCATGAGCTGTAGTGATGTATGTGGATTCTACACCCTCCATCTGTCTTTCGACCAGCTGTGGCCACAAGTTCTAAAGATTCCTACTTCTAGATGGAAGAGGGCCACCCAATCCTCAAGGAACAGTTCAAGTAGGAAAAATTTTATTATGGTTTATTATTTTATTAAGCCACAAAGATCTGAAAGTTGATTATGTTAATTTTTCTGACAAAAATACTTTTTAATGTAACGGGGATATTTAAACTGAACACTAGAGAGATCTTTTATCATTTATGGCTCTATTTTCCTACCCAACAAGGATTCCTCAGAGTTCAGAGCTTACTCAAGGTATATACTCCAAGAGAAGAGGCAGAGAGGCCTAAATGGAAGGAGGGAATTTTCCAAACATATGTCACTGAATTAAAATCTCATTATTGCATATCTTCAGTCCTGTCTGAAATTCTCAGTAGACTGTTTTGTTTACAAAAAAATTGGTGGCAAGGTATCTTATAGGACTAAAGGTTTCATGAAAAATATCATTTCAATTACATACAGAGAAAAGAAAATCAGTTCCCAAGTTAAGTCACTACCCTCCACAAATCCTATTCATTGCCTCATGGGCATCTGCAAGTGTTCTATAGGAAGATTTATACTTCGGGATTCAGGTGATATTGTCAATCCCCAAAAGAGGCCTAAAATCTGGACCCTCTTAACGACTGATTTAAAGGTTCAAACTTGCTCATAAATCTTAAGTTTATCCTCATCCTGTTGGCCTCATATTTAACCGATAACTTCCTTTAGTTTTCAGGCAGTTAAGAAATATTTAACTTTTCCAAGTTTCTTATTTTGATTTTCAGCTAAAATTATTAAGTGGAGGCTGTGCTAAACCACTCAGATGCCCCTTTTAAGACTGAGGGACATCCTCCTCCACATATTGGCATTGCACTTAGCTGTTAAACCCCGCCCTCTGACACTGCCTTCTGCTGAGGACAGCCACTTCCGCCAAGGCCAGGTCCCATTTCCCAGGAGGCATGAATCCATGACTGTTCGACACAAGACCACTATTAACTAGCTTCATGGCTCCCAAGGGGCTGACTCAGGCCTTCCGCTGCCTGCACTGCAGCCCAACTCCTCCCACTCTCCAACTTTTCCGCTTCCCTTCCCACTCAGCTGTTAATCCTGAAAACACTCTCTAAAACCTTGCATAATAATCTCTACCTCGGGGTCTGCTTCTGGGAAACCTGACCTACGACAAACCCAAATTACTGTACAGCCATGAGGATGGGAAAGAAGTCAATCTGGAATGGTCAGAGCTTTTCCTATCACCTCGTGTGTCCCGGATGGGGACTCAAGGTAAAGGATCTGAAGCAAATCATGTCACTCTTTGTTCTGTATCTCCAAATGCTTTCAAGCTCAAATAAAAAGGGGCACCCTGGGACAGAGGACAAAACCATGAACTGAAAAGATATATGTAGACAAAGGGAAGGGCAATCTACCTCGATACCAGAGTGCTCATTTGTGGAGATTTCATTTTCGTGTGTATGCACATATAGGCATGCACATGCATATATAACATAAGCATGTATGTACCCACTATTGAATTACAATTTGCGCTTTTTTTGAACATGAAAATTCAAGATGCAGTCTTGATACTACCTGTGTAGTGTGTGGAAAAAGAACAACTACAAAGTCCCAATTGGGGCTCTCTTTTGGTCGAAAGAAATAACAGAAACCTACTCAGACTAGCTCAGATCCAAGTTACAGAGCAAAGTGTTCAGCTGGACCTCACAGTGACTCAGCCTGGGAGGTCAAGATGAAAGACTCTCCTCTTGATGTCTCAGGGGCCAAGCGGCCTTGCTTCCCTACATGTCTTTGTCAGCCTCTCCCCCTCTGTTGACTCATCTTGCACAGGGCCCAACATGCCTTGCTCTGTAGGTCAGTAATCATCTCTTTCTCTGGTAAATCCACACTCCTGCTTTCTCACCAACCTCAACCTTTCTCCCTCATCCTCAATTCCCTAATTCCTATCACTCTCCAAAGATGACTCACTCCTCCTTCACAGAAGAAAACAGAAACCATCCAATAGTTGGTCCCTCATCTTTCCAACCACAAACCTATACCCTTTCCCTTTTATTTAAACTGTTTTGTTCACTGTATTATTTCCATCAACTTTTAAACATGCCATATCTACTCTATTTAAATTCAACTTAGAAGAGGCCCACATTGGACCCACATTTAAATTCTATGTAAAAGAGTCTCCTCAGTTCCCTCCAGTTATCAACTGATATCTCTCTTCCCAAGCTTCTTAACAGACTTGCCCATAATAACTATATATATTGAATCACCTTCCTCTCAACTCTAACCATTCCAATCTAATTCTGGCCCCAACACTTCACAGAAAAAGCTTTTTCTGAAGTCACTAATGATCCCCTTGTTGCTGAACCCAATAGCTATTTATCAGTTCTCATTGTATTTTATGCCTCAGCAGAATACCTTTTTTATTAATTCAGATATAATTTACACACAGTGAAATGCACAGACCCTAAGTGTACAATTTGATCGATTTGACAAATGTATAACATATATAATACACATTCCTATCAACACATAAACCACTTCTATACCTCCAGAAAATTGCCTCTTATCACTTTTCTGTCAACCCCTCACCCCTGCTACCATAAAAGAGAACACCAATCTGATTTATAACACCATGGATTAGCTTTGCCAAGAGATTTATGTAAATAAAATTATAAGGTCTGCATATTTGTATCTATTTTTATTCAGCATTATGATATTGAGATTCTTCTCTGTTGTTCATGTGTCAGAAGCGTATTCCTTTTTATTGCTGGATAGATTTTCATGGAATGAATATAACATAGTTATTTCTAGTTTGGGGCTATTATGAAGAAGGCTGCCATGATCATTCTCATATAAGAGTTTTTGTAAATATATATATTTTCATTTTCAGTTTTCTTCTATAAATATTTATTTATGGAGTTCCAGGGCCATAGCACAGATACTTGCTGAACTTTTAAAGAACTAAACAGTTTCCTAAAATAGTTGCACCATATTATGCTCCCACAAACAATGTGTAAGAATTCTAGTTGCTCATTACCTTTACCAACATATGATGTTGCCAGTCCTTTTTATTTATTTTAATCATCCTAGTGAGATAAAATACTCTCTTTTCTTTCATTTGGTGTAACAAGGGTTTCTTGGTTTTATTCTACCTTTCTTCTTTAATGTCTTTGCAAAGTCATTGTTCTCTTCCAACTTTTCAAAGTGAAGTTTCCTTAAGGTTCATTTCTTGGCTTTTTTCTTCTCTGACTCTAGTCATTCATCCTAACCTGCCACTTCATTGCTGCCTGTATATAGATGACTCATAAATTTACATTTCCAACCCATCCTTTCCTCTGCCTATACAGCCAAACAACCAAAACTAAATTTAGGATCTCCCCTCCATTCCTCCAGAACCTGGCTGCACAAGTCAGAGGTCAGCTCATAGTTAATCCATTTTTTAAAAAGTGGCTTTTCTTTCCCATCTGTCTGAAATCTTAACATTTTTCCATCCCCACCAATTTCCTTGCTTCTAACATCTTTCACCTGGACTTCCGTGACAGACTCCCAGCCCAGGTGTTTCACACATACTATGTGCCCTGGGCCTTCATCAATTGCTTCTTGATACTGCCGCCAGAATGGCCTTTTTAAAATACCAGTAGGGCCCTGGCTGGGGTGGCTCAGTGGATTGAGTGCCAACTTGTGAACCAAAGGGTCGCAAGTTCAATTCCCAGTTAGGGCACATGCCCCGGTTGCACGCTAGGTCCTCAATAGTAGAGGGCATACAAGAGGCAAACACACATTGATGTTTCCCTATTTTTCTCTCTCTAAAAATAAATAAAATCTTTAGAAAATAAATAAAATATCAGTGGGATTATATCATAGCTTTCTTCAAAACCCTTTGATTCTTCACATAAAGATAAAGCTTCATATCATGACTTGAGAGACCCCCTATATTGTCAGCCTCCTGCCTACCTCCCACAAGTCCTCTCAAACCACATCCCTCTGGGCCTCTTCTAGACTTTCTCCTCTTCCACGATGGCGGCTTCTTTCCACTTCTTCAGAATCACCATTCCCCCTCCCACCAAGACACGCTGTTCTTCCTGCCCACAAGGTCCTTTATGACCTAGTTGCCTAATTAACTTCTACTCGCCCTCAGATTTTAGTTTTTAGTCCTCACTGTCATCTATGGGGAGCCGTCCCTGGCCAACCTGATCTCAGTCGAAATTCCTAGTTTGCATTATCTTATCAAAATATTATATTTTGTTCTGTGCTACATTTATCATAGACTTTAATCTTACATTTAATTTTTATTTTAGTTGGAATAAAACATACCTCCTCCTACAAAAGGCAAATTCTGTAAATGAAATAAAACTAACTTTCTTAAAAGATACTTTATAGAAAGAATGTTTTCAGTTTGGGGGTATGTGGGTGTGAAAATTTACACACGTAGATGCATGGGTGTGTACATGAGTTTGCATTCCCTTCCCACCCCAACTCTTTCCCAGGGTCACTGACCAACCGTCTGCTGAAGCCAAAGCCCCTCATGAGGGGAAACCACAGAAAGCTCTTCTCGCAGGGGACAAAACTAACTGGCTTTTCTAACTGAGTAAACAAAACATCATTTTACTATGTACAAAATTCAAAAACATAGTAGGAAAAGCTATTTGAAACCATAAATTGCTGCATATTGAGAACACTATCTTTTAGAAAAGTATTAAAAATTATAAATAAAGTGATCATAATTAAGAAGTACTTATATAGCATAAATAGAATTGCAACAAACATCATTGTAAAGGCAATACTTAAACAAAATATCTCTTAGCTCCTGGCAATTATCCACCTTTTTGGAATAAAACTCATAACAACCAAATTCAAAATCAACAAAGTCATTACAGGTTCCCTTGTAGTTTTCTATAACAGTGTGTATGTGTGTGCGTATATATAAAATCTTATAGAGCCAGTAAATCAAACCAAATTTGAAAAATAAACGGGTTGATTAAATTTGATGATAAATGCAAACCATGCGGAGAGAGTGAGACAGTGGGAAAAACAATGGGCCAGGAGAAAAAGACCCCAAGTCTCATACCTAGCTAGCTGTCTTAATAATTAATAATAAAAACCTGGAAGAGTCTCTGGGCCTGTTTTCTCTTCTGAAAAGTAAAGCTGGAATACATCTTCAGTGGTTAAAAGGTTTCTGTTTGATTGCCAGTTCTCATCAGTTGATAGCCTGGACGTTCAGAAACCTTGCAAGGTCTCCAACATCTGTCAGCCACGCTGCTGTAGGCACAGGAAGTCGCCTGCGCGCCATTCGCCAGCCCAAGATGAGGCGATCTCTCAGCTCCCATCTCTGCCTCGACTCAGTCCAGCTGTGTCATGTCAAAGGCCAGTGCTTTGTGTCCTGACATATGGAGCCTGTGATTTCAGTTCAACAAGCACTTATTGAGGCCCTACTATGCATCAACCACAGGTGGCTGCAACTAAAATACAAAGACGTGTATTTGTATTTTAGAGAAATACACCTGCTTTCAAGAAGTTTAAGTCTAGAGAGGATGACCTGAGGGGCATATTTCCTATTAAAAATATAATCAACACAATACTTTATGGTCATGTGCATCTGATCTGATTCTAAATATTAAATCAGAGAATATGTTATACTTTAAACTATTACTGGAGTTAGCAATGTTTTAATTCAAAGAAAGTGTTTCCATGAAGCATGTCTATCTAGAAGATTACTTTTTAAAATATATTATTTATGTTTTCTCACGATGATATTCAAACACTACAAGAACACTGCCCTTCCAAAAGACATAATGATAAATTAAGAGTAAAGCAGAGCATCTGAAACTTATATTTCAATTTAACCTTGTAATATCCAGTATCCAGTAGATTCTCCTCATAAACTCTGGCCAATCTGGTTCTCTCAGAAACACTCAGCTCATTCTCTGCTTTCAGAATTTGCTGCTAGAATTCCCATAGTTAGAATAACCTTCCCACTCCATCCACCTACTCGCACTTCACTAATCCATCCAGCAGCCTTAGGTGACTCCTCCACTTCACATCCTCTAAATCCATTCATTCATCCATACACACAGTTTTAAAAATTCAGGCAATGATTACATGCCAGCCTCGTGCTTTTATGAGGGATATAAATAAGAATGATCTGCTTCTGCTGTACTGAGGTGAGACTGTCACATGAAAAAGGCTATGACAAAGATGCGCACAGAGGACAGATATTAAAATTAATCTGGGAAGTCTGAGCTGAGGTGTCCCGAGCTAATTTGAAACGTTACACAAAAATTAAGTAGATTAAGAAGGAAATTCCTAACAGAGAGTAAAGCACAGTGGAGCTACCGAGTTGTGAAGCAATGATGACACTGTGAGAACTAGTTCAGTGAGGCGATGGCCAGAGAGTGTGCATCGTCCGGTGAAAGGAGATACCAGGCAGGATGCATATTACGGTTTACACTTTACTCTGAAAGCAAAGGGGTCTTACTGAAGGGACATAATCAGATGAATTTTAGAGAGATTCCTCTGACCTCAGTATGAACATCACCTGGGAAGAGGTCTGACTGGTGGTAGAGAAATGAATTAGAGGTTATTGGAGGCACCCGGGTGAGCAGTGATGAGAATCTACCTTAAGGTAGATCTGTAGGATTTGACAGCAGGCTAAATAAGGAGTCATGATGGTGATGCTACTCATAACGACAGAGATTACAGAAGATGTTTAGGAAACAAGTAATTTCAGAAAATCAAGGAATTTCTGATGGGTCACAATTAGTTTGCAGTACCTATGAGACCATCCAGGTGGCAACAGTTAGCAGGTGGTTAGGTATATCAATCCAGAATTAGGAAGAATTCTAATGTGATAATATAGATTTGGGAATCATTAACACGTAAGTATAACTAAAACTATCCATGTGCTTAACACTGACCAGACAGTGCATATAAAATTGAAGGAGTAGAATGTTGACAGTAGACCAAAGGGAAGGCCTACATTTGAGAATCAAGAGAGGACTAAATAGGGACATAGGAAATTAGTAGGCAAATAAGAAGGAAATAGAATTATAGAAGGAAGGGCAAGAGAGAGCTCCATGAAGTCCTCCAGCTCTTATTATAACTACCACTTTACCATTTTGAACTATCTTGAATTATCAAATATGTAGAACTTTTCCAGAATACATATTTCTTGTTTTGGGGGGTTTTAAATAGATTTGCACTACCTGAGTCTGGTCCTTGCGGCCTAAGACTATGTTTTTGTTTTGTTTTGTTTTGTTTTATTGCCTGTGGCCCTCCAAGAATCATAAACTGTGCTGCCTTTATGGAAGGCAGGGACTAGACAGCCACCTGAGTAGTCAGCAATCATAGTTCCACTCAACGGAGACTATTACAACTAAGGCCTTTGAAGTTCCAATACCAGCCACCCCTTTCCAGCGAATGCATCTGGCCCAACACTCAGGCGGCAGTATACTTTTCAGACGAGTACCAAGTTTTTACCTCAGATCGCTATATAGTAGGCAGCTAGATTTGGCCTAGGGGACAAAGACTTCTGTAAACTGAAATATATAGCTTAATTACAAGAATACTTTACTCTATTTTTTTAATTATGTATTTATGACAATTTCCATGATGGTCATGAAGAATATCAAAGTAGAATCTCTGTACTATTTTTACCCAAATTTTAATATCCAAAATAAATGAGCCAGCTCATTTCAATATCCCTTTGTTTCGGAAACAAGATTGTAAAATATATCCATTTTTCCCAGAAAAGAAAGGTTAGGTAAGAAGACTTAAGCTGCAATATATTACAAGACAGAGATAGCAAAGGGAGATAAAGTGGCTAAGCTGTGTGAAATAGAAAAGAAAAAGCCATTCAATTACTTGACTTTTGTTTTCATCTCCTTCTACTAAAACACTAAGTAATCCTTATGACCTGGATAGAATGCCTACATGTGGATATGTCTACTACCCTATATTCATACTGGTTTATACATTCCTTAGATGTTGCAGATACCATCTGCCTAGATTTCTAAAATGTAAACCCCACAGATTGAAAACAAAACAGCCAGGCCACCTGAATAAGGGCCTTCTCATTGTCTTTGTGAAGAGCTATGTTTAAATGGCCAAAACAATAATGAGGGACATGATGCTTGTGCACTGATCACTGACAACTTTAAAATAACTTGATATTCCTGAGAGTAAGAACCGTTCTCAAGTATCGAGCAAGAATGCTTTGAGCACAGAAAGTTGAGAGCTAATTAAATAGACTACATAAAGTCTAGCAAATATAGCCAGAGAACTTTATCAATAACTACTACTATACTAGCTCCCTTCAATAAATATATATATATATCATGCATGAGAGCCCATTAGAGCCCATTAATTCCCATACCTTCTCTATGTAATATAATGGCATCTCCCAGATAATAATTACCTGGTACAATAATGGGGAAATTAAAAAAATGTATATACTAAATAATATATAAATCATTAGCAAGGTATTATCCTTTACATCATATAAAGATATCTGTTTGGTTCATTATGGTTCTTTAAATAAAAGAACTAAAATCTAATTAAGCACATTAATTACATCCAAGTTCCCCCAAATTACTTTCTACAACATTACCTTATTTTTCTATCTAAACTTCAAAAGAGTTATCAAAATACTGCACTCTAGAATATATTTAAATGTCTTCTCCAAACTGCAGGCTTTTTCGCAAGGCCCAAAGGGAAACTTCCACAAAGAGAACCCTGCATGCAGTTGCAATCCATGGCTACCGTTGTTTGAAAATGTTTTAAAACTTTACTTTGCACTGAAAGGTAACATTCCACTGAGCCTCCATCAAAGATAACATCTCCTTCTCAGCAAAAGCCTTTCCATTTAACAAACTGTGAGTTTCAAGATTCTATGTTTACAACTTGCTTGCATTATTTATTGATAAGGTATATTTTATCACTGTTAATTGCTTTTCTGAAGTTTTAAATGAATAATTTGGGTCAGGAAAAGCAAAATTTATTAAGGGGCAAATAATATAATTTATCATCCAAATTTAAGCTCAAAATTGAGAAAAAGAGGTACTATCCATAATCATAGTATCAAATAGGCATAAACAGATACTGTCCTGGGCAAACCAACTTCCTTTTAAACACCTCTATTTTTTATTTAAATAAAGGTTTGTGTGAATGGGAAATTTCCACAAATAGCATCAGAGGTAGAAATATCTACAGTCAATTCTACAGTATATTCCCCTCTTGCCATCCACAGAAAACTGACCTAGATCAAACAAAGTGTGTATAAACTTGATGTAAGAGTATGAGAATATACATACAGAAAACCTAAGATATGTAACAAAATCTTAAAAAAAAAAACCTTAAACACATACAATCTATTACATCACCCAACAGTAGACTGACATAAAGAGAAACTACATAAAGAGAAACCCCACGTGTACGTGGCCCTTCATTCACCTAATTCTTAAAAACATATATTAAATTCAGGGACATTAAAATCATCAGTCTGTTTCTCTAAATTTTTTTCTACTAAAAGATGAGAAAACTACCCAGAGCTTTCTCTTCTCGTTTTTGAATTAGGATTGTTGCATTTTAGGTATTTCAAAATTTATCATTTTTCCCACATTGATTTTTGCACTAAAGACATTTACGAGCTATTTAATGAGAAAGAAAGAAGAATGCAAAGAAGGTAAATATAACCTCAGATCAAATCCTGGACTCATTTCACCTCCTGTCTCCTTGCCAGACTCTCACCGTGGTGGCACAACCCTGACCACACCGCACTGCTGGCGTGACCTCCCGAATGCATGACTCTCCAAGAACTCACCTCCACAGGACCGCCAGTGGCTGCAACAGTCACAGGGAAAGACGGCCTTCAGATTCATCTGTAGTTTTATAGTAAAGAAAATAATGGCACCTTTCCTTGGTACAACCATTTGAAGTGTAATAGTGCCTCCCCTATCATGTCAAAGCCTCCTAAGGTAAGAAGGGCCGGCAGGTCATCTCCACTCTACACACAGAGAAACTGAGGCCAGAATCTAGTCCGTTGCTCCGTCCAGCTGTCTGATGCTCACCTCCCTTTCTGGCCAGGACAGTTTAAAACCTACCAATTAAAACATGGCAGGAACTGAGCCAACATCGGATTTTCAACAGAGGACTCTGTATTCTATCCAAAAAGCACCAACGCCCGACCCAATTCTAACAGCTGAAATGGTGTCTTATTGCTGAATTGAATACGATATGATACGTTTTTAGAAATAGCCTCCTAAGAAGTAAAATTCAGAACAACAGTAGGGAGAAGAGATAACCTTATGGTGGAGGAAGATGGTGGAAACTCGCTAAGGTATTAGAGAGAATACCATGGGCAAACAAGCAAGGAGATCAGCAAAACCCAGGTGTATTTGGGGTTAGTGAGTCACCTGTGGCCAGATCTAGAGTGGAGGGAGGGGGACTTGGAAAAGAGTAGAAAATGCCGCTTAGCCATGGAAAATTCTTCTCTTGCTCCTTTTAAGTTTTATTCTCCAGACTCCAGGATCAATGTTATTAACAAAGGGTCATTAACTAGCAGGAAGATACTGAGCTAGTTCTGAGAATTTCACTGATATTAGAAAACTAATAGAATACTGACCGGCTGGGGTTTTTATAAGGAGGTGAGCACCAGGCAGAGTAAAACAGGTGACATGCCCAGCCAAATGCCCGATACACAGAGGCACTAAGATATGGCAGCCTCCTCCCCAACACAAGAGGGAAACCAACTGTAATGCCCACTTTTAAAAAGACTGACAAGAACACTAAGGCCTAGAGTCAATGTACACGGGTTCTGGGTTCTATTACTCTACTTGCCATGTTCCCTGGACAAATGTACTTCCACTCTTGAGACCAGTCCTGAATTATCCAACTCATACCATAGGACAAAATGTAAAGAGTTGCTTAAAAATATAAAATAGCCCATAAAGATAAAATAGAGTCAACACAATGGACTTTATAATCCATGGCACAATAAAACCTGTCCATCTGCATATTACTGATATGCGAGAAGAACAGTATTATTTTAGGAATTCCCATATTTGATATCTTTCCAGGAAGCTTACTATACACATTTAACACAAAACGTTCTCCCCATTCAACAAGCTGAGGAAAGAACACTCCCAAGATGAAGTGGTTCTGTCCAAGTCAGCAGCAGCACACAGAGCCCACACAGGTTTCCATACTCTGCCTCCAATTTGTAATCTATTTACTTAAACAACGACGCCCCCTCAGTCCCAGTTAAGAAGGAACACACACAAGTTGAAAGAAAGTCAAGGCAGGTTGGCAAAAAAAATGTGAATTAATGGTTATGTCTCTTACCCTCCATTCCCCTTAACACCTCACTTCTCTCATTTTTTAGGCTGCCCTTTTCTACGTTTTCTCCGTGAGTATTTGAGAACTCAATCCTGAGCATGCACATTTACTAAGATAGGTTTTTGTTGAAAGTGGAAAACACCAATAGAGTTCAGAGTTAACCTTCCCTAAATTTAACCCCATCCATTAATGATGTGAAGGAGACGGGGCTCTGAGTAAAACCTTGTAAGCTTTCTTACCCCCAAGTTTTTCTACTTAACACGATGTCTCCTCGGCACAAGCAGACCCCTGCTCATTGGTCACTTTCTCTCACTACTGGTGCCTTTTTCTTTTCCTTCTACCCACCTTGCTTCAGCAATGACAGAATATTTTGGAGTGCACAGTACGGAAATCTTTGTGAACCCCAATGAAAGCATGATACCTTCATACATGGGAACTCCATCCTTACCCCCTTCCCGGCTGCCACAGTCTACGTTTCCTTCTCTTCCCAGCTGCTAATTGGGGTGTCTCATATTGAGCCTTATGGATATCTTTCAGGCCACAATATTATAACTGCTTGGAGGGAGAAAATGGAGAAAGAAAAGCTGAAGTTATAAGAGTTTCCCTCCTTCTAATTTCTCCTTCCACAAAGGAGGTAGATATTATGGATGTTTGAAAAGTCAGCATCTGGCTTCCCGTTAAGAAGTCCAATGTCAATACTCTTTGTAAATGAATTCACACCAGGCATTGCAGGATTCATGAGAAAAATGCAACCTCATGGATTCCCAATTTAATGTCCCTGCCCACATCTCCAGAGTGAGTGGCAGCACTAGATCTAGAACCCTAAAACGCCCGGATCCAAGGTCAGTGGTCTTTCCACCACTACATGGTGCTTTTCATTGGTCTCTGAGCTGGAGACCATTCCCCTGCCCTCAATCCACAGGAACAGTATTAAACAGAGTGTGGGTGAAGCTGCAGGCCCTCTGAGGATCCGCAGCTGAACTTCTAACTGGCCTACCCTTTGGCCAAACCACTCTCCAATATTAAGGAAAGAGAAGAAACTAATTTAAGGAAAAGGTAAATGAACTACAAGCTTCTTCCTGGTAAGGTAGCATAGTGTGCAGGAAACTATTTGGACTTAGAATAAAAGGTCTGCATTGTACATCAACTGTAATTGAAACATTTTTTAAAGTTCTTTTTTTTAAAAAAAAAAAGAAAGAAAGGTCTGGGTTTGCACGCTGATTGGGCCATGTTATGTGAGGCAGCTGAGGGTGCCACGGGAACTCTGAGTGTAACATGAGGATTCGAGGATCGTATGACCTAACTCACCTTCTGTACAAGCTGTTGGGAGAATTCAAATACGCATATATCGAACTTGAGCATAGTTCAACTATTTGGCATGTAAGTCAATAACCACTTACAATAATGGCCAGCATGAGGTAAATGCTCAATAAATGTTTGCAGTTTTATTAAATATTTCAATATGGTTCTCAATCTTCATTCTCAAGCCATCCTTTGAACTCTATTTCTATTTTTTCTCTTCTCTACTATTCTATTATATAGCTCCTTTCTCTACGAAGCTTTTACAAAAAAAAGAATAAGATTTTAGATCTAATTAGATCTTATCTGATTTTGGTCCCAGATAATGCAGTTTTCAACTAATGTAATACATTGGCTCATTGTGTCTGTGAGAGTTACTTAGAGGAGTATTCACTGGGAAGTTGGGTTTTAAAAAGTTTGTAGAACACAGACACACACACCCTAAAACTCTACTAAGATTAAGAAAAGCCCTCTTCTTTTTAAATAATTATATCAACCATTAAAAATCATTTCCAGGAGTCAACTATTTCTTGTAATATACCAATGGTATTTAAAATCAGTGTACTTTGCTAACAAAGTACTTATAATTCAAATAATTTTTTCTGAAAACTTGAGATGAAAGTAGCTTAATTATTCTCTTCCATTTACACACATTTAAAGATATTAGCAAGACCAAGTAGTAATT
Source organism: Sturnira hondurensis (assembly GCF_014824575.4). Classification (NCBI taxonomy): domain Eukaryota; kingdom Metazoa; phylum Chordata; class Mammalia; order Chiroptera; family Phyllostomidae; genus Sturnira; species Sturnira hondurensis. The sequence goes on from NW_028094767.1 coordinate 3,768,798, forward strand.
TACAGTCAAAGCAGATGAAACTATAGGACTATATTTTAATTGATATTTTGTAATGTTTCTTTGGCATATTTACCCACGACTGTTCTATCTTTGATGTATTAGTTCCTGTTTTTATGCACTGTGAAGAGAGGGAGAGAGAGCAAGCGTAGAAGGGAGCGCACGGCCATGGCTCTGCAATGATGACAAATGTGAATTTTAATTGCTCCGTTACCAGAACTTTAGCTTTGCATGATGTGTTGTGAATGTCTCAGATGTGCGACATGGGAAACTAAGCATTACCACGAAAACTTATCTCCGATTTAACAAATATGTCAAAACCCGGTGGAAAGCATCCTGTTTTCCAATCTCTTTTTATGCAAAGTTTAGAAAAGGCCAACACCTTTGCCTCTGTGTCATTAACGTTCCATATATAGTATGTGTCATCTGAATAGCCCCTATGATCCCATTTTTAAGACACAAAGTGCACTCTGAAAAAAAACACAGTGCTGTTCCTCTAATTGCAGCCAATTTGACATGCTTACATGGCAGCAAACTGGTACCCCAAACACTCACCAATGTGCCACTGCACAAAAGGCCAAGACATCAGCAGTGGAGGCTGGTTGATAAAGTTAATGTAGAGGTTAGGGATTATAGAGGGCTGTTGTATAACAGCAGCATATACTGCACTAGTCTGTGAATCCTTGCTATAAAGGAACAATATTTGCAAGCCAGTGGGTAGCAGTCACAGGAACAGCAGCGGGAAAGATGAGAGCAGTTGGACAGGGCTCCTGATTTTTATTCATCTATAAAAGCCCATACGATCTTACCATTGCTGTCCTTAGGCAGTTAGCAGGTTTGAGATTCTGTCTTAAAACTCCCCCTCTCCCACTTAAAATCCCTCACTCTCCTCCATCCCTGAAACAGCCAATGACTGGGCGTGATGGCCACTACTTGCACTGTGCCTTCCCCTTCCTATTCGGACCCTGTCAGGCAGCAGCCTGTGGTTTTCACTGGCTGCTGGAGGCCTCTATCCACCTGCTGTTTGCAGCAAACACCAAAACGAACAGTAGCAAACCTGTAAATCCTGACCAGCAGAAAAGGTGCCCAGGACAAGTGGCCACGGCTACAACCCCTGAGGACAGACGGACTGACAACCAGACAGACAGACAGCAGCACCATCAGACACCATCCACTACTTCCAATCTCAGAAGAGGGAAAGCCTGCAGCACCAGGGACGTCATTGTTCCACTAGGGACAGGCAGCAGATTAACGAGGGCTCTGCCTCCCTCAAGCCGGCAGGCTTAAAGTATTCGCTTTTTTTGGATGAGAAGGAGCAGGGAATTCAGAAACCTGCTGATCTTTATAGAACAAGGCCAGCTCCAGCCTTCCAAGTTAATGGTCCTTTTCTGAGTCTACGAGGAAAGGACAGTAATGACTGGATTTTCTACCCTTCTGCTGTGACCCAACACCCACAGCCCTCCCTCAACAGTCCCCTCTCCCGTCTGTGTAGTAGTTGCACTGGTCTACCCCGCAGTCTGTGAGTACAGCCTCCCTCCCTTCTGTCCTGGGAGGCACTGCTGCACTGAGGGGAAGCGGAAGAAACCCTCAGTGGCAGCATCTTTTCTTCAGGAGGCAATCCTAGGGGTTGGGGGAGAGGCCATGCTGGGTGTGCTCTGTGCCTGGCTGTCACCTGTGTTCCCTCCCTACCTCTTCTTTGGTATCAGCTAAGCAAGATGCAACAGGTTCCCTTTGGTTCTGCAGGGTCTCTAAATTCCTTCACCCCTGAGTTGAAAACTTTCCTGAACACAGGAAGACCTCCCAAGGGAAGGCGATGATATTGAAGGCTCCTTCGTTTCCACTCCAAGTGCAATGCTAAGGAGCAAGGACAACCAACTCGGGATACCAGCACCTTGTAGAAGCACAGTGTCACACACGCCTGCACCACCAGCAAGGGGCCCCATCCCCTCCCCAGAAACAGGAAAATGGGACACTGGACAGGAATCCCTTAAAGGGTTGATGGGCTTTTAAAAGGGGGAGATACGTGCAAATGTCCAGTCCCCTACTGTCCCACTTGCACCAGGAACGGTGCAGGCCCCAACGTCTCTTGGAAACCAGGAAAGAGGAACCTCTCTTCTACTCTGACTAGAGTTCCCATCAGCTTCTCCCATTATTAAAAACTTTCCATTGCCAAAGGCATTACATATGGGTGAGAAAATGTGTCTTCACATAGGTAGTTTGTGTAAAAGACGGTGAATAAAAGGTCAAAAAGAAGCTGGGAGGCAGGGTACCCAAGATGGCAACTGCCCCCCAAAAAAGACCCAACCTTGATTTGTGAGATGAATGAGTACCAAAATGAACACTAAAAATAAGCATTTTTCTTATGAAAATACGGACAGCCTTCACTGGGGTAACCCTGCTAAACAACTCCAAGAAGAGAAGAGGAGCTATTCTCAGCACCTTTTCATCCCACCTCCCCTTCCTTCCATTGGCCCCCTGCCCACTAACCTGCTCCCCGCCCAGGGCCCGTCCACATGGGTGGGATCAGCTCTTCTCAGACCCTGCGCATCCCAGCCTCAGGGTGGTCTCTGTCCACCCGACCCTTCTCCGCACCCTAGTCTCAAGCCATCCTCTCCTGGTCCCGGGCTCTGGACTCGGTGGCATCTTCTCCTTCCCCCTAGCCCCTCAACCCCTTCCCTGATCATGCCCCGCGCCCCGGCCCCAAGGCGGGCGCCTCCGCCCGCACCCAGCACCCTCGCCCGCCCCCTCCCCCACACGGCCGAGAGGATTGGGTGAGTGAGTGGTGAATGGACCGATGGAGGCACGGAGGCTCGGATGGCGCGGCAGGGGGTGGCTTACTTGAGCATGGCTTCTTCTTTTTCCTCCTCTTCCTTCTGCCGGTCCATCACTGCCATGATAATGTTCCTCTCCTCCTCGGTCAGGTGGCTCAGGTCGGGCAGCTCTTGCATGGGGGGTGGCACCGTGGGTGGGCGAGGACCGCGGGGCCCCACGGCCGAGGACATTTTCATGGCCTGCCAGCCCCCTCCTCGGGCTCTCGGGCTCTCACCTTTCGGATTCACGCCCAGCAGCAGCTGCGCCCCTGCTCCCCCTCACAGCGGAGCCCTCCCGGCCGCGGCGGCAGCGGCAGAGCCGGGGAAACGGCGAACCCAGGCTTTCATGGTTGTTTGCATCCACCCAGCCCCGGATGCTGCCTTTGTTTTGGTCGCCCTAGCGAGGCTCCGGGCTGCCCGGCCGCCTCCCGCAGCCCAGCCTCGGCCGGCGGGGGCGGGCAGGCAGAGGCGCGGCGGGCGCGGCGAGGGGGCGAGGGCTCGCGCCAGGCTCTGCCGATCCGGGCGTCGCGGGCTGGACGCGCGGGGCGGGGGCGGGGCCGGGGCTGGGGCCGCGGCTGCTCCCAGGCAGGGCTGCCTCCAGTTTGGGGCTGCAGGAGGGAGAGGGAGAGTTTGGGTGTCAGTTAGGCGGAGTCTCGGAGGCTTCGCTCCCGGGTGATGCTGCTGCTCTCGCAGACACAGCTGCCAGCCGCTCAGTCCCGGAGCCGCTCCGCCCACGGGCACCCACCCGCCCACTCCCCTGGCCCGAGCCACGCGCGCCCCAGCCGCTCCCCCAAGCTCGCCAGCGTGCACCCCACCTCGCTCTATCCCCAGGTACCCCTCACCCGTGAGTCATCCTCCTTTCTTGGTTTCTGTTCTGTATCAGGCTCCCCATCCCTGTTTTGCCATGGATTGCCTTAATCATCATCCTCGATACCATCTTCATAGTGGAGCATTCGTATTACTTGAGTACCCACAGTGTTCTAAACAGCAGGATGGAACACCTCGGGATGCGTTTTTCATCTCTGAGACCATAGCTTTCTCATTACGAGTCAAGGAGCTCTAGCCACAACAAGGTAATTTTTAAAATAATTGTGATACACAGACGCACACACACCCCTCCAAAAGCCTGAGTTTTCTGGGTGCATTCTATGCAGCATCTTTCTTGACCCATCCTCGGTAGGGCTGTTCTGCAGTTTATCCTAATTTCTCCTCGAAATGCCCCACAACACGGCAACTCTTTAATCTGTCATTCTGGGCTGTGGCTAGCCCTACTACATCATATGCCACACTTCTCCTGTGCTTGCAAATGAATTACGTACTCTAATTTTTCTAATGATGCTCACTATCATCATGTACTCACTTCTTCGCCTCTGTGGATACTCCTCGGGAAATACGGATCCCAGATAAGGAAAACCACCCAACATATCATATCGTAAGAAGCTTCTGCTCAATGCCTGGCCCAATGATAGGCATAAAAAACAAGCTTCTCTTGACAATAAAGACAATCATTTTTTTTAAAAAAAAGTAACGTTATCAGCTTTGAGATCTGGAGGCCAAATTTTGTTAACGTGGTTATAAAAGAAACAATATAGAGAAGGGTTCAAATTGAATGACAATTTTATGTTATCAGTGGTGATGAGAGAAGTGATATGCTCTCTCCTAGAGAATTTATTCTGTAGTTGCAGGAGGAATCTAGCACTCACATTTTCCCTCCAATCCTAATTTTGTTCATGAAGAAAAAAAGATGATGATATTTATGAATCCAAAAAAAAATCCCCAAATCTTCCAGTTTAGGGAATTTAAGGTTGTAACCACGTGATCTCCTGTTGATGCAGGTGTTGCCTCTACATGGTGTCCACCTGTTTGAATACTTTCAAGACTGGAAGGCTTCTAACCACTTAAATCTATTCCTATGTCTAAATCCCTCTTCTACCTGAAAATCAACTAATTGGGTTGTCTATCATGCCACCTTCAATTTCCTCCAGAGTAAACCTTCCCAGTTTCCCCCAGCAGTCATTCTGTGGTGTGACTTCAAAGCCGGCCACCGTAGTCACCAGTCTTTGCAGTTTTTCCCTAGCCTTCCTGGGCAGCCATATCAGTAATACATGGAAGAACCACAAACAGTGCTGGGCACTTACTAGTGCTTTCTAATCATTATTTGTTGCACAACTGAACTTTGGCCCAACTTTTTGGTAGCTGTGCCAGTGATGAGGATACCACTGAAATAAGCCCTTAAGCCGCTAAAATATCTAGTTGGTTTTCATAAGTGCTGTTGCCTGACAGATTTTTTTCCGCTTATTAAGCAATTGATAAAACTACTTTAATCATCACCTCTTCTCCTCTTCCTCATTTTTAAAAAATTGTACTTGTTCCCTTCAGCATGTATTCAAGGAGGAAGGAGGAATTATTTGAGTTCTGGCCCTGCCAGTGATTTCATGATTTTGATGAAATCACTAGTCTTTTCTGAATGTCTGTATTGCCATCTGAAAAATGGGATAAAGATATTTACTTCAAAATAGAAAAGAAATATTAATGAGGCCCTGGCTGGTGTGATTCAACAGATTGAGCACTGGCCTGGGAACCAGAGGGTTGTGGGTTCAATTCCCAGTCAGGGCACATGCCTGGGTTGCGGCCAGGCCCCCCAGTAGGGGGTGCACAAGAGGCAACCACACATTTATGTTTTTCTCCCTCTCTCTCTCCCTCCTTCCCCCTCTCTCTAAAAATAAGTAAAATCTTTATAAAAAAAGAAATATTAATCAGGAGACATATTTGAAGCATCTACCTATGTGTGTAACACTTTGAAGTTCTCTTCTTCCTGTTTCTTGCTCTTTTCAAGAAATGCATTAGGCCACCTCTCAGTTATTCACATGCGGAGGGGAGCAGAGATGTAGAAGACACACTGATTCTATCAGGTGCCTGAGTCTGCTAGTCGTGTGGAGATGCAACAGACAAAGGCCTTGTCTTCAAGAGGTTTACAATCAAGCTGGTCCCCCTGAAATTCCTCTAAATACAAATAAGGGAATAAAGCCTCAATGAACATTAGAACTAGCTGAATAAATCTCTTAAAAGCAAAGGCCTATGAGCAATTAACAATGGTGTTCTTATTTGCTCAGGCTGCTGTAACAAAATTCCACAGACTGAGTGCTTAAACAATAGAAATTTATTTTCTCATAGTTCTGGAGACTAGAAATCCAAGAATCAAGATGCTGCCAGGTTTGATTCCCCACCCCCCAGGCCCCTCTCCTTGTCTTGTAGACGGCCACACTGTTTCCATGTCGCCGCCACATGACCTTTTCTCCAGGCATGCCCTCCCTGGTATCCCTGCTCCTAGTTATACAGACAGTACTCCTATTGGATGAGGGCCCCACCCGTATCACCTCATTTAACTTTAATTACCTCTTTAAGGCCTTATCTCCAAATACAGTCTAAGATACTAGGGATTGGGGGTGGGGAGCACAATTCAGGCCAGTGGTTTCCATTTATTAAAGTTACTTTGAAAAATGGTGATTTATGTGCATTATCTGGATGACTTAATAAAAAGAAGTCTGATCTTGATCATTTTTATGTTCATAGCTACTTCCATGGATACCACAAGTGTATATGAAATAAATGTGTGAAGAAACAAAAAAAAATAAGTGAATGAACTGACCAATAAATTAGTCGTTGCCATGGTGTAACCCATTGTAGTCTCTCCCCTTTGGTTGGGAATCACATCCATTATGGAGGGGTTCAAAACCAATTTCTAAAATCCAAGAGACATATAAACTTTATACAAATTGACTTCCAGAAAAGCAGAATTTATCTGAACTTCAATAAGCATGCAAATGCCCAAAGTTAAGGCACCAAAGTGTGTAGCACACAAGATTAATTCCTAAATAGACAACAGAAAAAGTTTGATGGACCTAGAAAATATATATACAATACCTCCCTTGTAGAAATTCACAAGGCACCTTAAATAAAAAGAGTTAGGAAGCAATTATTTTCTTCAGTAAAGAAACCTGATTTACTTGGTTTGGCCTGGCATTTTTCAAATGTGTTTGGTCTATAATAGAAACACATTATAATGTTTCTTCCCCAAAAGGGGAAACATGCTTTAGACAAGCTTTGGAAAAAGTCCTGGCTTAAAAAACTGGTATTCAAAGATGTTAACTAGAGACACCATGAAACTTCCAATGTGATTCTCTTTGCTCAACCAGTGATATCTATAGAAAAATGTCTTAAATCTCTGTTCATATGATATGCATCAGATGCCCTTTTGGTTGACACTAACGTTATGTTCAGGGTACTAGTTAGACATGATGACTTAAACAAACTCCTTTTAGGCAAGTCTCTTGGCTATCTTTTCCACTGATACTATCAAGTCATCATTTCTCAAAATAACTCTAAAATTGGACACCACTATTAACTGTTAATAGCTGAGATTGTAACTTGAGTGGAAGACCATCAGAATGGAGTCAAGTTCATACTCTACCATCTGAAAGTTGTGGCTGGCTTCATCCTGTCTCCCCACAAAATTCATGTCCACTCAGAACCTCAGAATGTGACCTTATTTAGAAATGGGCCTTCACAGGTGAAATCAGTTAAAACAAGATTATACTGTAAGAGGAAAGAATACACAGACCTGTGGGGAGAATGCCACTTGGAGAGCCAGAGGGCCATGTAGAGGAGAAGGCCATGTGGAGTCAGAGGCGGGCCGTGGAGCTTGCTGCCCCGAACCAAGGAACCCCAGGACCACCGAAAGCTGGAAGAGGGAAGGAAGCATTCGCCTCTGTAGAATTCAGAAGAAGCACGGCCCTGCTGACACCTTGACTTTGGAGTTCTGTCTTCCACACTTGGAGAAATAAATTTCTGTTGTTCTGAGTAGTTGGTGCAGTTTGTAGCACGTTGTTACAACAGCCCTAGGAGACAAATACAGTAGTTCTACGGGTGTGGGTAGATTCGTAAGCCTCACTGAGCTTTATTTTGCTCATCTACAAATGAAAATAGCAATATCCACCTTCTAGGGTTTCGGTAAGAATAAAACCTTGTGAGTATGTGCAGCGCCTGCTTTGCGCTAAGCACTGAAAACATGGTACGGAACAATGCACAGAGAGTAATGGTCCTAGAGAGAATTGGCAATCCATGTACTGTGAGCCAAATGCAGCCAAAGCCTGTGTTTATGAATAAAGTTATATTGAAACACAGCCACACCTGTTGATTGATGTATTATCTGTAGCTGTGTTCATGTTACCATCATAGATTATGTAAATAGAGACCTTATGTCCTACAAAGTCTAAAATATTTGCTATCTGCCATTTTACAGAAAAAAAACATTGTCGAACTCTGCTCTGGATGCTTACAATACAGCTGGAGGAGAAAGGTGTAAATGAATAAACACATAAGAACAGTTGGATCATGATAGTTACTTTAGAAAATAACTTGACAAATATAACAGAGAGTAAACTGTGGGAAGATAGGTAGTCATGGAAGTCCTAAGAGGGGGTGTTGTGAAGAGAGATTTGAAGGACGAGAAAGAACTAGCCCTAGAAGAGCTAGGCACAGAGTATTACGAGCTAAGGAACATGCCAAAGACAAGTTTCTGAGTCCAGAAAGGGCAGAGCTCTGGAGGAACAGAAAGTGTGCCGGTAGGGCAGGATCGTTGTGAGGAGAGGAGAAAATGGCGATAGATGACCTGTTACAGGCCTACTTAGCCACAACAAGAAGTGCTATTTTGTTTGTGTGCAATGGGAAGCCACCGAACAGCTTAAGCAGGGAGTTGAGTGATATGCCTTATAGGTTTGAAAAGATAGCTCTGCCCGTGGTGGCAGGAAAATGGGTGGCTACAAAGAGGAGTAGGAGCGGGATGTTTGGTTCGGGGAGACCAACGTGGCTTGGACTGTGTGGTGCTGTGTGAGTGGAGAAAGTGAACACATATAAGATGTGCTTTGCAAGAAGAACCTAGAGACCTACCGACAGGTGAGCTGTGAGGCATTTGGGAAGAGAAGATACTAATTACGATTCCTGTTTGGCGCTGAGCAGTGAGTGGGTGGGTGGTGTTTTCATACACTGAGAGGGGTGTGTGTGTGTGTGTTATGGGAGAGGGATCAGTGGTGTGGGAGGAATGCCAAGAACCTTTCACTATTGTCATTGTCGTCGTCATCATCATCATCATCATCATCATTTAAACTCTCAAAAAGAGAAATATATTTGAACTAATTTGCTAATTGATCCCTCTGACAAAAATGTTTTTTTCTAACTCAAGTTTGTTTCTTGAGGTAATTTTTTGTTTTTTGAGCATTCCTTTTATCACAGATTGGCCAGAGGGCTGAAGGGGACTTTGTTACCCTTTTCACAATGAGAACATTGAAGAACCCACTAAATGCATAATAAACAGAAATTTACATACACATACACATTCAGGTAAGGAATAAGGACAAAGTACTAGTTAATTTCTGCTCCAAGGAGTAAGCAAGTAGTACTTGTGATTTCAGGATTCTGTACATTAAAGTTATGTTATTTGTTTTGAACTTCCAGAAAATTTTGAAAAAAAATTCAATTAGGAATATCTTTAACACCTATTGAGCTGCATTGTCAACTAACCAGTGAACTACAGTCCTAGAGTTTTGACTTGTTATCACTACATCCACCTATGTATTTTTCACCACTGTTCTCGTGAGCACTTCCATTATCTATCACATAGGGTGGTTTATACATAAGGTTGTCATATATGAGGTGTGTCCAGGCCCATCTGAGTTTGTCCCTATCACACTGGCATTATTATCAACAGCATCTCCTTTCACTTAATAGTATTCTAATTTGGATAATAAATTATATGGATATCCAATTATACATAGTTAAAGTAATTTGCAGAAATATAGTCTTTCTGGCTTCAAAGAACATTTGGCTCTCAAGAGATTTCACTGAAAGTATTTGGCTGACACTGGATATCAGATTTTGGCTCAAATTCAGTCAAATACCTATTTTAATCTTCTTTTTTTGGTAAGTTTCCACAATTGTCATTTGTTTCATGAGGAATTCAATGTGTGGGAATGTCCTTGTCCTTGGACCTAGAGGAAGGGACATAATTTTATTCTTTTCTGGTGGGTCATACCAGCCTTGAACATACTTCTTCCAAGTAAGTAATGATCTTAGCTATTCTTTCTCTGAGTTATTTCCTCTCAATGTTTATCTCCTTATTCAAAATTGGAGTTCACGACCTCTTTCTTTTTGCATTCTTTGAAGACTGCTTGTCTTCCATATTAGTCAAACTTAGAATGCATAATTGGCAATGTTTGCATATAATTTGTCCACTTGTATTTTCTTTCAATTTCCTTCTTTGCATTGAGTAATTTCTTGGGAATTCTTTAGGTTTCATTTTAGGAAATTTGAAAAGTTTCCATCTTAGATGACTTAACTATTTATTAGCTTTATTCTTCTGAGAGTTTACATTGGTTAGATTAGAGCACCAAAGTCTTAATGCCATCTTCCCAGCTATGTGAATGATCAATTTTCTTTCTTAGAGTATGACCAACTGAATTGCTTTAGAAGAAATATTAACTTTTACCTACCTACAAAACTAGAAAATCTCCTAAGTGAAAACTGACGGGATAATAATTCTAAGACTAGATTATTTTCTTATTTTATAAGCACTAGAATTTTTAATGAGCTGGAAAATACCTATACTGAATTTAGCATTTATTACTTCTATTTTGTTTAAAATACTACTTCTATTTTGTTGAATTCTATTAAAAGAAAGAGAGACCTCAACTGTCATATTTAAACAGCACTTCTTCCTAAAATAATACTCTGATTGAACACAACCCCTGATTCTGTTTTCTGGCAAGTTCTTGCTAGTTTTCTGTTTCCCACTTCCAAGTTTGAGATGAGCAATTCATCCCTAGAGAGGCCAGCCCAGGAGAAGACACATGCTTCTATTCACAGTGCCACTACACCTACAGGCAAGTGGGAAAACTGATAGAAGAATATAAGGACTTGACTGCTTATTCTGGCACTAATTAGCCCTACAGAATTGAGGGGGCTACTTAATCTTCCTGAGCTTGAATGGAGCTCAGGTTCTGGGAGATAATATCTTTAAAATGGAGATAATTATATCTCTTTTAAATATTCTCAGCATTTTTATAATATCAATACTTACTGAGCACATTATGTGTGCCTGGCCTGTGCTGGGTGTCTACATGTGTTTCATATTTACTCCTTTCAGAAGTAGGTGGATATTATTAACATCCATTGATATTATTTAGTATGACCAATATAGATAATGATTGTCTTTCTCATTATCTATATTCTTCAGGACCACAGGTAAAACCAGTATTTTACTTGGTCCTTCAGTGCAGATTCCAGATTAATATTCTCCCTCCAATTTGTAAAATCTCTTCTACTTTTTGATTTACACTACTTTCTTTTTTACTTAGAATTACTCTATCAACCTCTTGGTCACTAATTCTCCTTTACCTAAGAATTTAGCCCACACTCTTCCTCTCTACCCTAAGATCCACTGTAAGGAAAAGTATCTTCAGCATCCCTGTGAATGACCCATCCAGCACCTTGACCTCTCCATTCTCAAATCCACTCTACTCAGCATCCATTTTCATGAATAATCTTTAATCATTCAAAACCCACATACTGTATCATTGCCAAAAGTCACAAATTCAAACTTCTCCTCATTGATTACAATTACTACAACTCTTTGACAATTTGGAAAGTTGTAATCACTGGCACCTTGTTTTCTCCACTTTCAGCTGAACATTAATTTTAATTACATTCATATTTGGCTAATATTCCATAATTTTTCCTAAGTAATATGAGTCAGTTTTCCTCCACCCACCTGGCTGTCTCCCTCTAGTACGTTTGGGAAGAAAAGCAGGTAGAGCATCTCAATTTAACTGCCTGTTTCCTGTTCTTCTGAGTGTCTTTATCTTCTCTCTGCCATGGCCAACTGTACACTTTCCTCAAAGCTAATGGAACTCAGATATTACAGACCCTCACTAACATGGTTTACTATATTTAAGAAGCATCACAATACATATGGCAGCACAGGCAGGGCCGTTTTCATCTACCAGCTAGGTGGACCTTGAAGTGCTTTGTGAAAGTAAAGCCTAAAACACAGTGTCTTATCGTCCTCTGGTTAAGGATACAGCAAGACTATGGTACTAGAGAAAGTAGTAAACCTAAAAGCATTCATCAACCACACACACATGCACACACACATCCTTTGTAGTGCAGAAATGAACTGAGAATTCTTGCTTGTTTGAAGCAAGAGCTTGGTATTTAAAAGAAAGGCTTATGGCCACAGGAGGTTTAGAAAACGAAGTTGGAAGAGAGAGTTTTGTAACTCTCAGTCTATTAATAAACAAATAGACATACTTCGAGCACTTGTTATATTCAGGAGAATAGGCTTGATGAAGAAATAGGTAAAAAGAAAAAAGACACATGCACACAGATGTCCAGTTTAGTTGGGGAGACCAGACATCAATGTATAATTGTGTCAAAAAAGGGAACTCAACCAAGACTGCTCACCTGGAGTCTTGTTCCAGCTCTGTAAAGTAGTCAGTCTTATACAAATTACTTAATAATTCTATACATCAGTTTTCTTCTATGTAAAATGAAAGATTCCACCAGATGTTGAGTCTAACTATCTCTAACATTATAAAGTAGAAAAAGGCAGTCAATATTAATAGCAGGCATTATTTAATGAATAGTTGAAGAAGGTTTTTTTGTGTGAATAAGAGTATTATTCTAATAAAAAGATGTGTGTGATAAAATCAAAAGTATTAATGTAACCAATTTATTTGAGTCATACCTGCCAACTTGTCAACATGATTAGAGAAATGCAAATTAAAAGCATAGTAAGATATCTCTATATACCTATTAGCAGTACTCAAATAAAAATAGTGATCATGTGGTAGCCAAGGCATGGAAACAACCTAAGTGTCCTCAGATGGATGGTTGGATAAAAAAAATGTGGTACATATACACAGCCGAGTACTACTCAGCCATAAGAATGGGCAAATTACTTCCATCTGTGCCAACATGAATAGATACTGAGAGTGTCATGCTAAGCAATATAACTCAGACAAAAATGAGCAAGAACCATATAATTTTACTCAAATGTGGTATATAAAACAGAAAGCAAGAAATACACAAAACAAACTCATACACAGAGATAATGGCATGGTAGTTACCAGAAAGGGGTGGAAGACAAAGAGAGTGAAGGGGGTCAACTACAAGGTGACAGAAGGAGGCTAGACTGTGTAGTGAACAGGTAATGCAATCAACAGGTGATGTATTGTACAACTGTATGCTTGAAACTTGCATAACTAACGTTGTTAACCAACATCACCTCCAAAAATTTAATTTAAAAATTAGCGATAATGCTACATGCTAGCAAAGATGCAGAGAAAATGGATCTCTCACACATTGCTGTTAGGAATGTAAATTGTTATAGCCACTTTGGAAAACAATTTAGCAGTTTCTTATGAAACTAGACATTCATTCACCCAATAATCCAGCAATCACAATCTTAAACATTATTCCAAGAGAAATAAAAACATATGTTCATATAAAAACCTACATACAAATGTTTATGGAAGCTTTATTAATACTAGTAAAAAATCTAAAACATCCCGAAGTCCTCCTCTGGGTGAATGTTAAAGAAATCTGGTTCATGCCTATGGAATTCTACTGAGCAATAATAAGGAGTTAACTATTGATACACACAGCAACTTGGATGGGTCTTGAGGGAACTATGTTGAGTGAGAAGAGATCAGGCAGACCTTGGGGATATTGTGGGTTTGGTTCCAGACTACTATAAAGTGAATATCACCATAAAGTGAGTTGCACAATTTTTTTGGTTTCCCATTACATATAAAAGGTATTCTTACATTATAATTGTAGTCTATTAAGTGTGTGATAGCATTATGTCTATAAAAATGTACATGCCTTAATTAAAATATTTTATTGGAAAAATGGTAACCATCATCTGAGCCTTTTGGAAAACTGGTGTCAATAAACTTGCTCTACACAGGGTTGCCACAAACCTTCGATTTGTAAAACATAAATAAATAAACAAAACTCAATTTCTGAGAATGCAACAAAGTGAAGGTCAATAAAATGAAGCATGCCTGTAATTTCCAAAAGTCACATGAGATATAGTTCCATTTCTATAACATTCTGGAAATTATAAAATTATAGAGATAGTGAATAGATTAGTGCTTGCAGAGAAAAGAGACGTGGGAGTTGAACTGGTGTGAACTGCACACACACATAGGTGAATACATGTGCAAAAATAGTGAAAATGGTATAAAGCCTCATTAACGACATTGTTCCAATGACGATTTCTTGGCTTTGCTATTTTATTGGAGTTACATTAGATGTCACCATTGAGGGAAGCTGTGTGATGGCACACGGGACTGTGTCTACTATTTTTGCAATCTTCTGTGACTATATATATTACAAAATAGAAGCTAAGAAATGGTGATGGCATTTATCTTATTTTTTATTTACCTCAAATGGTGTTCTCATCTACAGCTATTTCACCCATACAAGCTTGCAGCTTAGGGGGTTCTTCCCAGCTTCAAGATTGGGGTGTGGTGCCTAAGCCAAGAGGTAAATGTCCTTCTCCTCTCCACAGTGCATATCATTACCTTGGCCATGTTGTCCGATGTAGGAGTTGTCATGTAGTTTCTAGCAGGTAGGCAAGATTTTATGGAGTTAGTGTTGAAACCATTTTATTCTGCATTAAAACACACTCTATCTAAACAATGTTTACGCTGTATGTTTTATCCCTTCTCTGGAATAGTGCTACAATGTAGGCATTGAGTATCGCCTAAAGAGGATGATCTTATTTCAAAATAAAAATGAACATAATAAAATTATGGAATCATTGAGTCATGAAATCTCTGGTCTCATTAAGTCTTGAGAAATTCTGCCATCCATGACAATATCACCCCCATTTCCTTCTTCTTAAGTTCTTACATGTCTTCTTCAATTCACTGATTTAATCTTATGTTTTTCAACTGACTCTACTTCAGAGATCTTGAATGCAGGTTTCTCTGTTATTAAAAAATGAAATCCAAGTGTTGTCAAATTTTACTGACATCCCCTTTCAGAAATGAGGCACATATTACTCCTCATGCCAGGAGTTTGGATGCTCACAGATCACAGCTGTGTATTTAGACCAAGAAAGCTGTTTCACCTTACACATCCCCACCCCGGAGGAAGCCGACATTCACTGACCAGCCAATGCTGGAAGAGTACAAAATCCACTCGTTGATTTGGTGTAAAAAGGGAGGGGGCATCTTCGTTTTAGAGATCCCTGTGCAATTGGTGGCAGACACTGTTGCAACTGTGTGGCAGTTTAAATTGTCTCCCTTCCTTCCTCCCTCACAGGTGTACTCAAAAGTACACCGCAGTAAACCTCTTGCATGTCAATCATAAAGTTTTTGAATCTATTTCCTTGGGAACCTGAACCACAACATTTGCTTTCAGGAGTGGTCCAAAGAAGCAGGTTCAAAAATGGGATTTTGGAGCTGAATCACTTGCTGGCCAGCTGGCAATAAAGAGCTCATCAACGGCAGAAAGAATATGTATAGGTCTTATTAGTAAAAATAATACAAGAGTTAAAAGTTTTACTGGCAGTGAGCTGGGATGGGACACCAATAGACAGGATTACTCTAATGAGTACTATATCCCAGGCATTTGAGAGATACGAGAAAAGTATAATTATAAATACTATGGAATTGGAGGGCTGCTACTGGGTGTTGATTGATGCATTGGATAAAGGCCTTAAAAGACGGAGGGTGATTAACCATCAATTAAAGTCTAGGTATAAAAGTCAAAGGTCCTCGTTGGGAGCATAGGTAAAGAGTCTCATCTCCTGTAGCTGAAGGATAGAAAAAATGATATTCAGAATCGAAGGGGTAATTATGGGAGGAGTAAAAATTCATAGATGGTAGAATTCTCAACTTCTGCAAGTCTGCTATACCAAATCAGAGCCTGAGTCTGGAAGGTGTGAAGCTCAAGACATGGGATGAGAACATCTGGGTCTATGTACTCAAAAAAGACCGAATCCCTACAGGACTTTGAACTCTGCGCCAGACAAAGTAGTCCACTCCTTCGTGTAAATGCTGAGGCCACCCCTGGCTTCCAGAGAGATGCAGTATCTCCCATCAGATATTACTCTGCTTCCCTTATTGGCCACCAGACTGACAGTAAGTAGGGTCAGAGTGTAACCCAGCTGAGATCACGCTGGACCTGCTAAAACAGGGTAATGTCTATACCCTGAGGGATCTGTAGGAATTAGCCAACTAGCTCCTCCATCAGTAGGAGCTGAGGATGTATAATATACACATAGACTGGCTCCTGAGTGTGCTGGATCAAACGTGCCTGGAAATAAAGTTATATTACAGAGACTTTATTGACATGAATATAAGACTTTGGAGACTATGTTTCTGGGAAGGCTTTTGGAAACATGGAGAAAGTGAAAGACAATAATACATGAATTAGAAAGTCCAGAACTGTTAGGGTACAGTGGAAGAAAAGAAAAAGAAATCCTGAAAAAGGTGCATGTTAGCATGGATATGGCATAAAAAGTCATAAAAACTTTTGACTTTTTAACAGCCAAATAGCTCCTGAACAAAAGCCTATAGGACACTTCATTTATCAAAGACATAACCAGCAAGCTGATAAAAAGAGCGCTAGCATCTTTTCAAAGTCTGATGGTGGTTGTCCTCTCTAGGTCAGAGCTGACAGTAGGAGATGCTATTATAGGACTGGGCTTCCTGACAGAAGTGAATACAATAAGATCCCAAAATTATAAAGGTCATGTGGTGTTCAGCCATCAGAAAAAAGGCAGATACAGATATATGCAGAGAAAAAAGATGCCATGTGTGGCCTTCCAACAGGAGAATCACAATATCAGCCTCTGAGGTTCTTGATCAAGCCCATGCTATATGGAGCAAGAAATTAGACACTGAGGAAAAACAACTCTTAGCATGACATCGGGCTCTGGTGGGGTTGGAGACACTGTCTGTGGGGTACCTAGTGACCATGAGGCCAAAATTGCCATCACAATCTGAGCTATGCCAGCTCTATTATGTCAGAGGTTATAGGTACAGAAGTAATAGTTCTAAGATGTTTTCTATCTGTTGTTACATATAAGCAGGGCCAGGGGACATAAATGTGTGCTGTGAACAGATGGCCCCAAATCCACATTATCTACCAGCACAACCACGGCCACATGAGAAGTTCTTGTGTCCAGCTGACTAAGGAGAAAAAAAGACTTAACATGGCTCATGGGTAGGTTATCCTTGCATGAGAATGAATCTCAAGGGTGCCTCTGAGAGACAGCAGTGGAGGGAAATCCTCTCAACAGGCAGAGATTTGGCCAATGCAATTGGTCATTTACTTTGCATGAAAAAGGTTGGCCTAAGGTAAGAACACATAGAATCTAATGGGCAGGTGAATGCATTTACTTTTTGGTTAATGTGTTTGGAAGGAGAAATACTGAAAAACTTGGGACAAGGAAATCTGGATAAGAGGCATGTAAATGGAACAATAGAAATGGGCACAAAGTATAAAGGTGTTTGTATGACACACTAATGCCCCTCCAGAGAGTATCCACCAGATAAAATGTGCTAAACAGCAAGGTAATGTCTGTCACCGTCTGTCACTGATCATCCCAAGGCTGGTATAATAAGCTCATAAACAGAGCAATCGTGGGGTTTAGATTACCAGTATGCATTAAACCCATCAATAGTTTAGTTCCCACTCAACAACGCTGATCTGGTTCTCCTGGTGCCAAATGTCCAAGCTACCAGAAAGAGAGACAAGGGCTAAGAACCTAATAGCACCTTCCTTTGAGGAGACCAACCAGCCACTTGGGTGCAAGTTGATGCAAATGATTATACCAATACATTTATTCAGGGAAGTACCTTGTCATTGCCTGAGCAAAGTTTATTTGCTATTGAATAGTTGATGTTAAAGATAGGCACCACTGCAGCAAATGAGTTAAACAAAGTCTAAGTGTACAATATATTATAAGACAATGTGTAATAGTAAGAAAGAAAATATAAGTGACATGGGGAAACGCAGGGATGTTTTATTGGAAAAAAACTATGCGCAGATATATTTTTGTTTATGGAGCAAATAATAAACCATTTCTTCAAATGTTTATGTAATTACAATGATCTGATCACACATGAAGAGAAAAAGCACCCAATTATTGTTAATCCCATTAAATAAACTCTAGAAGAGCTGTTTGAAATAATCACACTTTATTTAAAGCTGGTAAAGTAAGTGGCTGCACAGTATTGAGGACTCGATATTCTGTGTGTTGTATTTGGCACAGCTAATCTTCACACAAATCTCCAACCATCAGCACATCTGTGAAGTCTAGGGATTTTGTCTTCAGAGTAGCCTATTTCCAGGCCTTCCCTGATTCCTCATTAGCTTTTATTTACACAAAAACATTTAATAGCGTTTACTGTGGGCCAGACAGTAAGCAATTTTGGGTGGTGAGGATGGTGGTGGTGGTGGTGGTGGTGATAACAGTTACTGTTTTAAATGATGGGCTAAGAACCACATATCACGCTTCACTGATCTGCTTAGAAACTTCACAAGGTGGGTAGCAACATTTCCTCATTTTTCAAATGAAGACACCAAAATCTAAATATGTTATGTTGCATGCCTACCATTACAGTTGGAAAAGAGTAAATGCAATGTGCAAAACTTATTGTGTCTGGAAATACCAATTTCGATTACACAATGGAAGGCAAAGTAAAAACATACCTACTTATAGGACCAAGAGGGTGTTTCATTTGTTGTGAGTATGCCCTATCTTGCAGGTACAGGGGAATTAACCATTTGGGGGGTTGGGGAAAGAAAGAGCTGAGAGATGTGGAATGTTTAAGATTCAGAGCTTCGCTGGGACAAGTCATGCCCTGATTTGGGTTCATCCTCAGGGGGACTTTCCTGGGGTCCCTTTCAAAAGCTGCTTAGCTCAGGGTTGTCCTTTCCTCACATTCCCCTATTTGACAGTAGGCCAAACTCCTTTCCCTCTCCCACTATGGTAAGCCTCTCTATATTAGTTTCTTACTGCTAGTGTAAGAGATTACCGAAATCTTTGCGGCTGATAGTGCTGGAGGTCAGAAATCCGATATCTTGCACTCGGTTAAAGTCATTGTGGGCAGTCCGTGTATCTAGTGGAGCCACGAGGTGAGAATCTGTGTCCTTGCTTCTTCAGCTTCTGGAGGCCCCTGCATTCCTCTGTCCCTTGTTCTACATGACTGACCTTTGCATCTATTGATACATCTTCTCTCACTCTCCCGCCTCATTCTTTCCCTTGTAAGGACCCAATCCAGAACAATTGCCTCATCTGAGGAGGCTTAATTCAATCACATTTGCCAAATCCCTTCTGCCATAAAGATAACATTCACAGCCCCGGGTGGTACGGCTCAGTGGGTTGGGTGCTGGCCTGCAAACCAAAGGGTTGCTGGTTTGATTCCCAGTCAGGGCACATGCCTGGGTTGTGGGCCAGGTCCCCAGTAGGGGGCAGGTGAGAGGTGACCACACATTGATGTTTCTCCCTCTCTCTCTTTCTCCTTCTCTTCCCCAATTTCTAAAACTAAATAAATAAAATATTTTTTAAAACTCACCGATTCTGACAAGTTTTAAAACATGATAATACTTACAGATTTTGAGTATCAGGAGGTACACACCTTAGGGGACCATTCTTGTTTTTGAAAACATTTAACATTTTATTTGACATTGATTAATATTTCCAAAACCATTTTTCCCTTCAAACATCTTAGAACATATCCTGGGCCTCCTACTGTTTGGTTATGAGGTTTTAGTCAACGGAACTTCAATACGTTTGTATTTAAGTGCTCTTGACTCACGGCTTTTCTACAGATGACTTCTTTTTTGAAATAGGAATGTCTCTTGATGTATTACCTTGGAAAACCAAAATCATGGCTAATCACCACCAAGTGACTGTAGTTAGGTTAAAGTTGCAAGTCAAGCAAATACATTTTGTCCTTTGATCAACAATTTTTAGATCTAGCACAGCCATATTATCACTGAAATTCTCATCTAGAAAAAAGAAATGCAGGATGAAACCGTGTGTATTCTAACTGGAAAGAACAGAGAAATTCTTAGGCACTAAACTGGATCTATGTATTAAAATAAAGGTCACTAACCACACATCCTGAAACATAAGAGGTATGTGGGCACGCAGCCAAAACCCAATATCAACGATGCATGCTGTATAATGAGACACATTAGAAGCTTTTCAGAAAAAGTATGTGAAGACATGTGCATATTCTTGATAGATAAATGTCCAGTTGTGGAATTTCAAAACTTTAAAAGCCCAATGTGGAAGGAAGTAACAACATAGATGAACCTCAGAGGCATTATACTTAGTAAAAGAGGCCAGGCACACAAGAACACATGCCATATGATTCTACTTACATGAAATGTCAAAAAAGCCAAATCTGTAGAGATAGAAGGTAGATCAGTGTTTGCTTAAGGCTAGGGGTAGGAATGAGGAATGACTATAAACGAGCACAGGGATTCTTTTTAGAGGGATAGAAATGTTCTTAAATTAGATTGTGGTGATGGTCGCTCAGATGTGTAAATATACTAAAAATCATTGAACTGTTTATTTACATTGGGTGAATCTTATACTATATTAATTATATCTCAATAAAGATGTTAATAACATAAAAGGTCCAATATGTTACTTTTCTACTCAACATTTATTTCTAAATACATTTTGCCAAAAAAATCCTATTGTATAATGATGCCTGGTATCACAATTTTATAATAGAGAAGAGTAATAAATAGCTATATGTTCAACAATAGGGCTTAGTTAAATTATGGTAGAGCTATGTGATGAATTCTGGGCATCAAGGATTATAAAATCATGTTTACAAAACTAATAAAACAAGAAAAATGTCATGGCATGTTTTCAAATTAAAAAATACCAAAATCTCTATGCTTTATGACCCCAAATGTTTAAATGATGATTGTAACACGTGTACTTACTATTCACAGAGTGTGTGTTATTAACTCCTTGGATTACTTCCATTATGCCTCTGATCTGGACAATAGAAGGAATGTGTTGTAGATAGAAACTGTTAAAATTATTCTAATTCTCCACGAATTGACGTAGGCTAACAAGAAAAAAACATCCTGCCATTTTCTAGTACAAACTCTTCTACGAAGCAAAGGCAATAACTAGAACAGATGAAAAGTATGTAAAATTTTAGTTGCTAGGGTTATTGGCACTGGTTGAGGCAAACCACTGGGAGAAACTAACACGTACCATATCCAGAAGTTCTCTCTCTTGCAGATCTAGTTAAACCAACATGCATATAATGCAAGCTCTTCCCCCAAAGATCTCACCCTCTGATTGGAGCACAGACTCCCCTCTGCCAGCCAAGATGTTGCCTGTTTGTACCATTTATTTCAGTTGTGCGTATTTTGTTTTGTTTTTATTAAACACTTTTGTATGATCTAGCTCCACTGCTAGACCCATAGGCGGTGGGGCATGCATTTACTCACCATGGATACTTTACTCAAGTCATTTAAAGTGTAATCTGGGGCCCCTATCAGTCTCCTCAAAAGTTCTCATTAACCTGTACATTTCTGCTTTTAAATTTACTAACTTCTCTCATGTTATTTTTTGCCAACTAATCCCGATAGCTTACTCTACTTCTACACAGCAGATTGTCCATCTGATTAATAAATAATGCCCCGTGAACCTATTTGCCCCGAAATTACTAGAAATAAATTAAAAATGTTCATCGTGATTACCTCTGGATGTTAGGTATAAAAGTGAGTTTTATTGTTTTCTTTATACTGATTTGCATATGCCAAATAAATTTTTATAATGCACAACTTCTAAAATTAGGTTTTGTATTTATACATAATAAAAAAGGTAATGCCAATTCATTTCTTACCCATATTTCTTTTGCTTTTTAACATTCAAAAGAAATCTGCAGTTAATAATGTTCTAATGCAGAGTTTCTGGATCTCAGCACTATTGAAATTTAGGGCTGGATAATTCTTTGTTCTAGCGGTTGTCCTGTGCATTATAGGGTGTTTAGCAGCATCTCTGGACTCTGCTCACTAAATGCCAGTAGCATCCTTCACTTGTGACAGTTAGAAATATTTCCAAAAATTGCCAAATATTCCTGGGGGCAGGAGGGGGACAGGAGACAAAATCACCTCTGGTTGAGAACCCTGGTTCCTGTCATTCTTTCTACGACCCTTCTACACTATTTCCATTGTATACCTTTGTTGCTTTAGTTTCCGCATAGATGTAGGCAGTGGAATCCCCTGGGCAGGGCCCTGGGTCTCCAGTATTAAGTGTACCTGTGGATCCCATGCTGTGTTAGTCCAGAAGCCTAGGAACCTGCAGACAATATGGATAAATACTGAGAGCACAGGAAACATTCATAACCTCCTAAGTGTCTCCCGTGCCTTCTCCCAGACCATTTATTTGCCACACTTGGCCAGTGATGAGTATTAAATCATATTGATAATGTCAACACTCAGTAAGTAATGTGATTCTTGTTGCAAGTTATAATTCACTACATATAACTGTGCATTTTTGATATATATATATCAGCTGCTCTGTATAGTATATTTGATTAATAACAAGTACTATACAATAGTTGTTTTTGGCTGCTATAAAAAATACCATAAACTAAATAACTTATAAACAACAGAAATTTGTTTATCTTGGTTCTGGAGGCTGGCAAGTCCAAGATCAAGGCATAGCAGGGGACAGAGGGTGCCTTCTTGTTGTGTCTTACATGGTGGACTGCCTGAGGATGCCCTCTCAGGCCTTTTTTATATGGGCACTAATCTCATTCATGAGAGGAAACCCTTGTGACCTAATCACCTCCCAAAGGCCCCACGTCCTAATACCATCATCAACTTGTACTTAGGATTTCAACAAACAAATTTGGAGGGAGGACACACACATTCAGGTCATAGCAACACTACCCTTAAAATTACTTGATATGTCATTGGCTCCTTTTACATTAACTGTTATTCTGATCCTTTCTCATAGTGAAAATTTTACCAGATGGTTCAGAGGGCACCATGAACTGTAGGGCAATAGTTGGAAAACTTTCCTTTGTTACTTGAACACTTGATTAATGACAATATTTGTTGTTTGTTGTTTGTTGTTCTTTCAAATATAAATAACTGGCTTATATTCTTACATGCATGAATCATTAAAAATAAAATGCTTATAAATTTAATTTTACTAGTTTTAAAACTCAATTGCTTGCTAAATCAATAATTCATAGTACATCTGTATTAATCATTGCATAATGATCCACAAAAAAATCTGTCTTCAAGTTGTGCACTGGTTTTAAAAATACTTTCATCATCCAGTAATACAAATGTTAGGCTAAATTCATTTCCTTTGTAAATACTGAAATACCAGATGCTTTCTATAACTAAACAAAAGCATAAAACTTGAATAATTTATCACATGAGCTACCTAATTTTCATAGTTATTTTTGAGTATTGCAGAATGATAATGATGACTTCAGATCTACTATTTTCTCTGTCCAACACATCGTTCTCCCTCGTCTTTGCCTGGCAAAAATCTATTTTCTCTTCAAAATGCAGCTTTACTCCTCCTCTGCTTTTATGAGATTCTCTATGACTCCCGGGAACAGAGTTAGTAATTTCCTCTGATGTTCCTACAACTTTTTGCATCTATAATAACTTTTATTACATTATAGTTTCATCACTCCTTCCTATGTTGATTTCTCCCTTTTAAATCTATAGAGTATCAGAGGGCATAGATCCTTAATATTTTTATCCTTTAATAAACATTTATTAAACACCATTTTGGTGCAGGGACCATGCTAGTGGCTAGAGATACAAAAAAAGAAAAAACTTCCACTTATAAGATGCTTACCATCCAGAAAAGAGAAGGGAAAACAGTTACAATACAACCAGAAGTGGCTGTGATACAGTAGAGCATTGGGCATGTGGGACATATAGGTTGAGCATCTCCTTCCAGACAAGAACGTAGGGGAAGGTCATTGAAAGAAGCGTCATCTGAATTGAGTTTTGGCACACGAGGAGGCATCATCTGACCTGAGGGGAAGTGGCTGTTAAGGAAGGTTGGGGTGAAATCAAGGACAAGGGCTGGGGTCAGATGTTTTAGACATTAAGTGTTGAGTATGAGGAGCTATGCTGGTGGTCTTGGATCCCTCTCTACTTCATCTGTGCTTCCTGAATACTTCCATACTTCAAAATAATAGTGAGTTTCATAAGGGATAGGAGCTCTGATTTATGTGAGTCTGATTTGACAATGTGATCTTTTCTTTTCATCTCAAAATTGAGGAAAAGTAATACTAATTAGTTCTAGAGATTTAGTGCATGTTGGAGATGAACACTGAACAAGTTCCTGTTGGATAACAGAGGAGGTGAGGATAATCCCTTAAAAGTGATTCATGAGTGGGGAAAAGTTGTGAAGTTGTACAGTAACTCTTATGGAAACAAGAAAAGAAAATGACTGCAGATACATATGGACAGGGTTCTAGAAAAACCCGGCCGAAGTTACAGGAAAGTCATGAGTGTCCGGCACTCCAGTGCTACAGAGCAACCTGGGTACAGGAGTAGAAAAGACAGAGGACAGCTGGCCCAAGGCCACAGTGTTCTGCATCAGTGTAGGGGGTCTGTACCCTGTAAAAGTGAGGGACAAGAAAGTAGTGGGTATTGACAAGCATTGAAAACCAAAGGCCAATTTATTCTTCGCACTCTCCTCCCCCTTGCCAATCCATTGGCATGAAATATAATCACAGATTTCTGGTTATGGATAAACAATGTTATCTTTAATGTATAGATGGAAGAATACAAGGATGGGAGCAAGAATGATCCATCTTCTCTCAGCATTTAATAGAACATTAACCAATGACCTCCTGTACTGAAAGGAAATGACAGAGCCTTTTAAAATTATTGTGCATGTGGGTGTCCTCATTAATAATACATGCATTCTCAAAAAATCATGAGCAAGCTTAAGTTTTATCAATAAAACTTGTTAATTTATCAGAAATGCCTACTGTTGAAAACATTTCTATTGGAACATCTAAGCCACAGGTCCGCAATTGCTTTCTATAAAGACCAAGATAGTAAAAACTTTAGGTTTTGCAGGCCATATGGTCTCTGTTGCAACTACTTAACTCTTCCCTTAGATCAGGAAAGCAGCCTTAGCCAAAATATAAATGAGTGGACATGGCTACGTTCCAATAGAACTTGATTTACAAAAACAGGTGTTGGGCTGGATTTAGTCTACAGGGGATCGTATATCAACCCTTGATCTGAGCTAAGGTTTTGTTTATTTCCTTTCTGTAAAATAAATGGTCACACTCTGATTTATTCTTATATAAATCTTTATTTTTAAATTTGCTTAAATTAAGACCTACCTGTATTTTTAAGTTATGTATTTCTCCAAGTAATTATAAAATCAAAAGACAGAAATGGCATGATTCAGTAACACATAATGAACAGAAATGTTCATAGTTAATCATTAGCAAGTGCTTTTAGAATCCCTAAAATTATATCTGGGAGGCCTATACCATAATAATTAGCAGATACACTGAATTTGCAGTGACTAGGTTTCCAGATGGTCTACTACTTCTTGGATCTATGGAGAAATGTTTTGTGGAAGCAGCATAATTACAGATAGATAGCACAACATTCCCTCAATTTTTAGGGAAATGGTCCTTAGCATATAATGACAGCTTGAATATGCTCCTTTTCAGAAGAAAGTAGAAATTATTATGCCTTAGAGTTAACCACAATCATTTTTGTATTTAAAGTGGGAATAATTTAAACAACAGTTTGGTAATGATTATATTACTACAGCTTTTTAAAAAGTTCATGTTTATTAGCATGCTTTACCTTGATTTATTCCATTATATCTTATAGTCACAGCAAAAGTAACCAAGTGCCAAGGCAAGAGAGAGGCCTATTTCTGAAGGAGTTGGCACAGCTCCAGCATGGCACAGTTCTAAGATCTGTGCTGCTAAATGTATGTGTGAGCTCCTCAGGGAGTCTCCTCACGGAGGCAGAGAGAGTCACACAACCTTGGAAGCAAAACAGAAGGCCCCTGGGACTCCAGCCATCACCAGCTTAGGAGAAGGTGGAGGTGGGAGAGGGGACTCCTTAGGGAAGGCCTGCAGAGGCAATAGTCTCCGAAGAACCAGTACCGTGAGTCAAACGTCTAAACACACGCCCTGTCGTGTTAGTTGAGAGGTTAGTTATTGTAAGACACCAACTCAGAATTGCTCTGCTGCCAAACTATTTGGCACGAGTTGTGTCATCATGGAATTCAATGTATAAAATAATTCTCACATTTCATTCTTATACTGAACTTCTAATCTCAATTATGATCTTCTATTTTTTTCTTAGAAGCTATACCTATAAAATGAGCAGGTGTAAGTTGTACTTTTAAAAGAGAAAAGAAATGGAAAGACCCTAAGACCATGTCTTACATTACAGATATGTTCCTTCTTTTGCATGTTAGCCATTTATTTCTCACATTATAGCAGTACACACAGTGCAGTCATGCTGGTTAAAAACATACCTACCATCACAAAATTGCCATGCAGGAACGTGAGCAGATATCATGCAGCACTGCTCCAAATTCTGAACTGGGCCAATAAATCCGACAGCTACACTCAGCTTATTTTCTGATCGCTACACCACTACTGATATAGGCAAAGTGTTGCTGTTTACATGGGGTGATGATATTTGTGAGGAACCACTGTGTTAGCACGCTGCAAGCTTATAAGACTTAAGAAGTGGGATATTCTAACGAAGCATTAGTGTGACGATTCATTGTTATGGAGGTGGGGGCGAGTCATTTATAAGGACTAGGAGGCTGGGAGAGGCTTGTTGCAAGAGAAGCCTTGATATGCTTCTGTGGGACAGTGAGGCGAGAAGAGGAAGGTGCAGGCAGGGCTGGGACGAATCTGGCTCTTTAATAGGAAATCACACTTCAAAGTCCTTTGTAATACTACTGATCAGGCAAAAATAGTCATAGGGTAGGAATGACCGTGTAAGAAACAAACTGGATGTATTTTTAAAGTCTGAGATAAATAATTTCAGCTATCTAATGAAAACATCTACCAAAAAGCTACAGCTCGCACCCTACTTGATCTGCGAAACTAGAAGCTTTCCCACTAGAATCAGGAACACAGCGAGAATGTCCCACCTCATCACTCCCTTTCAACATCACACTGTTAGTCCTAGGTGATGCAATAAAAAGAGAAAAGTTAGGCATATTGTGAAAAAAGATATAAAACTATCTTTGTTTGCAGGTGACATGATTGTCTATGTAGAAAGTCTGAAAGAATTGACAAAAGCCCCTCTAGAACTAATAAGCAACCATAGCAAAACTGAGGACTAAAAGCTGGAATGACATGATAAGCAATCACTTCGAAGTTGCAGGATGCAAAGTTAATACACAAAAGTCAATCACTTTCTTATATACTATCAATGAACTATCAAAAGTGGAATTTGAAATTAAAAACACAGTACCATTTATATTAGTACTCCTCAAAATGAAACAGATGTACAAATCTAACAAAATCTGTGTAAAATCTGTATTGGGAAAATTCATACCCTACTTGAGGGAATGCAAAACAGTACAGCTACTTTGGAACACTAAATATACTCTTATCATATGATCTGGTAATGGTGCTTCTTGGTATTTACTGAAAGACATTGAAAACGTATGTCTTCAGCTCTGGCTGGTGTAGCTCAGTGTATTGAGTGCAGGGCTGCGAACCAATGGATCTCGGTTTGATTCCCAGTCAGGGCACATGCCTGGGTTGCAGGCCAGTTCCCAGCAGGGGACCCATGAGAGGCGACCATACATTGATATTTCTCTCCTTCTCTCCTTCTCTTCCCCTCTAAAGATAAATAAATAAAATCTTTTTTAAAAAAGAAAACTTATGTCTTCACAAAACAAGTACACTAATGTTCACAGGTATCCATCCTGCTTCCCCCACGCTTTCTGAAAGTTCTCATTACTCCACTTTGCTTTTACCAAAGGCTTACCTCAGTACCTGTCTTCACTATCAAAGTCTGAAGAGGATTTTCACCTTGATGAAAAAAGCCATTACTATGCTAATGTCGGTCTTTGGGAAACTTTTGGAAAGTAGCAGGTAATCTGCTCTTCACCATTTTGACTTACAAGAAGTTTCATAGGAACTCTCTACTTTCAGAGAGTGGGAGAAACACGTACACTAATTTTACTCAAAACTGCTAATATTTGGAAGCAAGCAAGAAGTCCTTCTGTTGGCAAATGAATAAATAAATTGTGAATATCCAAACAATCAAGTATTTAGCACTAAAACAACATGAGCCATCAACCCATAAAAAGACCTGGAGGAATCTCACATACATATTACTAAGTGAAAGCAGCCAACCAGAAAAGGCTACATACTCCATGATTCCAACTAAATAACACTCCGGAAAAAGCAAAACTATGGAGACAGTGAAATATCTGTGGTTGTTAGGGGGGAGGGCGAAATGCAGAAGCAGAACACAGAGGACTTTGAAGGCAGAGAAACTGCTACGTATGATATTATAATGGTGGATAAATGTCATTATACTTTTATGAAAACCCATAGAATGTGAAAAACCAAATGTGAACCCTAATGTAAACTATTAACTTTGGGTGATAATGATGCGTTAATGTAGGATCATTGTAACAAATGTACCACTCTGATGTGAAATCTTAGTAGTAGGGGAGGCTGTGTATAGGTGGGAGTAGGGGGTATAAGAGAAATTTTTGTTCCCTTTTCTCCATTTTTCTGTACAACTCTGTTCTAAATAATAAAGTATTTTTTTAAATGGGCAAAGGACCTGAGTAGACATTTGTCCAAAGGAGATACGCAATTAGCTAACATGCACATGAAAACCTGTTTAATATCATTAGTCATTAGAGAAATGCAAATAAAAACATGAGATGCCACTTCACACCTACTAAGATGGCCTTTACTAAAAACAAAGCAAAGCCAAAAAAAAAGTGGGAAATAAGTGCTGGTGAGGATGTGAAGAAATTAGAATCCTTGGGCATTACTGATGGGAATGTACAATGGTGCAGATACTGTAGAAAGTAGTTTGACAGTCTCCCCAAAATTTAACATAGAATTAGGTAATCATCAAGCTATTCCTTTTCGGGATGCATATCTCAAAGAATGAAGAACAGGAACTCAAACAGATACTTTGACATAGATATTCATTACAGTGTTATTAACAATAGTCAAAAGATAGAAACACTCCAAGTGTCCATCAACAGCCAAATGGGTAAAAAAAACTTCTGGTGTGTATATACAATGGGATATTATTTGAGCTATAACAACGAATGAAGTTCAGATACATGCTGCAACACAAATAAACCTTGAAATATCATTGCTAAGTGAAATAAGCCAGTAACAATAGGGCATGTATTGTATGATTCCACTTATATGGAGCATCTAAAATAAGCAAATACATTAAAATGGAAAATAGATCAGAGGTTTCCAGGGGCTGAGAGCAAAGGAAATTTTTGCTTAATGGTTACCAGAGTTCAACTCAAGGTGATAAAAATGTTTTGAAATAGATAATAGCAACAGTTTTTACAGTATTGTGAATGTACTTAAAAACCATCGAATTGTACATTTAAAATGGTTAAATTTACCAGTTTGTATGTCTATATTTTACCAAAATAAAAACTTAAACAAGAAAGGAATTATTCGTTACAGCCATTAGAAAGGGGAGTTATTTTTCTTCCTGAAAAGGTTGTGCATGTGTTGTTTAAAGGAAAGTAAGCTCTCAGAAAGAAATGACTCAAAGGAAAGTTTTCTGAGAACTACAGGAAAGAACTTAAAAGATGGTTTCCATAAATTAGGCATGGGGAGGAATCTCGGTATAGGAAGATCTTCTAAATCTTGAAGTAGCGTTCATGGTAAATTGCTTTCCCTTGTTTGTAGAAGACTTCAGAGTAACGCTAATCTTCAATTATGTTTATTGTTTAATAGGCTCTGACTGTGTACATCGATAAGACTTTATCATCAGTACCATTTAAGAAGCTATTTTTGAAAGATCACCTGATTGAAAAACTACTTGTGAAATTTCAAAAATCATTTTTTAAATTAAAGTTAAAAATCCCCCCCGATCAGCTTATCTGAGAGGAAACACGTTTGCTACAAAATTACTTAGCAAAGTAGGTAGTAGGCACATTTAACCACCCTGAGGCAATGTTCTTCACCTGAGAAACGGTAGTTTTCAAACTGTTTTGTATCATTTGATATATTATTGTTTATATACTTTCTCTCTTCCATTTTTCCTCTCAGGGGAAGCCAGCTGTTCACATCCTCAGAAAGCTGTAGGACAGGGTGAATAGCAGGAAGAATGTGCAAATCTAAGGCTTTTGCTTTCCAAGAGTCCAAGCTCTTAGAAGAACTGGGAACATTTTAAGAGGATGAAAAAGAGAGAAATGCACTTGTAGACCCAGAATGTCTGAGAGATATGGAGAGAACAGGTTTTTTTAAAAAGATTTCTCCAGCTTGATAGAAGCAAGAGAGAGAGGCCTGTGGGTCTGAAGATAAGAGAGAGCCCCTAACCCCTTTCGAAGCACTACTCTTGGTCACAGGTGTCCTTGCAGGAAACCCTTGGGTCCCAGTAGACA